>NC_140086.1:86356604-86726344 GCF_964237585.1 Gallinula chloropus
CTTTTGCAAGCTTTACTGGTGTTAGGTATTATTTTGTGCTACAAATACAGTCACTGATTTCAGAATAAAACCTTGACAATGAGAGCTACTGCTCGAGGGATAGAAAAATCTGCGTGAAGTATAACTTATCAAATACTATTGCACAATAAAATGGATTATTTCATTGATACTAGTCCATAGGAACATCCAATTTGCAAATAGTTAATGAGGAGATTTTGAATGCAGAAAGTCCTTTATAGTTGAAAAGAGGAAAAGCAGATTTTCAGCTGAAGCACCAGAAGAAGTGTATATTTGTTTTCTTGCTGTCCCAAATAATAAAGGGATTTGAATTATTTTAAGTACTATTCACTTGCTCAATGGGAAGTTCCATAATGTAAATTCTCAGCCAGGCATCGCTTAACTATTTGAAGCATTTATTAGTCTTTCCAAATCTTGAAAATTAAAAAAGCCTGATGTTTGAAGTGTATCATCTGGAGATCTTGTATGAGAGCTGGAGCATTTCAGCTTTTTTCTTACCTTAACCAGGAATTCCTTAACCAGGAATTAGTGTTGAATACAGACTCAAATTATTAGCTATTAACTTGTGTCAGGTTTCAGTGCTTAGTGATTAAGGGAGTGGAACACCTTCCTTATGAGGAGAGGCTGAGGGAGCTGGGTCTCTAGCCTGGAGGAGACTGAGGGGTGACCTCATTATTGTCTATAAATACGTAATGGGTGAGTATCAGGAAGATGAATCCAGGCTCTTCTCATTGATTCCCAATGCTAGGACAAGGGGCAATGGGTGCAAGTGGGAACATAGAACATTATGCGTGAACATAAGGAAAAACTTTTTCACTGTAAGGGTGACAGAGCACTGGCACAGGCTGCCCAGAGAAGTTGTGGGGTCTCCTTCTCTGGACACAGCCAAAACCCACCTGGATGCGTTCCTGGGTGATTTAGTCTAGAAGACCCTGCTCTGGCAGGGCTGTTGGTCTAGATGACTTCTCAATGTTCCTTCCAACCCCTGTGATTCTGTGATTCCGTGAATATGCCAGGTGTGTTTGTATACTTGTGAGTGAGGTTTATATTGTTAGCGCCATAGGATGACATTGTTTAAATGTTTCTTTGGCTTTGTTGAAGTTGAGAAAAAATTACATACCCTAGGAATCCAAAAAGTAACTTTTTCTAAAGTAGTATAAAAGTTTTGCTTACTCTGGATTCCTCACATATCTGATTTTATCATCAGTCTGCATCAAGTAGGCAGACTAAAGATACTAATTTCTCCTGAACACCCATAAATCTTATAAAAATATTTCCTGAATCTGAGAACTTTTGACAGTTGATCAGTCTCCCTAGCAAAGAAAGAGCAGCATTTTTGAAGTGTTTTTTGTGATATTTTTAGTGAATAAAGAGGGTAAGTAATCATATGCCTCTTCGCTGCAATATGATAGATCTGCTGCTGTGCTTCTGCAGTATTTGCTGGATTCTGTATCTTGTAAATCTGAATATGATTAAAGGTCACATAAGAATATATATGAATTAAGATGGAAAATGAAAGTTGATGGACTAACCCAGTGACCTGTGGAAAGCACCATTTTCCAAAAGGCTTTGGATGTGAAACTTTGTATCCTTTTAAGTGGTTTATAGAATTATATTTAAATTACATTTAAATTAATCAGAAGATGCTGTTGCCTGATTGCATCACTTTTCTTTTACAAGATGCAATAGCATGGCCCAAAAAAAGGAATAGAGAAGTCTAATGAGGATTTTTAGAAGAATTCTGTTGCTTGTGTCCAAAATTGGGATTAAAAGGCCTTACCCAACAACCACTGAAAATGATCTGGTTTATTTCCTTTTTATGTCTTTTAGAATCCTGTTACCTTCCAGAATTATTCTTGTATTGCATACCCAAAGTATTACCTCTCACCTAAAGTATGCCAGTGTCTAAATTTCCCTGCAAACAAGTGCAGAAAGATGATGATACATTTGTGATTTCCTTTACCTTCTTCTATATAGTGATTTAATCACTCACCTTTTAGGAAAATTTGACTTGGTTTTCTTTCTCCCTGAAAGGATTTGATCTAGCCATTATAGCATATGTGCAATATATTAACTGGAGTGAGGAGAGCGATTGACACCCAAGACTCATCATTCCTAGGAAAGTTTTCTAACCACTGTGAAAGAGGTTTGGAGCCCCTTTTTTGCACTAGAATTAATCTATCTATCTATTGTGATTTAGCCCCAGCCACAGTTGAGCATCACATGGTGGATCTCTCAGCCCCATGCATGGAGATGGGGAGGATAATGGGGAGACAAACAAAAACCGTGTGGGTTGGGATAAGGACAGTTTGCTGGAACAGCACAGGGAGGGGGAAATAACAACAGCAGGAATTATGGCAGAATATACAAAACTGGTGATACACAGTGCAGTTTCTCACCGAACTACACAATTCAGCCCGTACAGCCTAGACTTGTCCTAAAGCCAAACCATCCCCTAGATGCGGGATGTCTCAGAGGCACGCTGCCCTGCTTTGACTACCCCACATTTATATTGATTATGACATCATATAGTATGGAATATCTCCTTTGGTTGGTTTGGGTCACCTGTCCTGACTGTATCCCATCCCAACTTCTGGTGAAAATTAACCCTATCCTAGCTGAACTCACGACTCTATCTATCTATCTATCTATCTATCTATCTATCTATCTATCTATCTATCAATAAAAATTCTCTGACTCATAAATTACACCTATTTAATTGTTAATAAAATATCACTCTGTTCTAACGTGAGAGCATGCATGTGAGCTTTTGCTTCTTCATGTATATCATTCAATGATGTCTTTAGCTGTAATAACTAGGTGTTATAGCTCTAGGTATAACTGATGGCATAATGACTACTTCTCAGTAAGCCTACTCTTAGTTTGGTTCAGCTATAAGCCTTAATCAATGGAGACTGAAGCTTAGGCCTTCCATGTGCCTCTCTCTTAATGGCACCAAGTTGAAGGAATAGATTCACAGACACTGGAGAGTTTGAATGTGCTGGTTCCACAAGTAAAATACAGTAAACGTCATGTATCCAATTGTGGATGTGGAATGAGTTTATTGATCTGACAGCCTGCATTCCACTTAATTCCAAATTTATAGAGCAATGCTTTTTAAAGCTATACATAGAGAGGACTTGATGTTATACATTTGAACTACTGTACTTTTGTTACTGATGGAGAAATTGTGATTGGGAAAAATCTGAGCTGCAATTTTCTCAATTCCACATGCAGGTGTTATTAACATATTTCAGGCCAATACACCAAATCTGAAGTAGTCAAACTGTTGTGTCAGTGAAGGCTTTATTTTTGCTGTCTCATTAAAGAAAAATGTGATTTATCAAAATGAACTTTCCAGTTCCACTTAATTTCTTCAGACTCCCCTCTCCAGTGCCTTGAAAGCTTTTGATGCTCTAAATTCATGCCGTTTGACAAGTGCTTTTCAATCTCAAATTTTTAAAAAATTCTATTCTGCAAACCTTTTTATTTTCTTTGTTATTCAGAAAGAAATATAATTTAAAGATTAGGAAATCTTTCAAACTTTGTCATTCCATTCAATTTTGCTTTCAATGTGTATATCACTTAAAGTAATGCACCAAAGAACTAGCACAGATTGACAAAATCTCACTGAACAGCATTATCAGCTAGAACATTTTTTGTGTTTCTCTTGACATCATTTCTGATGCCTGCGAATGTATCACTTATGTCTTAATCACACATCAAACAGTTTGGATGCCAATTTTCAGATTACAGGTAAATTGCAAATATCTTTCACAATTCAGTGCATGTGAATGGATACATGATAATGTTTCTGTTCCTCAGCTACATTAAATTATTTTTAACTTACAAGTAGTAATAGAATGCTAATATGAATTCATGACATTTTAAAATTACTGATATTTTCATGAATACTAACAGCTGTTGAAATATTCCTGATTACAAATATTACTTATCAAGAGTAATGTATTGAAGTAAAGTGGTTTGTATGCAAGCGCATTTGCAAAGGTGTTGTGTTCTATTCACTCTTGAGCTAGGTTTACTTTTTCTTAATGTGCGTAATACTGGGCTTGAAATAGGTTAACCTGAAACTAATACGCAGTAATCTAATAAAATATATCTTTATTCAAGAGATCCAGAAGAGCAAAGAAGTCATAGAATTAAACATTTGCCTTACTGAATTAGATATATTGTCTGTCACAGCAAGTATGGCATGTATTACGTGGAAGATACTGGATCAAATAAATTACTTACTACATCAAATAAATCATCTGGTAAAACATACTATATTAATATTAAATCAAATACGTTTAAGAATTCTGCAGCCTACAGGTAGTTGGAAATATATTCTTTTCGAAGTCTTTATTTAAATTCAATTCACTAAACATGCAAGGTGTTCACCATCTGGTGAAAGGCAAAAATATTCCTTTGACAGCTTTCTTTTCTATATTAGACTGCTTTATCAACTCTGGTACTGAAATAGCAGAACGATGGTATACTCAGCAGTAATAAGTTTTCTAACACTTTTTAACTGTGGATGAAGAAGCTTTGTTAATGAGCATTGTTATGAGACAAACATTTAGATGATGACTATGATGTTGATCATTGCCATGCCTGTTTATTATAGCTCTTAATGAAAGGCAGTTCCTACTACTTACACGTGAAGTCTGATTTTTCTTACTTTAAGCTGCATAATATCTGCTTAGAATTTATGCTGTTACACAGACATAATGTCCAAATTTTAGTAGTCCCTGTCTTTTGCTGTGGCGTGTTTTAAAATTTGGTTTTGCTTGCTTGTTCATTTAAAAACTTGACTATTGTATTTTTTTCCTTGTTTTGTTTAACTTTTGGACAAGCTACCATCTTTTGTGAGCATCGATCTTCAAGAAACTCATGTATAAGGAAGCCATTTAGCTATTATATATGTATTTGCCAGTAGATCTGACTGGGACTTCTGAACTAAATATCAGACAGTCAACAGAGTTGGGTCTAGTTATATTATCAGGGCACCTACATCTGGTAGATCCTCTGCTATATAAAATGAGCTTTTAAAGGCTGCCAGAACAAGGAACTGTGCCATTAAGTTCTGAGCACAAGGTAGTCATGAGAAAAGTGGGATTGAGAAAAAGGTCCACTTGGCTAGTCTCCCCACATTTTTTCCATCAGTTAACAACCAGCTTTCTTTTCTTTCCATTCCAAGTCAGTAGAGTTCCAATGAGACTTTGTTCTATCAAGTGTATGATCCCACAGTAGGCAGGTTTAACATCTTTGATTTTAGGATTCAACTTAGTACAAACTGATTTGTTGATAAATATAACACAACTGTGTGAGAAGCAATGATAGAAACATGCAAATGAAGTTTAAAATGTGAATTAAAAAACCCACCTAATGCAGTTTATATTAGTTTGCTACAGAGGACACAAGGCAATACAGAGGAGTATTTGCAATGAAATGAATGCTGAAAGAATTGCAAAATTATTATTTCTTTTTCATTTCTGATTTTCTTTAACTTGGTTTCAAGTACATCACAGTGACACACAAAAATCTTCATCCTGAATATCTATCTAGGTAAATGGCAGACAGTTAAGGGATGACAAGACATCTGCATATTACTGTGTAATATGATCCAATTTAGGAATGGAGAAGAGGACTAGCATAGCCAGATATACACCGCATTGTTTTTGATTATAATTTTTAAATGTCCCTGAATTTTAGAATAACACTTTAGCCTCCATTATTTACTTATTTGTGCTTTTACCACTATATCCTCAGATCCAACTGTCATTGGGCTGGCACAGAACCATTTGGCTAAAAGGAGCTGTTGAGTACATAACAAAACAGAAATAGTATTCAAATCTGTAAGATTTTCAGAAGTTTATCACACTTACCGAGATTTCTCTTGCTAAAAGGTTACATGAAAGTATTTTAAGATAAATTTCAAATTAACTTAGTGATTTTTTTCCAGTGAATAACCTTGGATGAAAATTAAATTTTTATGATTCAGGCTGCAGAGAAGTCTGTGAAATTGTGGATTTTTTTCTACAATCACAGGAAGTCGTGAAGCTACACTGAGGCACTGAGGTAACCTGCTCATTGCATTTCTTCTCTGTGGGCTAAGTCGTCTCCTACATGAATTGGAGACAAAAGAGAACTTCCCTATTGATACTGAAGTCAGTCAGACACCTCTGATGCAAAAGGAGCCCAGAAAAGCCTCAATTTGGTTCTACCCAAAGTAAGCAGAAAAATGAGCAGGCCCATTCATACATGATTTTTCTGCAGCACGTCAAGGAGGATCATTTAAATAGGTGGGGTACAGACATCCCAATTTGGGAGGAAGAGGGAGAACCTCTTTAAAAGGGAATTCAGCACAAAATGTGGGATCAAGTAAAGTAATTGCTGCTGGTGGCAGAGTAAGAAGTACCAGGAGCCAGAAATAAGTAGGGCCTCCAACAGCACTGCCAGCATCTACATGTATAGGACTGCTGCTGTCCAATTTACGGAGAGAGATTTGGCTTCTGGATGACATCTTCAGGTTATTTAACACCAACATATGATCATACAGGTAACACTGTTCAAGGTCACTTCAGCATTAACCAGCATACCTTTATCAGCTGTCTTCAACATCTGACACTGGTTTGTCTTTCAGATGAGAGCCTTCATCTCTGTTTCCCCTTGAAACATGATGTACCTACCCTTGTACACCACTAGCAAATAGTTACAACACAAGACAGAGATGCAGTGTCTGTTTTGTCCCACTCTAGACCATCTCTCACAAAATACCCAAGCTACATAATGAAACCCAAAAGACAAAACATTTCATGTCAGAAAGCAGAAACTAACCAGACTGATATACATCAGGCAGTACTTGAACAGTAAATGTAAGGCCGTGTCTGACAGACATCATAGCAGGTCAACCTCACAGAAACAGTATCAATGCTCTGTTCATATGAATGATAAGTTAAATCAAGAACAGAAAAAGCAAAATACATATTTATAATAACCTCGAACTTCTCTTGTGGGCAATTTTGTTTGCTTGTTTGTTTGGAATTGGTTGGTTCATTTTAGATTAATATTTTTTACAAGTTTTGAGAGACACTGTGAAAAACAAAATATGTATCATTTTATTACCTCTCCTCTGTAAAATGCAAAACCATACTTCTCCACAAGAAACTGTTCAGCTGAATTATTCTTATGGAGATATATCGCTAATAGCACATAAGAATATTTCTTCTCTTTCTTAAATAAATTCAAGTGGCAGCAAGTTAATTTTTCATTCCTTTCCTCAGCCAGAGACAAATCAGTATTACTTGAATTTATTTTCACTTGGAGAAAGGGGCGGGGGGGAAGAGAAAAGCTTTATCTCTTAAGACCAACATATTCAAGGATAATATTGTCTTACTGAAGTAGTGGAACATCATGAAAAGCAAAAACTAATCTGAGAATAGGATTTGACAAAAACCTCATCTAAATCAAATTGTGAGTATGGTTGGTATGCACATGAAGTTAGCTCAATGTTAAGCAGGTTTTGTCAGGAAACAAAATGGAATCTTTATAAACTCTGAGACAAGAGATTTCTAGCAGGTCAGGGTTTCACTATTTTCAATTGTAATCAGTGACAGGCATAATTAACTGATTTCTCGTGTTCTTTTAAGGGCACATCCCTAAAATTACTCTCCAGTGATTTCATATTTTAAAATAATGATGATTATGGCTAATGGCTAACATCCATGGATGGATATGAAAATAAAATTTTATGCTTTAGCATAGAAAATAGTAAATTAATTATAATCAAAAAGCATCTGTTCCTGAACCTTCCTGTGCTATGCCACTGACACAATCAGGAAGTATTTCCTGTTCAAAACTTGAAGCATTTGTGTTCAGTTTTTCTCCTCGTGTACAGTTGCATAAATGGTGTCATACAACAATATCTACATGTAGTGGTTAATGTAATCCTGAAAATTAGTCAATTTGTTGAGTGGAAAATAATTAGTCATCATGTCCTTTGGTGAACAGTTATGATGATAGTCACAAGGTAAAGCCTGGACTAAACCAGATGGAAGACATAGGCACTCTGGTGGTAAGCAGATATTTCGCCACAGTTTGGGATGCAGTTCGGCTTTTTAGGGCCTGATGTACACTCTCTTTTTTTCCTATTTCCTGTAAAAAAGAGATTTCAACAGACTTCACAGTATTTCAAAATTGTTGACTGATGAATAGGCAAAAGAAGATTAGCCAAATAGGGAAAAAAAACCCAAACAAAAAACCAAAACAAAAAACCCACAAATGTACTCCTCAATTACAACATAGAGTCCAACCTATAGAAACTCATATTGTAGCTGGATGAAAGAAGCTCTTCCAGGAATTCATTATCTTCTCTAAAAATTAAACTGTAGTTAAATTTGACCCTTAGCCTTCAGTATTCCAGATGTATTCTCTGCAGCGCTGAAAGTTGGAGGAGGTAAATGCATTTCCACAACCATGTTTTATACATTTGATTCTAATCATAAGACCCCATATAATTGATTTTAGGTCAAATATTTCAAGTGACCCAAAATAATAATTCTTATTTTTATTCTGTGGGGGTTTGTCTGTTTGCTCCCTTGGGTTTTAAATTGCATTTTAACTAGCTGAGTTGCAACACTATCTTTTGGGTAGCTAAATGTGAGGCAAATACCATCCTAATATATATGTGCCAAAGTAAATTTGAGAACTAATTCATTAGATTTTTAAAAGTCCAACTACTTCAGAAACACCTGTTTCTGAAAAACTGCTAATATGAAGAACGGATTTCATTTTTAAGAATTTGACATTTGAAGTTTGAAGCAAAAAATACCCATTTGATATGTCAAAGACAGACATGGAACAGATCTTTAGTACTTATTCTGTAGCTATTGTTCCGAAAGTGGGACCATTGCCTGGTGTGCAGTGCGCCAATAAATGCACAGAACAGAGTTATTTCATTTATTTCACATCTGTGCAGAGATGGGTGCTACGTGGTAGTTCCATAAATCCAGCACACAGTATCTACAAAGTATTTATCTTGCTACAGAATTAGAAAAACCCACCTAAATTTATGCTAATTAGTAAGTAATCACCTCATCATCTGCTATCGGTCAAGTATATTTAAACTAGTACATATTCTTCCTGAAGAGGGGAGAGGGTGTGTATGTAATTTCCCCTGCAACCTTTATCTTTCCGCCAGTTACTGACATTTTTGTCAGTTTAGGCCTCTCTGGCAATCACCCAGACATTAGGCCTTCTGGGGCAGCATGTTTCCTCTTTATCAGTCCCTTTATCAGCTCATCTTTAAGGATACATTTTACCAAAGCATGCTTTCTACCATTCCTTCCACTCTTCTACAGAGGTACAGACATTTCTAGAGCAAAGTGGTACATTTAACCCTAACTTAAACAGTGTCTAAGCACTAAACCAAACACATTTCTGTCCCTGTAAAATGGAAAATTCTACTTTATAGACATTTTCAGTGGCATTATTGAAATCTATATCTGCTGGATAAGTAATCTATCATTTTTTCAACAAATACTCTCAGTCATGGATGATAGGTGGTGTAATTGCTCTATGATAATAATTTAAAGAGTGCTGAAAAATTTCTTTATCCTTTGCATCATGAACACTCTTTTAGTAATGACTTACAATAAAAACTCCTAAATCAGTCAGACCATGCTAGGCATTCCAGTGTACTGGATTTATTATGTGTGTAAATTAATTTACAGGCATTTTCATTTGTTTCACTGATGTCAGTTTTTTATAAATGTTGGTCTAAAGGACTTAACAAGACACAATGGCTTTATCTGTTACCTTCATACTACATTCAAAAAACTAAATAAAACATCTTTGGTGATGAAATATACTTTAGGATTCTGAACTCAATATTTTTACTTTAATCAACCCCAACAGACATATCTTACTATACTAGATCAAATAAATAGCATTTTTGATTTAGTTTGAAACTAGTGAAGCAAAATAAACTACCTTTTCCCCCCTCCCCTCACTGTATGGCTGATAATGAGCAAATGGAAAACCAGATGGCATATTTTTTGTAAAATTTCCAAGACACATACTGTAGTATATATAAAGACACATTCATAAAGTGTCCTGTCTTCTGGCACACATTTCACACATTCATTCAAGGGAAAAATGGCACAGAAGCTACAGGTTCTTCCACATAACTATTGACTCTTAAAACTTACAAATGGAAAATCTCAGAAAGAGAGATGGCACCTTTTAACTATAAATACAACTAGTTTCATTACATTTTTTCCGTGTTCTTCCTAATTATTTTATAGCATAACCTTCTTGAGAGGACATAACAAAAAATCAAACACTTCAAGATGCTTAAGGTTACAAATGGACTTTGTTAGCTTCAGTCAAAAGAAATTAATTCTTAAACATATTTCAGGATAAAATTAAGCCTTCAACTGTAATGCAATACAAGGCATCTGAATGTATTAAATCCTTCATAGGGGAAGGCAGTAGTCAGCCTTCAGCAAATCCTTGTCTACATAGCTGACTATCTGGTTTTGGTTGTACTTACCTTCTTACCTACTTATTGTAGTACAGAAAGGTTCTAATTTTTGGTGTTGGCAAAGGGTTCTTTTGTTTTGGGGGTTTTTTTTTGTATTTTTGATATTTTGTTTGTTTTGTTTTTGTGCAGATACACTCATTTTTTGTTGTTGTTGCTAAAAGAGTTCAATTTTTTGGGATCTTTGCCACTTGCACAGGAGAACAGAATGGTCTGTCACTGTCCAAATAGTGACAGGAATCTCCCTTGCCAGAGTCCTTGGAACAATATCTTCAGCTGGATCTGATGATACACCCCAAACTGCCATTCAGTAAATTTTCATAATTCTGTTGACCTGTTGTCTTACATGACCAATTCAGCATATATGTGAGTTGTTTGCTATTGATTATCTGTGTACAAATGACTCACTGCCATGTGATAATTTCTGTACCAGTAGGACTGTTTATAAATAGCTTACCTATGTACAGTTTACTGTTTATAAATAGCTTACCTATGTACAGTTTGGTAAACTCTGCATGAAGAGGTGACAAGGGGGTCTCTGGGATGGGATGGGTTGATAGTTGAAGCATATGATGAAACAAAAAGATTACACTAACAGTTGGTCTAGACAGATCATGAGCTGCCTGGAGGTATCTCTGAGACTGCATGAAACCCACTCCAACATAGGGTCCCCTCTCCACAAGTCCACTTTTCCAGGAACAACACTGCTCCAGCATGTGCTTCCATGGGGTCACAGCATCCTTTGGGTGTCTTCACCTGCTGTGGCATGCGGTTCATCACAAGCTTCAGGAGGAATCTCTGCTCCCTCTCATCCTCCATGGGCTGCAGGGGAACACCTGCCTCACCATGGTCTTCACCACAGGTTACAGGGGAATCTGGGCTCCTGCACCTGGACCACCTCCTCCCCCTCCTTCTTCACTGACCTTGGTGTCTGCAGAGTTGTTTCTCACATCTCACTCCTCTCTGCAAAAGCTGCTGTTTGTGTTGGATTTTTTTCCCCTTCGTAAAGAAGTTACCACAGACACGCTTCCATTGTTGCTGAATGCCTTGGCCTTCTAGCCACCCTTGGAGACCCACTACCAAAACCTCGACACACAATTTCGAAACACCATCTCAAAATAGACGCCTACTTTAAAGTGGATAGAGTTCAAGCAAAATAACAACCATGCCCCTTCTTTTTCTGGCAATTTCCTTTGACATTTTTTGAAGATAAAATCCCTTTATGTGGTCAGCAATCAGTAGTAATTTCTTGTACTCTCTAATCATAATATAGAGTTTTTCAAGCTATATCCAAAACCAAAAATCTCCATCTATTTATGTGGTTTTCTTCTCAAAATCTCCCAGATGAAATTTAGGCATGTGACTAAATGTAGAAGAGGACAATTCTGTATTGCTTTCTTGCCAACCCCCTCTTTTTTTAAGTAGAGGAAAAGCTTTGTTATAAAAATATTTTAACTTTGTATCAAATGCTTCTGCAATGGGATGCGTTTTCTTTTTCCCAGCAGAAGGTGGGAAAAGAAAATTTTAAGAACTCCTCATGGTAATTTTTCACTTAAACTACAAGCTTTCCACTAAATAATTATTTTTTTCCTTATAGAAAGTCACCACAATCCAGGAGGTATGAACTATGAAGTATCGGGTGTACATAAAGGCTAAAAATATGTGTTAAGCTTTTCTTGATAACTTTTCATTAGTTTCTGAATCAGTACTGCCCAAGTCTGATACTCGTAGTCTCTGTGAAAACTACTTTATGATCCAGCATTCTACAAAACGACAAAGTAGCTTGGTCACATCTGTAGAAACAGGAAATCCAGCAGGATGGCCAAGGTTTCTTGGAAGTAACGTTCCAGACAGAACCATGGTCTCAGCCTGTGAAAACATGAGAAACTTTCCAAGACAAATGTGGTTGGAGCAAAGGTTAAGGGAACTTCATTTAAACTAGACAAAGTCTCTTTAATGTATATTTTCATATTTTTTGTAGATTTTCTTTGACCTGTGCCACTGTTAATGAGCAATAACCAGTCAGTTCCCGTCACCAAAGTGGGCTGATTCAGAATGTAATTACCAAATCTGATTGGTAGTATATACTGGAAAACCAATGTTCCCTTCTCTTTTACCAATGCCTACTGAAACCTATTTTCCAATCTGTCAAATTTCAGCACACATGTTTCTTTGTCTCATACTGCCCAACTTCAGGATCTACAGGTAAAGTTTCTCTGGTTCTGTTACAATTTCTCTCCCACTCCAGACATAGTAGATTGACCTCTTGAGAAATTTAATCTAATGTATGAAGGAGGGGCAGTGCACAGTATCTAGGAGATAATGTAGTCTTCAGAGAGTACCTGGGCTTATGCCATGTCATGATTCACATTGCCTACAATGACCCCTGGCCTGTGAGAACTTCCATATCATGCAGTCTGACCTGCGAGTCCCTCTTGTCACATGATCTAATGTTCAGCATCTCTTGCAATTGATCAGAATATAAAACTATTGACTGATTCCTTACACTGTTTTCTTCATCTTAGCTTGAACACAAGTTTCTATACTGTCTTCCAATATAAAAGATAAAACATTTTCCTGCACCTATAGTAACTTTCTGTCATTTCACTCTACTTGGTTGATCTCTCAGATGTTCTACCAGAAAGTAAAACTGCAATGTAAACTTTGAATGTGACTTTCACTTATCTGCTCCTGGTATTGCCAAAACCTAAAATCCTTATCTGGTAAAACCAGAAGCATTCTAACAGCCTAGAAATTACAGTATTGCAAATATTTTTATTTCATATGTGAAGTTCATTCTCTTTCCTTAGTAGTTTACTTTCTGTCTCAATGAAGTGAGGTCATCAAAAGAAGATAGTTTTCATCATAAACCAGCATAAGATGCAATCTAACATTTCTTAACCTTTTGTTTGCAGAACTATGTAAACTGAAATTCAGCCTCTTATGGTAGCACACTCTTTCCCTTCTCTGAATCCACTTGCATCGTCCTTGGACCTTCACCATTTTAAAGCTTTTAGTTCTGAATGTCAAGTTCATCTAAACTTGACTTTCAGTGACATATAGATGTAACTGTAATGCTACTTCTATTTGATTGCAATCATGTGTGTCAGCATGGATGCCCACAACAGCATCCTCAATGACCCATTTGTTTTGACAAAACTCTCACTGTGGATGTTTGTTAGATTGATTGTCTTGAATCCCACAATGTCAGACTTGTGGGAGGAATCTACATATGCCTCAGGAGTGTTTTTGGCCACTGTAGCCAAAGATATATCCTACAAAGAGAGTATATATCTGTTACCATTCAAGAAAAATCAGACCTTGTGGCCTGAGCAGTCTAGTGACCTTGCCTTAGTTTTATCTCCCCTTTGCTTCCTTTACACTAGGAAGCTGGTTTCTCTGTAAATATGCAAGAAATCAAGCAAACAGCCACGCTCTTTTACAATCCTTGTACAGTCAAAATGTAGCCTATGGCATAGTTCAGATATATACAGTAATAAATGCCATATCCATTTTCTTGCTTCACTGTTGTGAGCAGAATCCTCTTGGCTCAGGTGGATTTCTTCAGGAGCCCAGGGTCCTGCATCTCCATACACAGATCCTTTGCTGGAAGGTCTACCTATCATATGTCTGCAAACAGCTTCCTCCTACTGTTCTGCACCAGTGCCTCCTTAGCCTTTAGTAAAAACTCCTCTGTTTACTGTAATATTTCTTTTGGGTTTTATCTGATGATTCATCATTTCAAGGAGTAGAATCAGTCATCAGATAAACTGTTGCCTACATCAAAAGCCCCCCTCAAGGAATTTTCTTCTCAAGCCATACAGAAAATGTCATTTCACAATCATTTTATCTGGCACTAAAATCTGGTTTAAAACATTCCTAAGGATCACTCATCCTTTCTCTACTCACTTTTTTTAATTAGTTCTGTTGCAGTTCACCCCTTATGATAACTGAATTAGTTTTTGCCTGTAAAGCAGAAAAAATGCATTAGGGTGGGGATTTCAAATCTGATCTCAATTTGTTATAGTCAGAGAAAATCATGTTGAACTATACACTTATTTCATGTCTTGTCGTGGATTGAGTTCATCATTGTCATCAAATCATAGAATCATAGAATCATAGAATGCTTTGGGTTGGAAAGAACATCAAAGATCATCTAATTCCAACCTCCCTGACATGGGCAGGGACAGCCTCCTCTGGATCAAGTTGCCCAAAGCCTCATCTAAACTGGCTTAAACAGTGCCAGGAATGGGGCTTCCACAGCCTCGCTGGGCAGTCTGTGCCAGGGCCTCTTCACCCTCCTAGTAAAGAATTTCTTCCTAATGTCTAGCCTAAACTTACCCTCTTTCAGCTTGAAGCCATTACCCCTTGTCCTGTCACTACACTCCCTGGCGAACAGTTCCTCTCCCACTTTTCTGTAGGACCACTTGAAGTATTGGTAGGCTGTAATTAGGGTTCCCTGGAGCCTTCTCTTCTCCAGACTGAATGAGCTCAACTCTCTCATGTTTTCACAGCAGAGATGCTCCAGCCCCCTGATCATCTTCGTGGCCCTCCTCTGGACTAACTCTTAACAGCTCCATGTCTTTCCTGTAGTGGGGACCCCAGAGCTGGGTGAAGTACTCCAGGTGGGGTCTCACAAGAGCAGAGTAGAGGGGCAGAATCACCTCCCTCGAGCTTCTGGACACACTGTTCTTGATGCAGGCCAAGACATGGTTGGCCTTCTGAGCTGCTAGTGCATACTACTGGCTCATGGTGAGCTTTTCATCAATCAGCATCCCCAAGTCCTCCTCCTCAGGGCTGTTCTCAATCCATTCTTTGCACAGCCTGTACTTGTGCTTGGGATTGTGCTGACCCACATGCAGGACCTTGCACTTGGCCTTGCTGAACTTCATGCAGCTTTCATGGGCCCATCTCTCCAGCCTGTCCAGGTCCCTCTGGATGACATCCCTTCCCTCCAGTGTATCAACCTCACCACACAGCTTGGTGTCATCAGCAAACTTGCGGAGGGTTCACTCTATACCACTGTCCATGTCACCGCATTTCTGAAGACAGCTTTTTGGGTCTATACTCCATGATTCATTATGTGTAACTAATTTCATCTCAAAGACAGAAATTACTCAACTGGAATAACAATAGTTTACAGTAGTGGAACCAGCAAAGTTTTGGACAATTTTTAATGTGATTGCTAACTGAAAACATTGTGTATTCTTTGCACAGCTGTGCGATTGTTATTCTTTGCTTTCAAAATTTATGATATTTTTCTGCTAAGACCTGAAGTATTTTCACAAAAAAGAAAAGCAAGGAAGTAGTTTGAATTGAGCAAAATTATATTATCTCCCTTATTGTTTACACAAACCTAATTGGGCTTTGGTTAAATATTCTAGTACTGTGCAATCATTTGCATTTGGTTTGGTGTGCATTCAGAATGTAAATTGTTTTAAGTGTCCTGTATTTGGGTAAATTGTATTAGATTGTCTCAGTTCCACCTGTTCTACAGAACAAAAGTTTTACCTACATTATCTACTCATGACAACCCCTTTGGCTACATACACCTGTGCAGGGAATGATCATATCTGAGGTGTGAAGATTTTATCCGTGGCAAGGAAAGACTTCTGTTTTCTCAATGTAACAACATAATGCAGAGATCAAATCAGACCTTTAAGTATTCATCACTATTTTTCACTTGATAAAACTCTGTTTTATGTCTGTTTAAGTAAATTTATAGCATTAGTACTGTAATCATGTTCAGAGGGATCAGTTTTTGATTCAAGTTCATCTATTATGTGCAAAAAGTTATACAAATATGTATCTACTGTATTATCTGGCACACTGAACAATGTTATCTTTCAACATTTTTATTTTTAAAAAATGCATTTTTAGAAAACCATTATAATACCAATGTGCCAGGAAGATCTTAACTAGTCCAGCATATAATAAAATACCCATTAGTGTATGTTGGCTGAGAATTTTAAAACTGCTGGTTAAATAAAAGAAGGGCTCAATCTGTTTTTTTTTCTATACAGCAGTAATGATATTTTCAGTGATATTTAAAAAAATAATTATCAAGTATGTTAAACCTAAGCAGTACTTTCACCACAGCTTCAAATGAAACACACAGATTTATTAACAATGTTTACATATTTCTACTCATGACATTTAATTTGAATATTAAATACTAATCTGCCTTTGACCTTCTTGATTTCTATGAGATAAATGTGAGTAATCTCATTTCTTTAGGTTCCTCTTCATTTCTGTGTAAATTTTATATTAAAACCAATCATATTTGAGTAGATGCTAAAAGAACAAAAATGACAATCAATTTGTAGATACTAGTGGCAAAAATGTTATATCCAACAAGCTGCTGAATATTTTATCTAAATTGAGAATGCTATTCAGTTGCAAGGAGTAAATTACCTTCTGACTGAAAGGACGGAGATACAGCTTCTCCCATAAGCAAGTTGTGTGACAGAGTTTTTCATATCATCCCCGGAGAATCTTATCCCAGCGGAGAATCTTATCCCAGCGCATCCGAGTCCAATGCTGGGCTGAGTCATTAGTGGCACCTGAATTCTTACTGCAGAGCAGGAAAAACATATTTTGAATCACTTATAGACTAGCCAAACAGTTTCGTAGACTATGAAGAGTGTTTCTTCATTTTGTGACATTATAGGGCAATCTTAAGGCAGGAGGTTTCTTAGTAAGTGTTCTGTCCCATACTCAGTCCTTTTCTCTCCCTCTATAGTGTACCAGAACAATTTAATATCTGGGGGCATTAAGATTCTGACTAAATTCCATTCCATTTAAAGATGTATCATAAAGCCATGTGAAAATCTTCTGTGTAGTTTTACAAATCTTTATGCTATATCCAAACAGTGCTTATACAATACAGTATGTGATGCCCTGGTTAAATTCCAATGCCATTATCCAAGGCCAAGTCTACATGTCCTTTTCTGGATACTTGACTGCAATAAAATCTATTGCAAATGCTGTTAGGAGTGGAGGAACCTGTCATAGTCAATGCTGGAAAAAGTGAAGTGCTACTCCATAAAATGCCAGGTACTGAATCTCTAGTACAGAGTAGTGTAGATCTGACAGAAGACACTGTGATTGGAAGACATACACTGGCTCAGCAGTTGGACATTCTTATATATGTTACCTATACTATTCCTAGAATTAACATTGTAAATTAAGTTACCAAGGTATTCTGAGATGATGTTTTTCTGAGAGTAGTCTAGATATTTGCAGAAATATAACCTTCTGCAGCCAGTTTACCATACAGCCCCCACAGAGGTGTAACAGCAAAAATAGAAGACAGAATTGAAAGGTTCAAGGTTGGATGAGAGTTACGGCTGCTTATATCCCTTCAAGTGGTAGCATCACCAGTTGTCCAGCTACAGCCTAATTGTAGTATCCATATGACGTGAGTATTGTCGATGCACCTCCTCTCTAGCATTACCAAGCTAAAATGGTAAAATTGTGTTGTGGAAATAGAAATAAAAGTTTTTCTTGTAAAATTCAGATAATCACCTGTCTTGCAGTCTCCTAAAGGAGTCCATGGCATTTCGCTATTTTTAATTCCAAAGTCCATTTTTACCTTACCTGGTAAAGCACTTGTTCATACTCTGGTCCTTTTGAACAAGGCTAAATAAAGGTCTGCTTTTGGCATGTAGAGGCAAAACCATTTTAGCTCTAATCTAGCTAGCCTAGGTGTTAAGAGCAGCCAAGACTCCTTCATGAAGTGTTTAAAACCATTGTTCTGTATTCAGAGACATGAGCAAAACCAACATTTTTGCCAGTACTGTCATTTAAGCAGACCATGTCCTTACTATAGCTTTCATAGGCTAATCTTTTAAATTTAAATCAGCAGGACTTGAGCAGATGTTGGCTGTCAAGCATTTACTTAACTGTTTTGCTAGTCTAGGGCGTGGAGTCAGGACAGAGAGTTGAACTGTGTCAGAGTAAACTCCAAATCTCAGAACAACTGCTGAGGAAAGCAGCTGCTACAGGCACAATTTGTCATTATGTTCCAGCATTAGCATATTACAAGGCTTCAACTTAAAAATAGTTAAAAACAGAAGCAAAACCTAACCCACAAAACCCCATTGACATACATGAAAAATATTAAGGAGCTATGTTATGGAATCTGTACCTGCCAAATTCCATTTGACTTGAACTATCACTACATTTCTGCAGGAGTGGAGGGCTGGCAGTGTCACTAAAGCAAGGATTTTTTCCAATCAGGTCAGTGCATGGAAAATGGGGAAACCAAATATACTCTATTTATAGCATTCAGAGAGCAGCAGAATGCTTTGTCTAGAAGTCTTTGTGTTATTGGGTGGTTTATTTTGTTAACAGGTGTTAGCTCCAAATAGAATTTAGGCAGGGTGAGATCAGAAATCAACTTTAACAAGTAATTTCTTTAATCCATTATATTTTCACGTAAAAAATATTAATGAACTGGAGCCTGATTGGGGTGGCTGGGCCTTGACTGGATGCTGGTTGTCCAACCAGGTGCTCCCTCACTCCCCATCTTCTACAGGACAGGGGAGAAAATGAGATGTAAAAGCTCATGGCCCAAGATAAACATGGGGACATCGCTTATGAATTACCATCATTGACCATGAATTGGACTTGGGAAAAATTTATTTAATTAATTTCCAAGTATAAATAAAATAGCATGTTGAGAGAGAAAGACAAAAACTAAAACACTTTCCCCTTACCCTTTACCCCAGGCTCACTTTCACTCACACACTCTTGACTCCTCTATCTCTACCCCACTACTAGTGTCACAGGAGGATGGAGAATGGGAGTTGTGGTCTGCCCATAACAGCTCCCCTCTGCTGCTCCTTCCTCCTCATGTTGTTCCCTGGCTCCAGTCTGTGGACTTCCCACAGGCTGCAGTCCTTCAGGGTAAACCTGCCCCACCATGGTGTCCTCTCCAGTGCCTAAAGAGAATATCCCAAGGCATCGCTGTGGCATTTCCCTCAGCCCCGGCTGCCGGGCAGCGCTTTGCCCTTTCTTACCCAGGCTTTCCCCAAGGTGCCTGCCCAGGGCTGAGGGGCTCAGCTGGGCCCTGCCGTGCTGGGGCCATGGAGCCGGCTGGAGCCGGCTGTGTCTGGCACCAGCATCCAGCTAGCTACATTCAAAACCCCATCTCTGAATACAAAAATAATCATAATCATCTCTGGAATAGAGTTTTTATGTTGTTTTCCTGCTCTCCAAACATGCTGAATTAGGTTGCTGAGACCTCATCTTCCTTTGCTGTGCTGTGTATTGTCACATGAGGGATCATAAACAAGGTAATGTTACTGAAAATGCCATCAATGTGATAAAGCACACTAAACCAAGTATTTCAAATTACATATCTGCAGATAAGTGTAGGTCCCTTCCCACAAAGGTCTAATATTTACTGGCTCACTGACTTCTGGGAAGCTGATAGTTTGGACTTCCCTCAGATATTTTCTGTTTTCTTTAAATAGGCTGCTTCTAAATCACTTCTCACAAATCCATGGTTTTAAGAGTCTACAGAGATGTTATTAAGTCTTTCTATTCCGTATAGTAGTCTGTGGGGTTTTGTTGCCTCTTATTCAGAGTGTGTTGATTGCTGGGGTGGAAGAGTCAAAAGTCTTGACTGCTGATGAATAGGTTTCCTTAGCAGCCTACATAAACAATGGGTAGAAATCACACTGGAACTTCTGCTGTCCCTGTTACAGCAATGATCATTGTGACAAGAATAAAATAAAGTCTCTGCCATGCATTCTACTGGAAGTCAATCATAATGTACAGAAAGGAGTAATCCCTTGAAACTACCTCTGACAGGTAGTTATCTTTGTGCCAAAGCTTTCAAAAAGCTGTCATATCCCAGGTTTCATTTTGATGAAAATCATATTGACTATACATGAATTATACCAGTAAAACTCTACTTTTCTGGGAAGAACCCAGGACTATGTATCTACTTCATTTGAAGGACAATTAGGGCTGATTTTCAATAATACAGTAAAAATGTGTTAGTTTGTAGACTGATGGAGAACAAATGACCTTTGATGTTAAAACTTGAAAATACTTCTAAAGATACTTGATTATAGTAATTTTGATGAAATATTTATTTTAAATGATTAAAAGCAAAAATTATGGAATTACATTAAGTACACCAAAACAATGGCCATTTTATCACTTCATTATTTTTTCAAGTCTTACTCTACACTACATACTAAATGCCACAGATTATGATTGTTAGACATCAATAAAATGTACACACAGTGATTAAAACTGCTGTGGCTGTGTGTAGCAACTATAGTCTCTCCATCCTACAACCAAAAGATTACCTGGTTATGACATCTACACACAAAGAAATAATTGCTGTCACTCTAGCTTGCAGTTGTTTCACCTTAGAAATTGATTTGCAGTTTTAGTGAGTTGGATAGGGATGAGAAAGGTTATATTATTTCACTAAAGCGTTTTGTCTGCACCCATATAACTAAACTTATTGTTCATACTGGTCCTTCTGATTGTGTCCTGTTTTTTTACAACATGCCTTTTGCAGTTCTAGAAAATAAAACTTTGTCCATACGCATTCACTTTGCTGCTGCAAAGATTTTTTTTTCTTCAGTTGTTACTTTGGGCATCTTAAAACATCTTGGAACCATTCATTGATTTCTCTTCTATAGTCAATAAAGCTTTATTCTTCCTGGCTTAGTGTCATCATTTTTTCCATTTTTCAGTCCCCTTTTATTAATAGGGAGGAATTATTTTTCCAGTATGCCTACCTTTTCAAACAAGAAAATTCCTGCCTTTTGCCATGCATGCCACCCTCCACTTTTGAATAGACCTCCCCATCTATAAATTTTTTCAATTGTCTTTCAAATTCTTTCCCAAACTTTTTTCTTATTATACAAACAAATAAAAGTTTGTAATGTTTCAGACTGCTCTATGTGCTGTTTTAAACATGTATTATCGTAAAGAACTATTTCCTATTGTATCTTCATATTCCCATCTATCTATACTAATATTGTCATCTCTTAGATTGGTCCTTTGGTTTTGAACTATTTATATGCACTGACTAGCATGATATTCACATCTGGAGTTCATAGACATTATGTTTATAGATGCAATAGTGATAAAAAATTGTTTGTTGCTCATTCATACAGGCATAATAACCAAGGAAGACTTTGACTGGAACAAAGGATTCAGGAACTATGTGCCACAATGAAAGACATTGAGGCTCAGGTTGCATTCTCTTGTTCTCCTTGATCCTGGTGCAGAAGGCTCAAATAGAAGGGGATGCATCCTGCACATCAATATCTCTCTAATATTGCAGACTATGCTTGGATTTTATGACCAAGTGATTGTCTTCAAGGAATAAGAATTATTCTTTAGTATTGGGATCCTTCTGAGAGTGGGGTAAGACATCTTCAAAAGCAAGCTTGCTTACCAGCTGAGGAAGGTTTTGAACTAGGTATCTCAGGGAATGGAGACTAAGGGTAGTGACAAGTCTGAGAACAGGAGGTAGGGACATCTCAGAAAGTCATGACTGTAGCCTCATCTCAAATGTGAATGCCAAAATATAAAGCATGGGAAGCAAAGAGAAAATAAGTGTGGTGTACAGCTGTGTGGCTGTGTTGTCATAAAAATCAGGTATGTGGCAGCACAGCTCATGTGGTTTCAAATGCTCTACTGGGTCTGACTGGATAGAGATAATTTTCTTCATAAGAACCCATTGGATGTTATATTTTGGATTTGTGACTAAAACAGTCTTGACAACCTGATGATGTTTCAGCTGTTGCTGAAAAGCACTTGCGCAGTGCTGAGTGCTTTTCTTTTTCCCACTCTGCCCCACCAGTGAGTAGGCTGGAGATGCACAAGAATTTGGGAGGGAGGACAGCCAGGACAGCTGACCCTAATTGACCAAAAGGATATTCCATAACATATGATGTCAAACTCAGCAATAAAAGCTCAAGAAATTGAGAAAGAAAGTAGAACATTTATAATTGTGTTCTTGGTCTTCCAAACTAGTAATTGACTGGACATCTGCCTGCCAATGGGAAGTAGTAAATGCTTGTGCAGCTTTACCTCCTTTGTTAATCTGTTTTTATCTTGACCCATAAGTTTTCTTTCCCCTTCTTATTCTGCATCCCAGAATGTCAGCCGCATTCTGGGCTGCATCAAAACAAGTATGGCCAGGAGTTTAAGAGAAGTGGTACTGTCTCTCTACCTTGCTCAGGTGAAACCTCACCTGGAATACTGTGTCCAGCTTTGGAGCTCTCAACACCAGGACATGGACCTGTTGGAGCATGATACACAGGAGTACCACAAAAAAATGATCAAAGGGCTGGAGCACCTCTTCTATGAAGACAGGCTGGAGAGTTGGGCTTGTTCATCTTGGTAGAAGATAAGGCTCTGGGGGGACCTTATATCAGCTTTCCAATACCTTAAAGGTGCCTATAAGAAAGGTGGGGAAGAACTGTTCCCAAGGGCATGTAGCAGTAGGACAAGGGGTAATGGTTTAAAACTAGAAAAGGGGAGATTTAGGTTGGATATTAGAGAAAAAATCTTCACAATGATGGTGACGAGATACTGCAACAGGTTGCCCAGAGAGACAGTGGAGGCCCTTTCCCTGGAGATATTCAAGGTCAGGCTTGATAGGGCTCTGAGCAACCTGATTTATTTAAAGGTGTTTAATCACCCCTGCTCACTGCAGGGGTTTGAACTAGATACCCTTTTAAATGTCCCTTCCTACCTCACACATTCTATGATTCTATGATTATCTCTCCCATCCCTGGGAGGGACAACTTACCTGCTAGCCAGGATCAATCCAAAACAAATGCATAGAGCCCTGCAGTAGAATAAGTAAAAGGTAAGTTGAGAACTTATGTATTGTGATCAGAGGGGAAGCCGAAAGGGGGTAATTGCACTGGGTGTTTGCTACAGACTGCAAGACAGAAAGAATTGATAACAACGCCTCCTTTAAAGAGCTCTACAATAACACATCCTGGATGTCATGGAGGACTTCAACTACCTGAAATATGCTGAAAGGGTAACTTGGAAAGGCTCAAATTTCTGGAGTCTGTCAGGGTCAATTTTTGATGGATGGTGGTAGATGGCCAAATTACAGAAGCTGCTTTGCTGCTTTGCTGCTGATCAAACATAAGGAAAATGGTAATGGATTCAAAGAGTGATGACAGCCTTAGTTGCTGTGACCATGTGTTGGTGTATTTTTAAATTCTGAGTGAAACAGGAAGGGTAAATAACAGAATAACATCCTGTAGAGAAGCAGACTTGGGATTACTCAGGGAACTGGCCAGCTCCCAGGGGATCCCATTCTTAAGGGTGTAATGGTCCATGACAGCTTGTTGATCTCAAAGGGCAACATCCTTAAAGCATAAGGGTGATCTATTCTCATCTGTTTAAAATTGTAGAATCACAGAATAGAAGAAGCTTGGAGTTATGTCAAGACTGAGTGAGTAAAGGGCATGCTAAAAGTACCTTTGTTTGAAATGTGCATAGGGCTAGGCAACTAGTAGCTTGAACAATGTTACAGTGACACGCAGTAACGATTGGGAGAAGAAAAAAAGATGTAGAGAGTGATAAATTTAATCACCAAGTAGGAAGATCTGAAGGAGGAGAAATATAATTTTGCCAGTTACTATGAGAAATGAAAGAATTCACCTGTTTTAGGAGTATGGTATATTGTAAATAAATGATTGATTAAATTTAAATAAATATTCCAACATAAGTATTTTGTAAAAGTGATAAATTAAGATAACCTGAGAAAGGTGCTAAGAACCTGTTAGCTAAACTGGAAAATGATATATAACATGCAGGGAGAAAAGGTTGCAGATGCGCTTCAGAAGATTTATAATATGAAGTACCTGACCGAGATAAAATGCCAAAGACACATTAATATCATGTGAATTAAAGGAATCAAACTGTTTGCAAGGCTACTTAGTAATACTCTTTGGTCAAATATTGGATGATTAGCATAAAAGGTTTATTGTTCTTATGTTAAAGTAAATATTAAAATGTTTCTCAGTTAGTGTAGAGTTACACTAACTCAGATTCATCTGTAATCTGAAAGACAAAATGACCATAAATGTTAAAAAACAAATGAGTCTACTATAGCAAATTCATGACAAATGTTAAACTGCATCTGGAAGTAGCCTTGAGTCCATTTATATTTGCAAGTGTTACCTTTGTGGTAAATGAGAATAGATGAAAGGAAACACCTTGAACTGCTGTGTTCTTTCATGATTCTATTATCCTCACAGAATAGTCATTCTTCAAGCCAGCTGTGACAGTGACACAGCTTGAGCAGGTCGGACTTTGAGTGTTAGTAAGACCAAGGACATGAGCAATGAAGAAAAATCAGCATGTTTTGCTTCAAAACTGAAATTAAAGCTTTAGCACTGGAGTGGAGGGTGGAGAAATGAAACAAAGAGGCATGTAGGGAGAGGAGAGGAGAGGAGAGGAGAGGAGAGGAGAGGAGAGGAGAGGAGAGGAGAGGAGAGGAGAGGAGAGGAGAGGAGAGGAGAGGAGAGGAGAGGAGAGGAGAGGAGAGGAGAGGAGAGGAGAGGAGAGGAGAGGAGAGGAGAGGAGAGGAGAGGAGAGGAGAGGAGAGGAGAGGAGAGGAGAGGAGAGGAGAGGAGAGGAGAGGAGAGGAGAGGAGAGGAGAGGAGAGGAGAGGAGAGGAGAGGAGAGGAGAGGAGAGGAGAGGAGAGGAGAGGAGAGGAGAGGAGAGGAGAGGAGAGGAGAGGAGAGGAGAGGAGAGGAGAGGAGAGGAGAGGAGAGGAGAGGAGAGGAGAGGAGAGGAGAGGAGAGGAGAGGAGAGGAGAGGAGAGGAGAGGAGAGGAGAGGAGAGGAGAGGAGAGGAGAGGAGAGGAGAGGAGAGGAGAGGAGAGGAGAGGAGAGGAGAGGAGAGGAGAGGAGAGGAGAGGAGAGGAGAGGAGAGGAGAGGAAGGGCTACCTGACAAAGCTATGAGGATTTAGGTTGTGCTTTAAAGACCTGTGGTGGTATTTGTAGAACTATCCCTTGAAATGAAGGAAAAATAATATATCAGGACACCAAAGCTCATGTGATAGATGCAATATTTAGGAACTTCAAAGATTTCAGCCAATATAATGTAGGGTTTAGAGCAGCAGGCTATTGTTTGAGTAGGATATAGGAAAAAAGGAAAAAAAAAACAACTTGGAAATGAGTATTTGCTTTGTTATGCTTTTACTGAAAAAGCACTGGATCATGGTTGTTGATTGTTTCCTGATGGGAACATTATTCTTTAAAAATGGCATCTCAGTTTATTGACTAAATATAAATATCAATTTACCTTTTAGCAAAGACAACTATGAGAAACAGAAAGAAAGACTGACAAGGGCAGGAGCAGACACAGTTGAAGGAGCGACAGTCTTGACAAAACTAGCATGCTTTTCTTCACCTTTTATGTTTATAGTATAGATTTAAGTATGACTCAAGTGTATGGCATGAACAAGCCAAAGGTACTTTCAGTGCCACTGAATGTTTAAGCAATAAAAAGGGTCTGCAATAGTCTTTGAATGTGTCATTAACACTGCAGAATGATGAGGCATTCAAAGGGTACATGGCACTAAGTGTCCACTAAATGATGTCAGTCTTAAGTACTTGAAGTCTCACCATACACTTTTTCTTGAAGTGTCTTCCCTGCGCTAATAGAAATGTTCAAATGTATTTTTCCACATATGTGAGAAAAGTGTCACAAGAAGCATTTAAGATTAGTGTAATTTAGATAATACCTTCTATTTAAATGATCAGTGTTAACAGCTGAAACAAAAATAATCCACCAATATTCTGAAGTTCTCTGTAAAAATAACATATACATTAATATAAATTATAGCAAAAGTATGCAAAATTTAAAAAAAATCATAGAATCATGGAATCAAAGAATGGATTTAGTTGGAAGAAACTTTAAAAATCACTCAGTTCCAACCCTCCCTGTCTTAGGCCCAAGACACCTTCCATTAGCCCAGGTTTTCCAAAGACTCATCTAATGGGGTTGTCCACAGCCTCACTGGGCAGCCTGTTCCAGCTTCTCACCACCATCATAGTGAAGAAATTTTTCCTTACATCTAATCTAAACCTATAATCCTTCATTTTAAGGCTATTATCCTTTGTCCTATCACTCCATGCCCTTGTAATAATCTCTCTGCAGCTTTTCTTTAGGCTCCCAACAGGTACTGGAAGGCTGCAATAAGGTCTCCCTGGATCCTCCTCTTTGCCAGGCTGGATGAACCAAACTCTCCCAGCCTGTATTCATAGGAGAGGCCCTCTAGTCCTCTAATCATCTTTGTGGAGCTCCTCTGGAAGGGAGGAGGCCCATATCTTTCTTGTACTGGGGAGACCAGAGTACACAGTACTCCAAGTGTGGTTTCATGACAGTGGAATAGAGGGCAGAATCACCTCCTTTGACCTGCTGGTCATGCTTCTTTTGATATAGCTTGGGACAGGGTTGGCTTTCTGGGCTGCAAACATGCACTGTTGTCTCATGCTGAGGTTCTAGAAAAAACAGAGAGCATGCTACATGTCCCACTCTCATATTGAGAGCTCAAGCTAGATAGTACATACCTTCCTAATTAACCCAAAGACAAATATATTTTGACCAACGTGTAAGTCTGCTCTTCAAGCTAAACAGCAAGTGAAAAAAACTTAAAGACTAAGCTATCTTTAATTCCCTGAATTACTCATTGAAGTCCCTTATTCCTCAAACATAAAGGCCTGCTCCTTCTAAAATTTATGTGTATGTCTAGTCTAACACAATAAAAATTCCTATGTCCCTAATTGCATGCATATTTCCTGGAATAGAAATTATTAATTCACAATTGGTACTGTGTGTGGAAAATGTCATTCAAAGATTTATTTTTCTAGCGCAGTATAGTCAAACTATAACTGATCTTGCAAGTAGAAGGAGAGAGCTTGCATTTTCTGGGTATTCAATCTCCTGCCCTAAAAGGCTGAGACAGGGAGCAGAATAAACCCCTCCATGATTCAGGTTGAAACAGTTAGAGACCTGCTATTCCACCTGGACAGTTTCAAGTCCATCGGGCCAGTTCCACCCAAGGGTGCTGAGGGGGCTGGTAGATGTGATTGCCAAGCTGCTCTCCATCATCTATCAACCGGAGAGGTACCAGATGGCTGAAGACTTGCTAATGTGTTGCCCATCTGTAAGAAGGATCATAAGGAAGATCTGGGGAACCATAGGCCTGTTAGCCTGACCTCAGTGCCAGGGAAGATTATGGAGCAAGTCATGATCTGAGGGCAATCACAGAGCAAGTACATGACAACCAGGGGATCAGGACAAGCCAGCATGCATCCATGAAAGGCAAATCCTGCCTGACCAATCTCATCTTCTATGCCTGGTGGAAAGGCTGTTGATCTAATGTGCCTCGACTTCATCAAAGCCTTTGACACAGTTTCCCACATTATTCTCCTGGAGAAACTGTCAGCTTATGGCTTGGACAGGTACACTCTTTGCTGGGCTAAAAACTGGCTGGATGGCAGGGCCCAGAGAGTGTTGGTGAATTTAATTCAACTGGAGACAGGTCACAAGCGGTGTTACCCAGGGGTCAGTATTGGGATTCATCCTATTTAATATCTTTATTGATGATTTTGATGAGGGAATTGAGTGCACCCTCAGTAATTTTTCAGATGACACCAAATTGGGAGGAAATGTCAATCTTCTGGAGGGTAGGAAGGTCCTCCAGAGGGACCTGGACAGGTTGGATCAATGGAAAGGGGCCAATGGGATAAAGTTCAACATGATGACATACTGGGTCCTGCACTTTGCTCATAACAAACCCAGGCAACGCTACAGGCTTGGGGCAGGTTGTCCAGAAAGCTGTACAGAGGAAAAGGATCTGGGGGTGTTGGTTGACACTCTCCTGAACATGAGCCAGCAGTCTGGCCAAGAAGGCCAAGGAATCCAAGAAGGCCAATGGCATCCTGGCTTGTATCAGGAGTAGCATAGCCAGAAGGACCAGGCATGTGATCATCCCCTGCTCTGGTGCAGCCGCATTCAGTTTTGGGCCCCTCACCACCAGAAAGACACCAAGGCCCTGGAGCATGTCCAGAGAAGGGCAATGAAGCTGGTGAAGGGTCTGGAACACAAGTCTTATGAAGAGAGGCTGAGGGAACTGGATCTGTTTAGTCTGGAGAAGAGGAGGCTCAGGGGAGAGGGGAGGTTGTGGTGAGCTGGGTGTGGTTAGGCATTGGAACAGATTGCCCAGGGGGGTGGTGGAGTCACCGTCCCTTGGGGTGTTTAAGGAAAGGTTAGACGAGGTACTTAGGGACATGGTTTAGTAAGTAATATAGGTGGTAGGGGGAGGGTTGGACTAGATGATCTTGGAGGTCTTTTCCAACCTTAATGATTCTCTGATTCTCTGATTCTCACTCCCTTTGAAATTACTTTTGTTACCTTTGCAAATGCAGCTGCAAAGACTGAGATAGAAACTTTTAAACATCTCAAAAAAAGTAAGAGTATCATGCTTTTATAAAGTGTTCTTCAAACTGAATGATTTTGAAATGTTTCACATACTCTATATAAGTTCAGATAATGACCCTTACTGAACACTTCATGGAAAAATTAAAGGGCTTATCTGTATCTCCTTGAACAAAGAGAGGAAGCTTCTGTTGGCTTTTAAAAATGTTTTTCTGTTTAGGAGAGGGATAAAGGTAGTTTCAGTTTATTTCTCCCATGGAGTATGGAGGATGTGGGGGCCATATAGTCTCTATTTCTAATTCCTGGTTTTTTTTGATCTCCAGGGACATCAGTACTATGTACTGTCCACTATTCATAGCAACTTGCAGGTTATTAGTCTTGTTCACAATAATATATTTGATGCATCTATTTCTCAGGCTGAATATTACTACTACCATTTATTTGCATGTAAAGGATTTGAACACACACAAATCATAGAATATAGCATTATATATAATATATGTATATAAAATAATGTTACAGGATCTATACAATATTACATCTATACTAAATACTTCCATGGCTTTATTGGACCGTCTAGGTTAGCAGTATTTACAGTAAACTAGAAGTTTGGACAGAAAATGACATATAAGTGCTAAAAAAGGTAGAAAACTACAATTCAATTCAATAGAATATGAAAAGTTAATGTAGGCATACTTATGAAGCTTATTCTGATTCAGAAAATACGTCTATTCTGGCACAGTGCAGTGATTATTTCTGTGAATAGATGAAGCTGGAATTAACTTTCTAATTTCAACCATTATTGAAGATATAAGATTTCAGAAACATGCTATATAATTTTGATTTATTTGGGGAAAAAGGAAAACCCCATTACTTTCCTGTATTTAAAGTACTACTTGATTAATATACATATTATTGATATTATTATAGAATTATTTGTCAGGGGTACATTAACTATGTTTAAGGTAGTGGTAACAAAAGTTTTATATGTTCCTCAAAACTGTATCTTTTAAATACACAGGGACTATTCTTAGAATTGAAGTACACATAAAATTAAGCTACTATACATCATTCTTGGGTGTCCTATGGACAGAGGCTGATATTTTCTGGGTTAGTTTTTGAAAAGAGTTCTGAGTCTCTCCATAAGGCAGATGGAGACTGTGTTCAGCCCTATTTCTAGCCACTGCCTCTCAGTTTGGGTAGATCTCACCTGAAGCTTGTTTATTTTTGTTTGACTCCTGTGAAAAGAAAGATTTATGGATAGGATGAAAGTGGTGAATAAAGCATATTTTTAAACAGTTCATTATTTTTAATTAGATTTATGAATCAGGTTGAAAGATACAAGTTGAGATTGTCAGCATTATACTATTATTTACTGCATAAACTAGTGTGTAAGTATTAAAGTACATAAAATTATGAAGACATTCAGGATGCACAGTTAAGAATTTCATAATGCCTTCTTACTAGGCCTCAAAAAGCTAGGAATCCTCTACCTCATGAAAATGTTTGTCAGTCTTTTGATTTTAGATCAGGTAGGATACGGCAACCATTAGCATGTTCTGAACACCAGTAAGGTAGGTGGAGGATGGAAAGTACTAAGTGACTTAGAGTGAGACTTGTGAGCTAAGAAAATTTAGTTTTCAGTTGCATGTGAAAGAAAGAAACTGTTTATTAAAAATGTGAGACCGGAAACAGTGAGATTGAATGAGGCAAGGTTGCCCTCTGCCATTCATTAGTTCAGGAGGTCACCTGAGATGCACCTTTCAAGAGAAGGGAGCAACAGGATCAATAGGCTAGACCTGGAAATGCAGACTCTGAGCTGAGTTATGGAAACCCAGAGTGAAGATTAGATTATTGGTATTAAAATTTAGATGATGCAGTGTTGATAACATCTGTTTTGAAAATTATGTGTCTGGGTTATATTTGTGGTCTGTAATGATGCCAGGTGTCTGAAGAGCCATCCAAGGCCCTGGGGGACACTGGTACTGTAAGTATTAATTGGATTTTTAGGGTAATTAGTCTAAGCATCACAGAAACAAACGCATTTTATCAAGCGATTCCTGCTTTGATCCTGTTAATTCTGACTTAGAAAATGAGTTTGGGGTTAAAAAAAAAAAAAATCACTCACGTGTAAATTACATCAAAGTCCTTACTGTGTCCTCAGGTAAATTCAACTAATTTCTTATCTTCTATGTTTTGGGTATTTTTTTATGAAATCCAGGCTAAAAATATTTGGTAGATCTAAAGTAAAGTCTAGGAGCAAGAAATAGTTACAGTTGTAAAACTACTGATAGACATCAATACAGAAATATTGTTTTTCTTAATGCCTTGCATAGAGTGTACTTGAGTGGTCCTTTTATTTATGATATGGGTTTTACCTGTGTTGATACATATCTTAACACCCCTAAATTTTTGATTCATACAACTACTTAATAGCTTTATTAATTTTGACCAGTTCTGAACATTAAGCTTTACTTCTCCATATATTTTCCATCGATATATGTTCTTTTTACTGCTGACTAAAGTATCTAGTAACATGACTGGAACACACTTATTTAATGCTATGTGATATTCAGGAATGAATAAAAGCTGGGAAGGTAGGATTGCATTGTTGGTTAATAAAGTGGTAGATTGTAAAAAAATAAAATCAGATAGCATGAAGTAAACAAACTCACTTAATCAAAGTTACTTTAGCGAAAGGTGATAGAAATTTTATTTTGGTGGTCTCATGAGAATTCTCCACAAGCCTCAAGGACTGTAAATAAATGTAGACTTCTCTATATTAGTAGAGATTAATGCTACTGGAAATTGCAACATTATTTGCAATTGTTTCCCATAAATATATTGGTGACAAAAAAGTGCTGCAAAAAGTGGTGTCTGGATATTTTTGGTCATCATAACTAATGAAGCTCTTTGTGATAACACTAATAAAACAATGAGCAGTTATAATATAACAGACATGGAAAAATTATCAAACAACTTTACAAACAGATCAATAGAATAAGAAAAAGTGGGTTTTAAATAAAATTCTTTATATAAGAATGCTACACTTTATAAAGATTACTGTTTATGATACCCTCTCCTACAGATTAAAGTTTGCTGTAACAACATTTTGAGTGTGTATAGCTACTGTGAGATAAACTTGACTAAGATACTATGAACTTCACTTTAAAAGATCTCTGAATTTCTCCAAATCAGAACTGCTAAAACTCAAAGGAATTTATATTTCAAGGAAGGGGGGAAACATAGAATCACAGAACCATAGAATGGCCTGGGTTGGAAGGGACTTTAAACATCAATTATTTCCAACCATTTTGTCATGGGCAGGGACACCCTCCACTAGCCCAGTTTCCCAAAGCCCCCTCTAATGTGGCCGTGAAAATGTCCAAGGAGGGAGCATCCACAACTTCACTGCACAACCTGTTCCAGTGCCTCATCACCCTCATAGTGAAGATTTTTCCTTCTATTTAATCTAAACGTTCCTTCATCTTAAGGCTATTATCCCTTGTCCTACCACTCCATACCCTTGTAAACAGTCCCTCTCCAAGCTTTACTGTAGGCTCCCATCAGGCACTGTGAGGCTACAATAAGGTTTCCCCAGAGCTTTCTCTTCTCCAGGCTGAATGAGCCCAGCTCTCTCAGTTTGTCTTCATAAGGGAACTGCTCTAGCCCTCTGATCATCTTCATGGCCCTCTGGATTTGCACCAACAGTTCTGTATCTTCCTTGTACTGGGAAGCCCAAATCTGGATGCAGTATTCCAGGTGCAGTCTCACAAGATTGAAATAGAGACACAGAAGCACCTCCCTCAACCTGCTAATCATGCTTCTTTTGATGTGGGCCAAGGTAGTGTTGACTTTCTGGGTTGCAAGCACACGTTGCTGGGTCATGTCCCATAACACTCTTAAGTCCTTCTTCTCAGGGCTGGTCTCAATCCGTTCTCTGCCCTGCCTGTGGTTGTGCTTGGGATTGCCCCAAACCATGTTCAGAAGCTTGCACTTGGCCTTGTTGAACTTCATATGCTTCACATGGGCTCACCACTCAAGCTGGACAAGATCTTTCTGGATGATATCCCTTCCCTCCAGTGTGTTGACTACGCCACAGAGTTTGATGTTGTCAGCAATCTTGCTGAGGGTGCACCCAATTCAACTGTCTATGTTCCTGACAAGGATGTTAAACAGGGCCAGTCCCAATACCAACCCCTGAGGAATGCCGCTCATTACTGATCTCCACATGGACATTAATCTGTTGACCCCAATTCTTCGAGTGCAACCGCCCAACACCGTGCGACATCTGACACAGTTCATGAGGGAGCCATTGAGTGAAGGCACTTCACTGGACCTGTTGTTTGTGAGCAGAGAAGGACTTGTGGGTGATGTGATGGCTGAAGGCCATCTTGGGGATAGTGATCATGAAGATAGAGTTTGAATTTGAGTGCACCCTCAGTAAGTTTGCAGATGACACCAAGTTGGGTGGGACTGCTGATCTGCTTAAGATTAGAAAGGCTCTACAGAGGGATCTGGAAAGGCTAAACTAATGGGAAGAGGCTAGCTTTATGAGATTCAACAAGGTTAAACGCTGGGTCCTGCACTTGGGTCACATCAAACCTAAGCAATCCTTCAGGGGAAAAGTGACTGTAAAGCTGGCTGGCAGAATAAGACCTGAGGGTGTTCGTCAACAGCTGACTGAACATGAGCCAGCAGTGTGCCCAAGAGGCCAAGAAGGCCAACAGCATCCTGATTTGTATCAGAATCAGTGTGGTCATCAGGACTAAGGAAGTGATTGTTCCCCTGTATTTAGCACTAGTGAGGCTCCATCACAAGTACTATGTTCAGTTTTGGGCCCCTCACCACAAGAAAGACACTGAAGTGTTGGAGCATGTCCAAAGAAGACCAAGATAGTTGGTGAAGGCTCTAGAGCCCAAGTCGTATGAGGACCAGCTGATGGAAGTGGGGTGGTTTAATCTGGAGAAGAGGAGGCTGAGGGGAACACTTTATTGCTTCTTATAACTACCTGAAAAGAAGTGGTAGTGAGGTGAGTGTTGGTCTCTTTTCCAATTAACAAGTGATAGGATGAGAGGAAATTGCCTTAAGTTTCACCAGAGGAGGTTTATATTGGATGAAAGAAAAAAAATCTTCACTGAAAGCATTGTCAGTCATTGGAACGGGCTGCCCAGTGAAGTGGATGATTTACCTGCCAGTGGTATTTAAAAGACACATAGATGTGGCATTTAGAGACATGGTTTAGTGGTGGATTTGGCAGTGTTAGGTTAATGATTGGCTTTAATGATCTCAAAGGTCTTTTCCAACTTAAATGATCCTATTCTATTCTACTCTATCCTATTCTATTCTTTCTATCTTTAAAGGGAATCCTGATAATTTGTTATATTATTATGACTTTAAGTATTATGAAACAAATACAGGATTAAAAAAAAAGATGTATTGATATTCAGTAATTATATGGGTTGAAAGGAAAGGAAAAGAAATGACTGAGGTAGCTACAGGACTTTCAGAATGACCTTGGCTATGTAATAAGGATAAATCTTAAAAGAAATAATTATTAGAGGAATTGAGTCAAATGAAAAAGCCTTGACGTGTTTGTGATACGCATTAGCAAAAAGTATTAGATTAACCTTACAGCTGTCTTAGAGAAGATGGACAGTTTCACAGTCATCTTATCTATCTGTTATATCTTCCATAAAGTATTCAACATAATGATGAAGAAGAAGTTATTTTTAAAGAAGAGGAGGGATAAGAACAATTTATAAAGCAGACAAACAAAGGAAGATTGCAACAGGTTTTGCTGGATGTGAGTATCAACTCAGAGTGATGTTAACGGAAGAGTCTTGCAAGGTAAGTCATAAAAAAGAGATAAAATTCAATTGTGCAAATGCAATGTCATGTACTTACTTAAAAACTATGGAACAATGTTTCTCTTAAAAGATCGCTATATTTATAATGTGTGTAATTCTTGTCACATGCATGTTTCTACAGGTTACACTTGAAAAATCTATGTAGGATTGATACATAAACTAATCCTAGTACCCCACAGATAGAACAGACACACCACCCAGCAGGCTTTCAAGGAGCAGGCGTTAGTCTTAACACAATCTGAACAGTATGGTACTGATTGTACTTCATTAACATAGCTCATTTTCCTACCTCATGTTTATCATTTCACCTTATTTACCATTATACATTATTGGGCCAAAGATCAAATAGGAAAAAGCTGTCTATGAATTAAATAGGGATGGAAAATAAGAAAATGTTTCTAACAAAAAGACCCTGGATGGTTTTGAGTAAAATAGCAATAGCAGGATCAAGAGGTCTAAATACTTTTTAAATGCTACTTGGTGAGTTTATGAAAGGGATTATATGACATGACTGTCTGTGATGGCAGGTGCTGCAACCAGGCACTTCATCCTAGGAACAAAGGAAATAGGATTAGAGGGAAATTATTGCAATAATCTTATCTGCGCTTCTCAGATATGTCCTATGGTTAGGAGGTGTGGAGCAATGAAGCAGTCTGCTCAGTCTAGTGGAAAGAAGAAATCAGCTGTAGTCAGCTTCATTCTTTCTGTTATTGTCCATAGCTCTGCTGATTTGAGTTGATGATTTGTTTGGATTTTGTCTGCCTTTACCACCAAGGCTGGTAAAACAGCTATTCAGAGAGTATTTAAGAAAAATATCAATAGACTAGCAAATACAAGCTACTGAGGGGTCAACATAACTGTAGCAGAGATAGTAAGGTTCTGATGATATTTGACGACAGGTAGGAAAAAGGACAAAGCATGAGAAAAAATAAAATCTAAGAAACTAACTCTTCAGAGGTCTCATGTACCCTTCGGTTGCAAACTGAAATTTTATGACTTGAAGGAGGAATAATCTCTGTTGTTCTATGCTGTCAAAATTTTATGTTTGAGTACTGCTACTGTTGATGTATCCTCTTTGCTCTAGTGTTTAAAAGACGCTTCTGGACTGCAATACAGATCAGTAGTATTCTTTAGAAATGTCAATAGCTGGCATATTAGCACTTCAAATCTATATGCCTTATAAATGGGGAGCACTTGACATTCATTCTGTACCACACAGCAATACTTATATGGTGATACTATAGAAGAGATTGAAGAGAGAACAAATATAAACTTTGAGTTTTGGGAAGTGCAGATGGACTCCTGGAGTTGAGAGTTTCCAAAACTGAAGGGAAAATAGTGTCAGAACCAAGTTCTGGACCCACAGATGTCTAGAGGAGCTTTGCTACTGAATTCAAAGGGATCCAGGTTTCATAATTTACATGAATTGTTAAGCACATACTTGTTCTAGAGTATGTAGATAAGGAATATGTATTTTCCTGTAACTTAGGTCTTTAAAATAGGAATGTGCCACAAAACATAAAGATAACATTTTTATAACTATTCAAACTGCAAATTATGATTTAAAGGTCTGTTATTGTGTTTGTACTCTGAAATAACAGATTACATGTTTTCTTGGTTGCTTTAGTGTTATCCTATACTGCACACTCTTGACTCAGACCATTAATGATACCAGAAACTAAAAAAATTGTTCCTTGTAGTTAGTATCATATGGATATTGGTCAAGGCAATGTGGGTTCAACCTAGAAATAATACTGCTAGTAATATAATAAAGCACAATTTCTTGCCTCAAAAGAAGCATGTAGCTTAAACCAACATAACATTCCCCTGTCTTTGTCCATCAGAACAATTAATCTTTTTTTGGCAGGTTAATATCCAACATCCATTCCACATCTTCTAATTATAACATAGCCACTCAGACAACATTCTTAAAGAAAACCACATTAAAATACCAATAAACTGTGGCACAATAAAAGCCAAAAAAACCCCAAAACAAAACCAAAAAACCAAAAGAAAACCACCTCAGAGTTCTGATAACAAAAACATTTCTTCAGTAGTGAGGTTGTGCAACAATCTTTATAAATATAACACACCTGCTAGCACCATCACCACTGGATAAATTAGGGTATGCCCACAGTAGAGTCAAAGGCTTAATTTATATGGAAATAACTAAACTACTTTTATGCTAGCTAGATTATGTATTGATTAGTTTGCCCATGTAGGTACCCTGATAGTAATGGAAGCAATTCTGTCAGGTTTGGTAGATCTAGTTCATCACAGGGCATCTGCTTCCAAATAGTGCTGTGTTGCTTTCAGCTGTGCCTTCTGTCTTTACCTCATGAAGTGACTACACCTTCTGCTACTGAGGCTCAGGTACCTGGGAAGGGGTAGACAGGATCTGTGCGGTGTGGCTGCATGCACTCGATATCACTGCAGAGTAGCTATAAGATTTTTAGTCAGCTGCTTCAGTGGCTTTGTGGTCCATCCTGAGCTGAGGTACTGAGACATTTTCATTGGTATTCAAGCTGCCTAAAGGCAATTTTGACAATATCTGCATAAACTAGAGGCCAGACTGCAGCAAGCTGAAAAACAATTATCAGATTATCTTAGCACAGTGGTCTTACACAGCCGTTTAAAACCTGTGGTCTTAAAACAGTCTCACTGCTTAAATTAACCTTTCATGTCAACTTTTATCTTACTCTTATTTCTTCAGCAGCTTTTATAATCAGTTTTGATTTGCCTATCTTACATATTTTCACCTATTTGACATCCTTAGCAAGATATGTGAATGAACTGCATTTTAATGAACTGTGTTGGAAAATCCATTTGTCATCAGTTCTGCCATTTTTGCTCACATCTATAATCAGCTAATATAATTAAAAAGACTAGGCCAAGAATAAACTGCTGCTTAATGTAATGGTTACTCTGATGGTCCCTAAGGGATGAAGCTGAAGCTAATAAAGTGATTCCACAGCATGGGCCTCACCAGAGTTCAGGGAACTTGCCCTCATCTGATTCAAAAAACCAGACTTGGCTACAAGACAAGCTGAAATGGGTGGATTCATCAATGGTTTCATCAGTTCATTGATGACAATAAAGAGCTTACTGCTGACTTTTTGTTAAAGGATTTCAGTAAAGACTTCATTGCTAAAACATCACAATCAGTTTGGTAAACCACCCTCAAGACTTTGATTACAGGTTGTGTTCTCAGATGTCCACAAGAGTAAAGGATTAATGTTCAGTGCCCCTTCATGTAATGTTGATTTTCTCTAAGCTCTGTTCATCATCTTGTGGGTACAGCTCATATAATATACAAAATGCAGAATGACAGGACACAAGGAGCAGCAAATATGGGGAGAGGCTCAAAGGAAAAAAAAAAACAAAACCTAAGAATGTTAATGGAACAGAACTCAGTAGGTCATGAAAGTAGATCAAGAATAATTATCTATGAAATGCTGCAAGGAATATAGTGGACTCATGAGGGTAGAATTTCATGTCAGTGAGATGAAACTTTGAGGATTAATTCCTGTGACTGTTAGTGGAAGTATGTGTCAATTTTCTCATAACATGCGTATGAGCTACTGTTGATCATTTCAAAGCACAAGTTCAGCTAAATGTTTCTAGTACTTTGAGGAAGAGCAGGCTGTCAATTCAGAAACTGAGCATCCCTCTAATAAAGTATTCCCAATAATCAAACTTATTAAGATATTATATCTTGAAATATTAGCTTATAGTTAATGACTTTAAAAATGAAATATGCATGTTTTAAATGAACTAATTTACTGAATGTTAAGTACAAATCTTGTATTCATCATTTTCTTTGGATGGCATGATACATTGTTCTAATTTCCAGCAATATAAATTTACTAGTGGACCTGGGTATAGATGGCAGGACCTAATGAATATTGCATCTGTCTGACATGGTGCATCGTTTCAAAGCATCTGCAATCTTAGCTTTACTGGAGGGTTGAAGCCAGTATCACAAATTGTCAAACAACTCTGCCAGAGTACTTCTTTAATAAGAATGTCATTTCTGCCATTTTCAGCACCCTTCAAGGCAAAGGGGTGACAAGGTCTTCTTCATTGTACAGTGTACATCTATGAAGGGATATTTTATGTAGAGTCTGTGGCTTAAAGTTGTACTAATCTGCTAGCCCTGTCCTGGCAAAGGGAGAGCTGGACTTCCCTTGGCCATTGAAGACATCTTTCAAACCATGCTTTAAAGAGATGAGATTTGAGTTTTTGAATTGGTGTCATTTCATCTGATCTAAAGGTGAATCTGTAAGCTAAGCCAAATCAAACTTAATTGACCTTAGCTTTTGTACTGCCTTTCCTGAGAGGCAAGTTCTGCGATCCAGCAACTAATTTGCCACAGAGCTGAAAGGAACTTTACTGTGTAGGTACTTAAGCACTCTATAAGGAGAGGGTCATAAACCTTGCTGCTGGAATTAATTGAAGGTGGGCATCTGTATATGCACACATCTCTGAAGAAGGTTTTTGATTTTATCTGTCAGGAATTACCCAGCTCATCTCAGAGCAGAATAACAATTTCCTCTTGGCTGGTGAATAAATACCCTATAAAATGACTAATGGTCTATTTAATTGTCCTATTGAAAAGAGCATGGTTGTGACTAATGTACTAAATAAACCAACTTTGGAAACCTCATACAGTACTTACTATCCTTAAAGTAATGAAGCATGATGATGCGATCTATACTTGATCCTAACTACTCTGTCATTCATGTCAAAGTTTTTTTCTCAAGAATTTAAATGCTTTTGCAAGAATTTTCAGAACATGAATGGGTTTGACTCTCTCAATACAAACCACTGATTTTGCCCTGAATCATTATTTGTTTGAATCTTAAATACTATCATTTCCAAGTGTGTCAGCAGTGAGGGAAATGTAGTTGCAGAATGACATATTTAATTCCAACATTAGAAAGCCTAAGGTAAACAATAATTCTTTGTTTGTATTTCAATGGTGCATAAAATTGCAGAGTTCAGATGTTTTCGGTTTCCTTTGCTTGTGCACGTATCTCCTAAAATCAGCCTCAGCTAATGGAGATATATATAGCGTAGCTGTCAGTTCACATCCAGCCTGTTGATTGGACACTGTTTAACACACAACAGCAAGCATGTCGGTGGTGGCATATATGAGAGTGAAGAATCAGGCTACAGGGCCAAAAAACCTGAAAGTTATTACTGCCTGCTGTCTGCCCACCATCCTACAAGTATTTGAATTAAAGGTCTTCATTGTTAAAATTAAGACTAACTGATTTTATTAGTAACACAGAGTTCTTTTAGATCCTAATTTAATGAAGCTTTAAAAGTTATGTTTAAATTCCATCCTAGACAATTTATAATTGAGTAAGATGTTAGCATTTAGTTGTCTGCTCACTGCTTTTCTCTATATCTGCTAAATTAAGCAGCAGGGCCTGCCATACAGGGAAGACAAATGATACTGAAATCCATGCTCTGTGTGGTCTGTGAGCACAAGTTCATGTGCAGGGTTTTACAGCTTTTAGGGGGCTTGAATTCACATTAAACACTTGAGGGGGAAATAATAAAAAATTCCAGTATCAAGAAATACGGTCAGTAAATGTAAAATACAATTTTCAAAAACATACAATGTCATATAAAAAAATATTTAATTTCCCAGAATTACACAATTACACATGGACATTTAAACAAACAAACAAACAAGCACAGTCCTCAAAAAACCCTAACACCAACCACCACAAAAAAAGCCCGAAAAAAACCCAAAGAACATAAATCATAAATGTGCTTACAGTGCTTTTTCAGATATTGGAAAACATAAAGTGAAAACAAATGTTTTAACTAAACATCTTAGTGAGCTTTTTTTTGCACACATTTAAATTGTTTGAGCTACTTTGAGTAGCTGTTCTTATCTCTAATAATCAGCAAATAAAAAATAGGCAGAAATTCTAAACAAATCATCGTAGTCTCTTTTATCAGGTATGGTATTCTGACTACACTTCCCAACATTCTCTTCAGGTACCAAAGTACTTAAGTGATTTGGACGCTATCCAAGGAATATAGTTAAATTTCACACCTCTGCCAGCTGACAGGGCCGTATCTGTTGTGTGCAATAATAGCAGATTGATAGCCCTCGTGACATTAATCTGTCACTTTTCATAGGTTTGAAGCTGACTGAAAATAATTTTCTAAAAAGCAGTAAATAGAAGTTTTATTTTAAACAAAATTCAAACATTTGTGGGTTCCTGTTGCTATGCAGTGCCATCAATGTCACTGCTAACGGCAGCATATCAATCCTAACAAAGTGCTGTATGCTACAGCATTTTCCTCATGGTTTGTGGTGTCTGAAGAAAAGACTAAAATACAGAGGAGAACAAATCATAACTTTCATGGAAGGGTTCCAGTAATCCAATTCAACTTAGGTAATGATACATCATGTCTTGCTTTCTGGTTTAGATTCTTTAGGCTTTTGACATTGGTTCCAGCAATTTGATTTCTTTTTTATTTATCTCTGCCTCTTGTGATATATGGAAGCCTTCGTTCAAACAGGTGGTATACACTTTTCAATCTCTTTCCCTCCTACCTCCACCTACCCACGGTCATTGTCCCCATCAGATTTACAGGTTTAACCTTTAAACTTTCATATGACATTTTTCCAGTGCTGACAGCTTTGTGTAGATGCTCACAGAATATTAGCATCCAGCCACAGCAGTCAGAGATCCAGCTCAATCATCACACAACAGTTTCCTTCTTGACGCTGTGATCAAAACGTATGCCTCTGTAGTGAGCATCCCAAGTTACAGTTAGACAGCATGACTGCTGATCTCCCTTCAAACCACGAGAAGATGGGCACTCTTCAGAGAACTTACATCAAGGAGATGACGACAGGCGAGATCCTAAGCCCCATAAACCGAGTTGAGGAAGAGACAAGGAAGAATTTAGAGACTTTGCTCAATAAGGTAGGGCACATTTCTGGATTAATGGTCACAGAAAAGGCTTTGCAGTAGGGATAGCTCATATCTGTCCTATTTCCTTTTGCCAGATGTATTTCCTCAAGGCTCCCAAATGCATTACATTTGCACAGAAAGCTTGACCAATGTATCTATCATCATTGATCAAACTGACTTTGAGGGTGTCCTTCAGGTGCTTCTGACAGTGATTTGAAACAAGTGCCACTTCCTGGCTGTCTTGTGTTTTTTATGGCTCCTAGTGAACATCAATAATATGAATTTCATTTTAATTCTTCTGTAAGGGATCTTATTTATAGAGCAATTTCTTGTGCAGTGTCTTGTCTCTATGAAATGATTGCCAAGTCAGGCAGCCGTTAAAGTTTACTGCTTAGGCCTTCCTTCAAGGTACAATATGGATATTACTTTCTAAAAGTAATTTAGACTACAAAGCACTAAGCACCTGTTAACTCCTTGCAAGCTGCCCATCCTGACTGGAATGCTGGTGGATGTTATGAACTCATTGAACTTAATTCAGCAGTTTAACAACTTTTACATTCTCTTCCCTCTTCAAACGTGCCTGACAACTAACTCTGATCATTAAAATAGCATTGAGTACTATTTAGCATTAACATTTTTTGTGACTTAAACTATGATGCCATGTTTTGCTAGCATGTTACTCTTTATGTGTGCTTGGGCAGTGCTATTTGTTAACTGCTTTGATTTCCAAAGCAAGATATAAGTAAAGAAAGAAAAATAAAATCAAATAAACTTTTTGAGACTTCAGGAACAATCTAAATAAATAATAATGCAGGAAGTGGGTTACAATACTTGATGTTTCAGTAAAGAAACAAAGTATTCTACTAAGACACAATACCTGGATTAATCTATTTGGGGGGGAGGGGGTTGGGGTTTTTGTTTGTTTGTTTGTTTTTTTCAAATCTACAAGTCAGTGGCATGTTCACACAGAGTTATGGGCCATATAGCTCTTCTATCCTGTTAAAGGAATATTTTACATTAGCCAACCATTTTCTGGAACACAGAAAAATCAGAATTTTCCATAAAATAAAAATTACTTATGAAAGCAAATAAATTGAATTCAGGAAATTTTGCTGATGCTTATACATGAATGTATCTTTGCCTCTGATTGCAGCATGCTTTATGGGTTGGAGATAGGAGGAAAGCAAGGAAAGCAAGCTTCAAATCTTTTCTTGGAAAATGTCATATGGAAGACAAGAATGTACTTAAAGGATGTTACCTTATGGAGAAACAGACTCATGTTCTCAGGAACAAATGAAGAGTGTGTCACACACTTGGGAACAAGGTCCAAGTTTAACACATTTCACAGAATCACAGCATCACAGAATCATAAAACGTTAGGAGTTGGAAGGGACCTTGAAAGATCTTCTAGTCCAATCCCCCTGCCAGAGCAGGATCACCTAGACCAAATCACACAGGAATGCGTCCAGGCGGGTTTTGAATGTCTTGAGGGAAGGAGACTCCACAGCCTCTCCGGGCAGCCTGTGCCACTGCTAATTGCAAATAATCTGTTCACAGACAATACTAGAAGGCTAGTCCTTGCATTTCAAAAGGAGAAAAATGTCATCTATATAAAGTCTTGAAACGTCTTCACACTGCCTTCCCAGTGTATGTACTAGTTTGTACCTAAACAGTTGGAAGTATTGGGTTCTTTTTTCCTCATTTTCATTGTGTTACCTTATATCTTTAAGTATGTTTTGCAAAATAATGGGTAAAGGATACTGATTCTGAGTTTTCAAGATTATTGCATAGTGGTTTATAATCTGCCCTGTATCTATTATAGATCTGTAATAAATTACTTTCATTTTAAGTCCCCTATGTGCTGCTGGAGTGGCATAAAGAAAGACATGTAAACAGTTTCTTGAAAAAATAATGTGCTGAAGGGAAAATTCTGACCAACTGTATGAAACAGTTTTGAAAAAAATGAAAGACTCTCAAAGCCAGTGGGGTTTTTTAAGTCATAAATGGTTCTAATAACATAATGTCAAATTCAGTCCCCAAATTCACAGAAGTCTGTGGTATTCTGTTAATTTCCTTCCTTTAACTTTTGGATATAAGAATTAAGGAGAGATGTAAAGGATATTAGAGACATTGTATTCAGTATCTAGAATCAACTAGATACTTTTACGAAATACCTAACACTTTCTATGGTAATTCTCTTCCTGTGGAATAGGCCAGGCACTTCTCAATTGCTTATTGCTATAGTTTGGGGCAAAATCCAAGATAGTAGTTACTTCTTGTTGTTGTTGTTGTTGTTGTAGTTTTTTTCTCCTATTGTCAAATAGCTTATTTTGTGGTAATGAGTCTTTAGGTCAGCTGGCTACTACTCTGCCATTTTGTGACTTTCTTCCCTCCTGCTGCCTGAAAAATGAGATTTAGGTAGTTTCTACTGTGCATATAAACAACTGATTTACATTAATTTACATATAATTTCGGTGTTTATTAGCATTACACGAAAGTGTAGAAATGAATCTTTTAAGACTGATTTAACGCAATTTACAGGGAGGGGAAAAATCCCAACAAAACCCAACTAAAAAAAAAGCCAGGTTTAAAAGGGCATTGATTGTTGCAAGTACTTCAGGTTCAGTAGGGAAAAGCCAAGACAATAAAACTGAGTTTTCTGAGGAACATGAAAATGCTGCCACAGTATAGTTCTCATTTTCACTCAAAAATGAACAGATTTTGCATCCTTCACCTTGAAAAGAACAGTACTCTGCACTGAAGTTGTTGCAACTGCCCACAGTGAACTCCCAAATTAGACAAAGATGTTTGTGTTACCATAAAAATGATAATGGTTAAACACCAGTCATAGAGATGTGCATACAAGAAGAACTTTATGTGACTTGGGCATTTAATATAGCGAAGTTTCAACATCAGGTAATGAATTGAACAATGCAAATTCTTTTTGTTGGAGATGTAATACATGATTTCTGGTTAGGGCAATTCTGGAGTACCTTTGACATGCTTTACAGTAATACATCTGCAACTGGCAGTGTAGCATCTTTCCTTCTGCTGCTGTCAAGGCAATCTGAGGTTCAGTTTTTCTGCTAGGAATTTAGTGGGATTTTGCCATTTGCTGCAATCTTTGGTGAGTTAAGGTATTCATCAAAGGAAGACCAATGGTCTCCAATAGATCATTGTGTTCATTTGTCAGGTTATCCAGCAACATATATATTTGCCCAAAAATATATTTAAATTGCTTCTCCTGAAATCTCCTCTTCAACTAGTGAATAGAGTAATAGCAGTTCATTTAAGGTTCTATAATATGAGGGACTTCTGTATTAGAGAAGAACTATTGATTAAAGAATACAGAATTAGGTAAGGATTTAGTTCACAGGAAAGATGGAGTGAAAAACTTGGAAATGTGTAATAAAAATAATATGGAAAATAGAGATCAAAAACCTTCTAGATTATTATATTGTGAATTATTTTCTTTTAAGGATGTTGTAGAATCATAGAACGGTTTCAGTTGGAAAAGACCTTTGAGATCATTGAGTCCAACCATCTGTCCAGTCCTACTAGGTCCAACACTAGATCATGTCACCAAGACCAACTTCTACTCTTCTTTAAACACCTCTGGGGACAGTGACTCAACCACCTCCCTGAGCAGCCCGTTCCAATATCTGACAACCCTTTCAGTAAAGAAATTTTTCCTAATATCCAACCTAAACTTCCCCTAATGCCACTTCAAACCATTTCCCCTTGTGCTGTTACTTCCATGACATCAGTTTTCTAACTATTTGTGGTCTGTTTAATGGGGGAAAATACATTGTCTGTAGTTGGCATTAAATATTTTACTATGTTTCCTGGGAAACATGTTAGAGATCATACTCTCTAACAGGTGTGGTTTTGTCACTAGATTTTGGAAGCAGGGGATCTTGGAGGGGTGGCTTTTGTGAGAAGATTCCAGAAAGCTTCCCCCATGAGCAATATACCAAATGCCATCTGGGTCCAAGATGGACCCACCACTGGCCAAGGCTGAAGAGGAGGGAAAAAAAAAAAGACTGCTGCAAAGCAGCAGCCAGTGAGAGAAGTGAGAATTGCAAGAGAGACAGTTCAGCAAACACCAATGTCAATGAAGAAGGAGAGGAATGATGTGCTCCATGTCTTGCATCAGAGATTCCTCTGCAGCTTATGGAAGTCCATAATGGAGCTGATATCCATCTGGAGATCATGGAGAACCCCACACTGGAGCAGGTGGATGCACACAAAAGGGCTTGTGAACCCATAGAGTTGAGCCCATACTGGAGCAGTTTTGCTGGCAGGACTTGTGACCTAGTAGGGAACCCCATGGGAGATCCATGTTCCTGCAGGAATGCACTCAATGGAAAGGACCCACATTGGGGCAGTTCATGAAGAACTGCAGCCCGTGGGAAGGACTCACATTGAAAAAGTTCACAGACTATCTCCAATGGGTCAGCCCCCATGCTGAAGCAGTGGAAAAGCATGCAGAGGAAGGAGCAACACATAGAACATGTGATGAACTGACTGCAGCCCCCACTCCTCATCCTCCTCCACTACTCAGGGGAAGGATGTAGAGAATTCAGGAGCAAAGCTGAGCTTGAGATGAAGGGAGTGGGGGGAAGGTGTTTTAAGATTTATTTTTATTTCTCATTATGCTACTCTGACTTTTGATTGGCAATAAATTAAGTTAATTAACCCAAGTTAAGCCTGTTTTGCCCGTGACGGTAATTGCTGAGGTGATCTCCCTGTCCTTATCTTGACCCACAAGCCTAGCCTTTCATGATATTTCCTCTACCCTGTCCTCCTGAGAAGGGGAGTGATAGAGTGCCTTGATGAGCACCTGGAGGCCATCCAAGGTCAAACCACCACAGACATCTTTTCTGTTCTTTTCTAAAGCAAAATGAATTACCACAGAGTCAGTCAGGTCTGAACTTTGGCCTCTTTAAAATAATCAAGGCGAAAAGATCCAGAAAAACTTGAAAGTTTAAAAAGAAATACACTACTAATTCTAGGAAAAATTAAGATGTTTAGTCAATGATGAAATACAAATGCACATCATCTTCTGAATCAAATAATCTTGAATAACAGTTCAACTGAAGCCAATTGGAGAAAGGGTTGGGTTTTTTTTTTTTTTTTAATAAATTGACCATTTTTAGGATGCTGCAACAATCTGCATCTCAAAAATGGTTGTCTAGAAATGCACAAGTCTTTGTTCCATACAGGTGCTTTCTTTGCATTTTCCTTACTTCACTTCTCCCATATATTCCTCCAGAGAAGTATTACACACACCATGAGTATAAAATGAGTATCGCTATTACCTTCTCATGGAAGCTTTGTGCCTATTGCAGGAACATCACATTTTCAGAAAAAAAGTATATCTTTCTGATAAGACATCTGAATTGCAGTGATGTGGTCATTGCATGTAACAGTAGAGTAACTTAAGGATGATTCATTCTGAGGCTTCCCCTTTGAAAAGGAGATTTAAAAGGATGGTCTGTTGCATCTGTTCCTCGCCTCCTTGCAAATGTCATGTCCATTGTGACCTCCACCAAAAGATGGCAATCCAAGTCCACAAAAGATTTTGTTTTCCATAGGGATGGTAGCATCTTGGATGGATACATACTTTTCCTTTAATCATTTCATTGTTATGATCTCTTTTGGGCCAGGCTTTTGTTTGTGTATGCTTGATGAAAATTATCATCGGGGATCTGTTATCAAAAGATGGCAGTAATGAATTTGTTCTGCTTCCACTTCAGTGCCATTTGTTTCAAACACAGAAATTCTTCTAAATATGAAAAACAGACTCCTTACATTCTTGATAAAGTCAGGTATGACTGCTTTAAATACATTTCCTCAGTCTCTCCCTCTTATAGTCTTGTCTGCCTTTCCTTTAATTCTCTTTAATGGAGTCTCTGCAGGAGATGTTTTGCATGGAGGAGGAGAGTTGTTTAGGCAGACACATAAATATTTATTTGCCTCAGCTTGAATAGGAGGTGTGTGCTGAACAAGGATGTCAGTCTGTTTTCTTTTAATTACCCTACTCTAGATTACCTGTCTTTCTCCTATCTTTGGAGATTTGTCCCATTACTAACCACTTCTGGTTACTAATTATCATGATGTTACCTGTGTCCTCTTTCTCCACCTCTCATCTAGGCTTGACTATTTGTGCTAGCTATTGACTGTTACAGTAAATATTTTCTTTGAAACATTTTTTCCTCATATCACCAACACTGGCCAGCAAAGCACCAGTTTTAATCTCGTTTGTCATAACAATTGAACAAATATTGAACAAATATTGAATGGTGTTTCAGTTATGTTCTATGCCTCTAGTCTTCAAACTTCATTCTCATTCCTCCCTGTGCTTTTATATTTACCTAGTTCTTATTAAATCAGGTATCTGGGAACATTCTGGCCAACTGTATTGCAACTGACACCCTGAAGGTATAAGTTGAGTTTATCTCCACCGTAATAAATGCCTAAAACCAGACAGTACCATAAACCTTCTGAAAACTCATTGTCATGTTGCTGCTCTCAACTACTTGCGCCTTGTCTATTCCTACTAACTCTGAAAAATCCATACAATATGGTGTAGAGTTTTTCTGTGGCATGAATTATTGCTTTGAGAAGGTAGGTTCAAATACTTTTTTCTCAAAAAAGTAGCATGTACTTCCTTTTCTCACTGAGTCAAGTTTTATTTATGCATACAAAAATCCTACATATGTGAAACATTAATACATTGAACTTACATTCATTTTTGCATTACTGAATCCTATTTTGTAGCACAAAATAATATGTAGATGTTTCACATATGGTCTGAAAAATAAATAATGAATACTACTGGCTGCATTTTAATTCAAAAGGAGAAAAGGTGTAATTTTTTGATAAAGCTGACTTTATATGTTTAATGAAAATCTTCCTTTACTGGTTTTAGTGAACATCTAAATAAATTAACTCCTTTTCTTCACTAGATTATGTTCCTATTTTAACTTTGAGTCTTTTTTTTTTCTTTTAATAAGTTCATTCTCCAAAAGCTAGTTTGAAGTGTTTAATACATGTTCCAAGTTTGAGTTAGGCCACAATGTTGATTTTCCTTGAAGTGTTTCAATTGACAGTGAGACCCTTGTCTCTGTGAATACAATATCATTAACTGTGTAGTCCTAATCCTTCTTAGTGAAGCCTAGAATATATTTCAGAAGATAATCAGAGGGCTAGAGCACGTCTCCTGTGAAGACAGGATAAGAGAGTTGGAGTTGTTCAACCTGGAGAAGAGAAGGCTCTGCAGAGATCTTATAGCAGTCTTCCAGTATCTGAAGGAGGCCTACAAGAAAGCTGTGGAGGCAGTTTTTAGAAGGGCATGTAGTGATAGGATGAGGGGGAATGGTTTTAAATTGGAAGGAGGTAGATTTATATTGGATAGCAGAAAAAAATTCTTCACCACAAGGGTGGTGAGGCACTGGAACAGGTTGCCCAGGGAGGTGGTGGATGTCCACTCCTTGGCAGTGTTCAAGGCCAGGTTGAATGGGGCCTTGAGCAGCCTGGTCTAGTGAGAGGTTTCCCTGCCCATGGCAGGGGGGTTGGAAATTGATGATCTTTAAGGTCCCTTCCAACCCTAAACATTCTATGATTCTATGATTCTATATGAACTAAGCATTGAAAAGTGTCGGAGTGAAACTTCATATGGTTTACCAACAGCTCTGAGTTAGCCTGTGTAATTTCCTTCTCAACAAAATACTTGCAATGAGTTTGCTAAGAGTCTTCTAAAATACTTAACAGTGACCACCTTTCATTTCAATTGCACCAGGTAAACTCAGATGCTTCATTAAGTATGTCTTGAGCTTATATCTCACCAATATTTTCCCTTTCATTGTGACAACTGCTGTTCTGTACGTACAAAGTCATCCTCCTATGAGCATCACTTGTTTGATGAGGTCAGTGTCAGCAAAACTGTTTCATGATCAGAGATTTACCTCTTTGGGCTTTGCTGTACAACCCATTTACACGTCCAGCTCACCTTTGGTGACAGGGAAAGCTCTGTGCTGGGTGATGGCACAAGTTCAATCCTTTCATCTCCCTGCTCTTTTACAAGTATCCTTTGTCCCTGCAGTTAGGCAAAAGCCTTCTTTCTGTGTGCTGAAATACCACATGCTCACCAATTAATAACTCCAAGATCCATTTCTCTGTTTATCTCTGAGTACAGTTTTCTGTCCTGATCAAATTCACCCTTAGTATCCTAACCATTTTCTCTACTAAATTTATATCTAAGGGAGTTTACAGTATCTCAGTGGCAAGAGGATTTTTTTTATGCAGTTCTATATACCTATTGTAGTACATAAACATACAGAAATATAAATTACAAGTCCAAATTGTGCTTAAGACTTGATCTTCCTCCACAGAGAAAATTTATCATGTGTAAGGAGGGAGAGGATATGCAGATTTCTCCTGTATAGGGAGGGACATGATGTATTCTGGGACAGAGAAAGACTGACCTGCATTGTAGAGAAAGTACGTCATTTCCAAATCAGAATTATGAAGGTCTTTGATGAATGCCACTTTGGAACCACTATCAAAGAGGTCCAGAAGAGAAGTGTTAGGAGACAGGCACAGCAGCAGAGAGATAATTTATTTTCATTTATTCACGGATAATCTATTTTCTTTATGAAAAGGAATGAAGACTCATGTCATCAGTAGACTAAGAGTGTCCACCAGCTGAGCATCTTGGAACTTGAATAAATAAAGAAGTTGGCGATATTGAAGGAAGAAGTAAAGAAGAGAAGGAAGAAAGACTGCTTAATATTTAGATTTAACCTTAGAGTTTGTTTTGGATTTTTGTTTTGTTTAAATGGACCAGTTTCGTATCTCTAAAATCTCTACTACCATGAATTGCACTAGGTGTAGATAAGGGTAAAATGTGGTCCATATCTCAGCTCCACTCAGTTTAATAGATATTCAGCGTTCAGTGAAAAACTGTGAAGGCACAATGTTTACAAGTTCATGCAGGGTGAAACTTCAAAGAGCTGGAACAGACAGCCCAGAGCAGTCGTGGAGTCTCCTCCAGAGACATTCAAAAGCCAGCTGGATGCATTCTTATGATGTGACCTAATCTAGGTGATCCTGCTCTGTCAGGGTGGTTGGACCAGATGATCTTTCGAGGTCCCTTCCAACACCTAACAATCTGTGACTCTGTGTGATTCACCTCATCTTTCCACTCTATTGTCCTCTAAAATAATTCCAAATGGTTCTGAAAATTTTAAATGTGATTTTAAGAAATTCAAGTTGTGTTACAAATATCCTTTCAGAACAGTCCCTCCACTGAGCTTTGTTTCTAAGAAGGAGTTTGGAAAAGTTAAAAAATTAGAGGGAGGAAGAAAACTTATGTTAACTTATGCATTAATTTACAGGGTTGATACACTAGGTTTAGACACTTCTTCTCATAGGTGTAACAAAACATGGCAGTAACAATCATGATTACACATGCAGATTTTGAAATTCTGCATAAAGGTTTTCAAGAAAGCTGCAAGGTAGGAATATTCCTTGTAATTCTATTCTAAGAATGGGAAGAGAATAAAAATGAAAACTCTTGACACTCTGAAGAAAAAAAATGTTATCTTCTGATTACTGGCTGCACCACTTCTAGTTCAAGGTTTTTCCTCTCAGGGTATTTATACAATAAATTTGGGTCATTTCAAGCTGCAACTCTGAAAATTTTCTAGTAAGAAGCATAGATGTGGATAAAAGAACTAAACATAAGAAGTCATATCACAAAGGTAATGTGACACTGGTATAGTGGGGAGCTTACGTTGGAGTTCTTCTCCAGGTATAGAGCCATAAATGCCAGAGCTGTCAGATAAATTAGTAGCAAAATCCGGCAAGCAAATGCCTAGATAAAATAACCTGGCCATAATATACAATGCTAACAGAAACTTTATGTGAAAATTATAGTAGATGATCTGAAAATGCCAATAAGGAAGGTCAGAAGATTTCTCTGTCACAATGTCAGCATTTGAATAATCCTTTATTAGTACCATAATTAGAAAATTCATAGCATGATGAGCTTTCAATAATTTTTGTCATGCTCCAACTCTATAGTTTCCCTTCACATTTTCTTCTGGAAGTATGGAATTTGCAGGGCAAAATAAGCACAAGTTATACATTTTAATCATGAAACCCAGTAAATATTCTAAAATGTTATAAAATTAGATACTTTCTAAATTGTAAAAATAACCTTTTTTGAATAACCTCTATAACTTAATGCTATACTACAAATGGGAACATGAAGGGGTTCATTTATTATAACTTCTCTTTTTTTCTGAAGCAGTGAAATGGACATTTTTCTCTTCATTTTGATTGTGCTCAGTATTAATTAAAATGTTTTGCATAGATTCTCTTTGTAGCGACACTTAGAAAATTGGACAAAAGGCACAGTGTCTGATGGTGAACAATGCCTTTGCAGCCATCAAGGTGAGACAAAAGTAGTATCAACTATAAATCATCATAATTAAATAAATTAATATGGAAAGATATCATGCTGAAACAACTGCTACTTCCTAACCAGGAAGCTTAGTCCGAGCTTGAGGCGTGCACAGTTTTCATAGCTATACTGGAATCCATTTTACTGTTGGTGGAAATACAGTACACCTTCTTTTAAGGTCAAAGTATTTACATCCTATAACAGGGTGCCTTTCCCTGAGATTACTGCTCACAGTACTATTGAAACTATAGCAGTGCTTTTGAAACTGCCAAGGGGGGTTGTGGAGTCTCCTTCTCTGGAGATATTCAAGACCTGTCTGGACACTGACCTCTGTGACCTGTCCTAGGGAACTTGTTTTGGCAAGGGGGTTGAACCTGATGATCTCTTGAGATGCCTTCCAATCCCTACAATTCTGTGATTCTGTGAATACAGTTTTTAACGTGAATTGAAGATCCTCCCCAAAGCAGAACCAGTGCACTAGTTCTGTAACAGTATCAGGACCAGAACACAAATAGCAAACAACCTGTACATGGCTGTCATATAAGGAGCCTGTTTGCCTGTTTTCTTGTACTTACAGAGATAGGGATCAGTTACACTCTTGACAGCATGTTAGGCTGTTGGATGTAGGGGTCTGGACTGGACTGGACTGGATTGGAGTAGGATTTTCAATGCTGATAAAGGGAAATAATCAGAAAACAAATACAATGTTTGTGTCTGTGTGCATGCTTGTATCTATGCATAGTAAAGTGAGAAATATAATTCTCCTGTTTTGCCATTTGTGCATGCCTGGTGTTTGAGAGTGAAGAAAATTATACAAAACAAAACAAAACAAAATCGTTCAAGTGCCAGCAACTCCAAATCCAAATATGGAGTCCATAGGCAATCTTTACCTTTACTTATTCTTTAATAAAACCAAAACTGTAGGTATAATAAAATACATTTGTACTTATTAACTTTAGGACGGTGTTTGTGCACAACAAGTAAAAGAAAAAAATCCGTCTGAAGGACTTGTACACATTCACATCAAAAGACATTTCATTTGTGGCTGTGAATTTTTATAGCATGTGTTTCTGTTCCAGATTAAAAAGGTGAAATATTTATTAGAGTGTACAAGATTATAACAAATTGATTCTACTCCACTTTGCAACAAAACTTCCAAATGCTGTAATTCTTTGTGAGGGAGAATTAATCACACTGTATCGCTTTTTCCCAGGAGCCAGAGTTTCTTGTAATCTCTGGAAACTCAGGCAGCTGAGAAACTGCAAGGCAGGGAGGGAAGGAAACCACTGCATCTCCCAGGGCCATCAGTGTGTATCTCATTGGGGATCCAGTAGCTCAGGACCTCACACAGGCAGCCACACTGATGCCCAGTGCAACCCATTCTGGCAGGGTGTGCTTTCCTGTGGGAAGTTTTGGGTGCCACAGCATAGGAAGGACATCAAGGTGCTAGAGAGGGTGCAGAGAAGGGCAACTAGTGATTAGGGGTCTGGAGAACACGTCTTATGAGGAGCAGCTGAGGGACCTGGGGCTGTTCAGCCTGGGGAAGAGGAGGCTGAAAGGAGTTACCTGAAAGGAGGTTGTAGTGAGGTGGGTTTTGGCCTCTTCTTCTTAATAACTAGCAACAGGACAAGAGGGAATGGTCTCAAGTTGCACCAGAAAGGTTCAGATTGGATATTAGGAAAAATTTCTACACCAAAAGTGCGGTTAGGCACTGGAAGAGGCTGCCCAAGGAGGTGGTGGAGTCACTGTCCCTGGAGATATTTAAAAAAACACGTAGACAAGGTGATTTGGGAGATGGCTTAGAGGTTTGGTGGTGTAGGGTTGATGGCTGGATTTAATGATCTCGAAAATCATTTCCAACCTTGATGATTCTATGATTCTTTGATTCTAGCTGAGGGCTACTATGTGACCCCACAGAAAGCTTTCATTTCCACAAATTAGAAAATTCAGGAAGAGAACTGTTTTGTATAATATATTCTTTTCTTTTTACTTTCTGGTCTCTCCGGTGTCTTGGCAAACACATGCATATTCTCACAGCTCCAGATAATTTCTGCTAAATCTAGAAACTGAAGTTAAACTCCAAGGTAACAATTTGATTTGGGGGGTAAATTCTGTCTTTAATTGTACCCCATAAAAATCTACTTAAATAACTCAGATATTTAATAATTCTATTTCAAAAGGTGCAACAGACAAGCATTTGACCTAACGTTGTTTAAATGTGCTTGATATCTCAAGGGAAATTAAGTCACTGAGGATTTCCTAGCACTTTAGTAATATGAATATTGCTTTGAGTCCTTCATGTCGCTGCAGGTTTTTACTAATAATCATTGAAGCTAAAGAAAACTATGATCTCTGTAACACAAAATCCAGTCTTGCGCTGAAAGTCTTTTGTCTGCTCTGCTTTCCTGCAGACTGGGAAAAAGTAGCCTACTACAGCATGTAGAAAGAGGAAGCAAAACTCTTCCCTTGTCCTCAAGGGACAGGAGAGAGGTTGGGAAGAAATTAGGTTTCTCATGGCAAACACAGAGGAGTGAGAATGACAAGCGCTGTTGGTTGCTACCTATGCTGTACATGGGAGCTTTCTATTCTCAACTCCCTTTACCAAAATTCTTGGATCAAACTTTGAGATGTGACTATCTTGGACTTCTGGAGAGAAGGTTTTTGAACAAATCATACAAGAAAAATGGACTAACCTGACATTCTGCAGAACTGCTATCATCAGATTACTGTTCCAACTGGCATCAATGCCATAATGATCCTACAGAAAGTCTGTGTGGTCATGAATAAGGAAATAGATAGGTTCATTAAGTTATTTCCTGTATAATGTGGTCTACTGTCCCAAAATGTTGTAGATTTTTTAATGTAGATTTTTTTATACAGCAGGTTATGTTGTTAAGAAATTTTACTGAGCTCTAGTGACAAATGATTTCTGCTTGAAATGATTTTACCTGAGTTCGTGCTTTGCAAAGACTATTGTATGAAAAGGCCAGTAAGCAGAACATCGATCTCAGAAGTATGTCACAGGCAGATGTTTAAATTAATGTACAATTCATTTTACTGCATATCTAATTTCTTACAAATCATGAAAAATTCCTTCTCTATGTAGGCATTTATACAGACTATTAGAGCTAGTTCTAAATCATTAACCCCTCCAAGTTGCAGTTATTCATAATGTATAATGCAGCTTCCTTCTACATTTCCCTTTCATGGTGGGTTCATAAATGTTCATTTTACTTTTTAAAAATTCAGTAAAATAAAGCATAAGTCATTAGCACATACAAAACCTGAGCTCATGCGTTTACATATTCAGGGAAGTTTGTCTCTTAGTGTTACTACATCTTACAATGGTCTTTTTCAGAGTTCTTTGAATATAAGTTGAACAAAATAAGAAAATTCTCAACTGGCTTTTGTAAGTCAATCAGTGCTCTTTTCTTAAGCATAAGTTGATCTGCAGGCAACTTGGGTATTTTCCTATGTATGCAACTTACCCTATTAAAGAGAAACCCAAATTTGGATTTACCTGAAAGGCTGCTTTATTTTCTGTTATTGCCACCAGCTGTGAAGCATTATGCATTACAAAGTTGAAAATGAGACACGAATACTGTATATATTTTGCACATTTGTATTTGCACGTGGTTGGTATTTGTCATACGACAAGCCACATTTATCTCATTTTGAGGGGTTTTTTTGTTTTGTTTTGTTTTTTTTTTTTACTGTAAAAGAACCTAATTATTTTGATTTCCTTAAGAAAAGAGATATTAAGTCCTAATTAAGTCCTACACTCTCTCTCCTCCCTGAAATGTAACTAGTATCCTCTGGTGTTGCAAACCAATTTGTTGATTCCGCAGCCCTTCAGAAAACATCTCTTGCACCTCCCCTCATAAGAGAGGTATGGCCCCATTTTGAGAAATCCGTAACAGCAAAAGCTTTGTAGTCAGTATGATTGCAGCCTTAAGCACAACCCCAAGGATAAAGCACATTGTAACACTTGTAACACTCTAGCCACTGGTTTCCTTCAGATCTCCGTGGTAAAGAGCACATTAGAGAATGATCCTCAAGCTCAGATCCTCACTGTTTTTCTTGTTTATTTCTGTACCAAGTTGGAAAAAAAGAAACTTCTTTGGAAATCCTACTGTGATCCTGGGGAGTGTCAGGCACATAATCCTGCCAGTCACGTCAGTGAAGCACCAGAAGTGCAGCTCCAGCTGTGTGCCACGACTTTTTTGAGGTGGTAGCATACACGGGGAGACGGAGATGGCTGCACTGCATACGGGATGCCATGAGAGGTCAATGCAAATATCACTACAGGTTAATACAATAGCATATTGTGACTGTAATGTATGCAAGAAAATGTTTCTTTCTGGTTTATTTAGGTAGTAAACAATATGAAATATTCACAGAGCTGGAGTGCTTTAAGAATCTTGCCAGTGAAGCTCTAGACTTTGTGCTGTTATTGTTAACATTTTGCACCCTATAATTTTTATGGCATGTTTCTCTAAAAGGAGGAGGATGTGGAGCTGTTGTGTTGTGTGCTGCAGGCAGCAAGGTTTTAGTAAATTTGTCTTTCACTGAAATGAAGACACCTGAGAAAGTAAAACAGAAAAGACTCACTTCGCTCAAACAACAAAAGTATGAGAATGATCTCATTATTGGATCATGCATCTAAGCAATAATAAACCGTAGCTGAGTGTGAGCTCTGCCGTGGAGTTGTCTTTACAGCTTTAAATACCTTGCATCTATGTCCCTCCTTTTTTCTGTAAGGAAAGGAAAATTATAGCTATACACTACTTCTTTTTAATGAATTTGGATTTAAAGTTCTTTAGTACACTGATTGAAAAGCAAATCTTTTCCGTGTTTTCTTTCTCAGTAACACACTATTGATAAACAAGACCTAGGGTTTTTTCTCTCATTTTATAAGTTTTCACATGTTTTTTCCAGATCTGTTGAAGCTAGTACCTATTTTCATTATTTTCTTCTATCCTTCTTTTATCTGCACTGGTTGAAACTTCAGAATGAAGGCTTATAGTTTCCTGAAATCTCCTCATAGTAAATACTTCTAAGTACATAACAGGCCTCATCCCACTACCTCAGCCAGAAGCAGGACAGCCAAGGGGCACCAAGGCAGCCCCAGCCACGGGCACTGGCCACCTCCCTGGGGACAGGCCAAGGCCAGGCTGTGTTAGACTGTCAAACATAGGTGAGTGCTATGAGCATGTCATGTAGAGACAACCCAATGGCTCACCGAAGGGAGAAGAGAAGCTTTATCTTCCATTCGGATGAGAACCAGTCAGTCAAGTAGAGCAAAGAACACTTGTTAATTTTTAAGCCAGAGGTGGCAGTTGGTTATCACTTTTTTCTTTTTTTCTTTTTTTTTGCTATGACCAAGCTGAGAGCCAGGCTACACCATAAATAACACGAAATAACACCCTTAGGCTGCAGTTCCTCACTACTGGTTGAGGGGAATTAGAGCTGCCTGCTCCCAGTGCCCACCTTCAGCAGCAGCCTTCAGGAACGGCAGCCTTAACTCACTCTTTTAGCAAGAAAGTAATTTGTGAGCAAGGAATGAGCTACTTGCCTTCTCTAGCAGTGGCCTGTTACGTTGCTCATTTAACCACAGAACAAGGTCTCAGCCTACTATGAAAGGTCATGCTTTTGCTTTCATTATTCGGCAAACATCATATTTTGAATTGCAGGAATACTGTAACCCAGCTTAAGTGCAATTCTTAGGGAAACTGAGAAGCAATACAACATGCCCTACACAAGGTTGTAGCACATTCATACACATTTCAGGACAGAAGAATATCATAAGGATTCTTGCTCCACAGTGCATTCTCTAAAGCGTTCAAAGTGTGAAAGTGTGTGGCCTCTTGTTATCTGCATAAAGCAACACAAGGCTTTTTCCTCTGTGTATGATTCCAGCTCTTCATCTGGCTTTTTCATACTTATATGCATCTATGTTTGAATGCTCTAAGAAAAAATATATAGGCACATTTTTATCCTTAGGGTGGGGTTTTTTAGGTGGGAGAGTTAATGCAATCTCTTTACAGCATACTATATTACTCACTGAAGTAGAACTGTAGATGTCAAGTATTATTTTTGTTTATTTTCTCTGTGTTTGTATATATAGCATTCTGGAAATTTCTCTTAAGAATGGATGTACTGAAAGAAAAAAAAAGTTAGGTAGACAACAGATGTGTGTTACTGCAGCACAGTAAGAATGCTCATGAGAACCTCTGGGTAGAGCCAGGAGTTGGACTTGATCCTTACAGGTCACTTCCAGCTCTGTATATTCTATGATTCTGTGATTCTATGAGCCATGTGAAACTGAATTTAAGCTTGAATACAGGGATAGACACAATCTAAATGGCATTGCAGGATCTGCTATTCCAGCAGGCCTATTTAACAATAAATATTGTCAAAGTCACCAAGTCCAAATGCTGTCTGAGCAAACCTGAAACCTATCAGCTGAATCAAACCACATTGGGAATTGTATCTCAAGGTAAATAACATGCACAGCTTAAGTAAGCTGTAATTGTGTAATTAAATAATTTGAAAAACATTTCAAAGGCTAAGGCTACATTATTTAATTTTACCTACTGAATCTAAATTCTCCCTGCAGTATCAAATAATGTCATATTCTAATTAAATTCCTCCCCTGAACTAATAGAAATCCTTAAAAATTATGATAAAAACAGTTAGCTAATTAGAACTAGAGAATACCATTCAAAAATGTAATAAACTAAAAATGCCTCTGGTTAATATTAATGATGGCATCTTTCTTTTGATACTTAAATTAAAATGTGTTGCTATAAATAAATAAATAAATAAATAAATAGGTAGATGCACATATAAATAAATAAATAAATAAGGTTCCATTATCGGCTTTCTTGAGTAGCATATTACAGTAATTGGCTCCACTCAGATGATCACTGCGTTACAGTCCTAGCTGTGAATGCACGCAGAGACACAGACGGATGGTTATCCTTCAAACACTCAGTGAAAAGTCAAAGAAATGGATGCTGACATTTTGTGTATGGAGAAGGATGTGAGGCTTCTGGTGAATGAGAAAAACAACAAAAATAAAAGATCATTGGAAGTGGGTTTGAATTGCTGATAAATTCATGGCTTTGCAATAAGCATTTCTGTCACTTTCTGCTTTCCTCTTTTTACAATTAGACTCTTTTCCATTCTCTCTGTGGAGGAAGGGGCCCTCATGAAACAGAGATGGTACAAACACAAATCCATGACACTATATTGAATCTCTACCTAGAGTCTTCAAAAGCAGATGGTGCATGGGCTGTTTTAGATTAAGCACAAGCCAAGCCAAGACATGCAATTCAGAGACAAATGATCTTCTTAGCCAGGTACAGTTAGGGGTCAACCCAAAGCTCACTGAAATAAATGAAAACCTTCCTAATGTTAGTGGATAGGAGTGAGAGTATTACAGATTGTCAAAGGCAAGTGTTCTCCCAGCTGAATCAATTATTCTGGAGACAAAAGAGCCAAAGTCAGTCTCAACTTTTGCCACTGACCTGTCTCAAGGAGGGAGTTAAGTCAGAATTGAGTTGTCTCGGTATCAGAAAGGTAGAGAAAGAAAAGGGGGTAAAAGCGAGTCAAGGAAAATTCTGAAGAAATGGATTTGTCTCAACCCAGCAGTGGCATCTATTGCTTCTCTCTGATCCCAAATCCTCCTCCAACAAAACTTTTTTCTACTGTTTTTCCCCATGCTCCCTGGCGGTAGAAGTACCTGTCTAGCAAAAGTCAGTCTGGTTTTATAGACCTCTGATACACATATACAAAGCAGACAGCAGGTCCATAGCTATCTTGTCACTTGGTTCAATTTGGTTTTTGGGAGCCTTAAGTGGAAAAATCTAATAACCCTTTTATCTGTCCCCTTGACGGTTTCATCTGATATGACAGTTAATCTGACAGTGCTTATCTGAACAAAGTTTTGCTTATGCTTCCAGATTCTGCCCAGGCAGTCCACCTAATACTTGTGCCTGTGTGCTTCAGTAAGTAGTCTCTCCAAACTACAAACTACCGTATCTCCCTGGACTTGTGCAAAGCATTGGACACTCTCCTGCTCAACATCCTTGTCTCTAAATAAGAGAAACATGGATTGGATGAATGGACCACTTGGTGGATAAGGAATTGACTAACTGGTCACACACACAGAATCATTGAATAGAATCTTTAACGGTGGAAAAGACCACTAAGGTCATCAGGTAAAACTGCCTGTCCAATAACATGATGTCAACTAAGCCATCTCCCGGAGTGCCACATCTACACATTTTTTGAACACCTTCAGAGATGCCCCTCTCTGGGCAGTCTGTTCTAAGGCCTGACCACTCTTTCAGTAAATAAAGTTTTCCTAATATCCAATACAAACCTCCCATGATGCAACTTCAGACCATTTCCTCCCATCCTGTTGCTAGTTACATGGGAGAACAGACCAAATACCACCTCACTACAACCTTCTTTCTGGTAGTTGTAGAGAGCAATAAGGTCTCCTTAAGCTAATCCAAACCACGCTATGATTCTATGACTTGGCTGGATACCTTGACAGTAGGAAAGGGTTTTTACTACTGTCTGGTGAAATCTGAACAGTTCTAATGAACACACATACAGATTTTATTTTTGGTCTGTGTATAATTTAGAATTAATGAACATTTTTTATGTTTTTCTGAAGTACCTTAATGTGACTTGTCCCTCAGTTTCAATCCTGTATTATTTCAGCATTCTTCAGTGTGAGATAATAAAGTAAATTTTGCTGAGCAAGAAGTATCTCCTGTTTTTCTGTTTCTCTGGCTATTGTGCCTGTGTGTGCAGTTTTCCATTCAGAATGCTAGTTTACATTTCAGTAGCCTTTCATTTAAATCTGAGAATGTCGAAAGGTACCAGGTCACTGAAAAAGAAAATATTTCTAGGAATGGACCAGTCAAAATAAAAGTTCTTTTTTACAGACAGAAATTATTTAGGATATTTTAAGGGGATTTGCTGTAGCTTGGTTTTTAGTTTAAGGGCAATATACAAGAATAATTAAAAAAAAATTAGTAACAGGCCAGTACTGGAATGTTTTTATGGACCTAGCTTAGAATGGTCTTGGAAGCAAAGATTTCTTTAAACTGGGAAATTATTTTTCATCTGGTTATAGTTTTTTGTTGGGTTTTTAAAATTTGTTTTATACACCATCACATTACAGTGATAGTTATGAATGCAACCATGTTCTTAACTATGTGTATTTAAAACTGTGATCTTCCACTGTACTGTTACTGAAACTATGTGATAAGGCTGATGAATCTAGGAAGCGATTTCCATCACCTACCAAATATAATATAACCTGAGGTTGAAAGTGAATTGCATTCAGTGTGCAGTGATGACAAATAAAACACATTTACTTTAAAAATATATATAACTCGACATGCACAAAAGAATACACGTGTTTTGCGTAATAAGTAATTTTCCACTGAAGACCTATCTTTTACAAGATAATAAATAATTGTAGGTGATTATGTAAAGCAATATTTTACAAGCCATAAAATTCCAATGCAAAAGTATCACCAAGGAACTTCATAATGATGTTTTTTTCAGAGCTGGCAAGACAAACTTTGTACAAAGATGTAAACATGACCATTTCAGAGCGATGTCTGGACTTAAAATTTTATCACTTTAAAAATTACTTTCTTAAGAACATGTGGACTTTTTCACATTTAGAAAATAATTTAACAGTCTACCAACATCAGTTTGAAGTAACTTCAGCAAAATAATCCTACATTGGAAGCCAAATTCTGAAATATATATCCATTCTTTTTCAGAGCTTATTAACTGCAGTTCATGAGAATTAAGCAAGAATGCAAGTTGGGCAAAAAATTAATAAACACTTTTTTTTGTTGGTTCCATATAAAAACAAGACTGATATAACATTCTTTTCCCATTTGAAACAGGCTGAAATAAGATTGGGAAAAAAAAATAAACAGTTATTTGTTCAATAAACACCACAAAAACTATTAGCAGGAATAAACATCAGAAATCAACAGGAGTTAGGATGCCCTAAGACTCCAAGGTTAGAGAGAGTCAGGGAAGATCAGGCATTTATACCAATTTGGTGGCTCTGGCATTCCACCAAAGGAATTTTTAATTCAGTTGTCCCTACAAGTCATCCCTAATAGTTTTTCAAAGCATTGCAATTCAAAACTGCTGATTTGCTGTGCTCACTGGCATAGTTTGGCTTTCCAGTTTAGCAAAAATCCTTTAAAAATGTTCCTATGAATTTCTAAAAATATTTTTTCTCAGCTCTTAATTAGGCTTTGTTTCCACCAACAAAAGCAGGTGTTGGAATATGAATATCATATAAATATCTTATAAATATCTGGACTAATAAGTATAACAATAGTAACTTTTTTTAAAGGCCAGAAAGCACTTCCTTATCTAATTTCATTTTATGAGGTGCTGCTATATGAACCTTCCTGCTTAGTTAACAGCCACTAGCCTGGATGTGGTGGGTAATACTTAAAATGTCATTATTCATATTCACCAATTCATTGAAGTATGAAAGAAGGAAATATCCTACACATGCATTGGCTGGACTAATGGTGGTGTTGAGGGAGGATGAATGCAGAAGTGATAAATGCAGAGGGATCGCTCTTTACAGAGATAGGTTGATGACATGATGACCCTCCAAAGGTTGGGCTCAGCCTTTAAAAGTTTGAGACACTTGTCTAGACTATAAAATACATCACAAGTAAAGTTCATCAGGGTCATGACTGAATTCTGCCATCAAACAGCACTGATATTTGTTGGTAGGTCTAAGGGCATTTTACAGTTCCCTGCTTTAACATTTACCCATTGAACTTCCAGCTGAACATCTATATTACTAAACTTTACTGTGTCTCCAGATGAAGCAAAAAAATCACAAGCTTTGAGCAGGTGAAATCCCACTGAAGCATTTTTTGACTTTAAAGACAACACTCCCTTCTGCTCTGGAGAACTTTGAAGACATGTCAAGAAACTTTGCAAAACATTATCACTTTGAAAGGCTTTCTGAGCCCACCAAATAGCTCTACCTGCGTGGACATGTATTAAAAAGAAAAACAAATAAAACCCCTCCCAAATTAAGCAATGTTATAGTTGATCCACATTACCACAGAAGTTTGTCTATTCTTTAAAGTGAGAAAGGTCTGCTTATAAATTTGTGTAATGAATCATTCTTGTCAAAAAAATGTATTTGTTGACAATATTTTATGCATGGCTATGTTGTCAGTTTTGCCCTGGAAAGTTAGTCGTTACTCCCATGATATTTAACATGGTCAAACATGGCACATAATCATTTAATTATTACAGCTTTTCCTTCTGGAGGATTGTAAAATACTTTATTTTTTTTCAGAAGTCACAGTCTGAAGGGCTGCTTAGAAAGATAATGTTCCAGTCAGTGCATGTCCGATGTCTCCAGGAAATGATTATGGACAAAATCCATGGCTGTACTTTTCACTTCTCAGTGCTTGCCCATTTGCTACTTTCATTGCTCAGTATTTATTGAACAGATTTATTTGGTTTGTACACCTTACACTTACTGATTCATGACAAGTGTCATTGGCATAGAGACAATATGCTGGAGTCTAAAGATAAAAGGTTTTAGAAAGACTAGCTGGGGGGTTTTTTATGTTTCCATGCCCTCTGCTTGCCCCGTTTCTCTTTTTTTTTCTTTCCCTTCTTTTAATCTTTCTGTTTTCTGCCCAAATTCAAACAACAGTACGCGCTTATAGTTCATAATAATGTTCTTAATTTTTAAAGCAAAGAAAATTTAAAATTGCTACATTAATAAGAGTACATAATAATCTGTAAAGTAGCTACATTTAATTTGGGTGCAATTAGGTTTTCACACCACTGAAGATTATAAAGATGGCAAAACATTTGAGAACCTTTAAGGAAACAAACAAACTTATCTAAGCCATAGTTAATAGGACAGGTTCACCTTATTTGAAGAGGCTTTTTCCATTTCTTCCTCAGGGCAGTAGGGAGGACTGTTGTGTAAAAATAGCCACATTCCAAATTTTGGCATGAAACAACACAAGTGTGAACAAAAGGAAAGGATGATTTTGCTTAACCTGGTGAGCTGAAGGTAGATCAAGACAGTGACATATTTGGGCAGTAGAGGCCACACAAAATTCTTCACCAGTATCTAGATGTAGCTAAATATTTTACAATGTTAATAATTATATGAAGCTGTAAACAGAGAAGGCCCAATCTGAGCAGTGGTACTTTAATCGCTATGCTGGCTGGCTGGAGAAGATGTCAGCACTGCCTCTCTACGTACTTAAAAGGCAGGTTTGTATGGAAGAGGAGAGAATATGAATATCAGAAAATCAGAGGTCTCTGGGAAGTGGACTGTATGGCAAAAGAGAAAGAAACTGAGAGCCTTTTCTAGGGTTAACTTTGATGGAACCAGAACGAAATATGCTGGCAGGTTTTGATCAAAAATCGTCAGAGAGCAATTAGGATTTCATTTAGCTGGGAAATAGTTGGGTGGATTCTGAGAACTGAGAATGGCAGTTCATCAAAAGAAGAGAGGATGCTTTTAAAAAGGCAGAAGATCAAGGGCAGAAATCATCAGTCCTGTCATCTCAACCATGGAAATACTCAAGCCTGAAGAAAGTGTCTGATTTGAACACACGGGTGTTTTAGGAATTTATTCTTCATCTGACTCATACTCCAGAAAACAAAGGGAATTTTTTCCTTTGCATATCTTTAGACCCAACAGTTCAGAATGAATTTAGAAAGCCACAAGTTAGAAAAAATATTTTTAATGGCATTGCAGGAAAAACTAGACACAATTTAAAAGTTTTGCCTTGATTTCTTAATAGATTATAAATTGGCCTTAATTCTGCAAATCTTCTCATGCTTCAAAACACCTTCTCCTAAACCTACAGAAAAATATATAAGCATACATAATTGGTAATTTTCACTGCCTTTCTCCTGGAAGCAGTAAAATTTCAAGAGTTTTGGACAAAGAACAGAGCTGGCAATGACAGTGTGCTCTGTTCAAAGGGATGATTCTAATTCTATACAAACACATGAAATTTGCCTCATTTCTTTCAGGAATTTCAGTATTTTAAAATTGGCTGAAGTAGATCCTAATAAATTAATTAGCTACGAAGGAAATTTTAACTACATTTGGGCCCTTCAGCGAATAACTAGAAGTAGGAGAAGTACTGCCATAATTTTCTAACTTTGGAAGTGTTCCTGTTTTATTGTAGCACCCTGTTATTTTTTTTGCTTTTTTTTTTTGAGTTATCAGGTAGTTTACATGGTTTGCAGTAATGCATATTGTTACATATGGTAGTATTAATGGCAGCAAACTTTACGAGACAGGGATAGATAAAGTAACTGATTTGGATCCTCGGAAATAAATACAAACACAGGTCATTCTATATGAAAAGAATCAAAGTGAGGTGAAAAGCTCTCTGACATGTCTGTCCAAAGGCGCTGAAAGTTTGCTAGGTCTTTTTTTCACTACTGTCTATTCTCAGTGGAGGAAGGACTGCTGCTGCAGTAAGTGCACGCCTCCCATGGCACTAGGGGATGTCCCCTGCTAACCTCTTTCCCACAGGGATTTTACTTTGAAGGCAAGTTGACAGGTAGAGGAGCTACTCTTCTTGCCCTTGCAGAACAGCCATGACATAGTGCCTTGGCTCTTCAAACCACAATCTTTTACCCTGCAGAAACTCAGGTATTGTGGAAAACAGCCACCTGCTCGAGATCATGAAGCATGCATGGTCGTAGTATGAATGTTTAAGGATATGAACTGTAACTTCTTGATTCTGCAGCATTGTTTAGTCCTGTTGAAAAAAAAAAGTAGAAAAAATTTAGAGCTTCTTATATTGGAAAAAGAAATAAGAATGTATGCAGCATGGCAATGCCTCAAGAGAAGCGTGCATTGCAAATTTCTGGGTTAAAAGGAAGTTGTTAATTCTTGGATAAGCACAGATGAGTGTCACAGGTGACGATATAGTGCGATGTAGTGTTAAAGGTGGCACAGGTCCATATACATTTCTAGTAGCTACTGTGATAGAAGGAGAAAAAGCGCTGCAAAAGGGAAGCGTGTAATCCCAGGATGAGACACCACAAATGTGGCTATGCTTCTGTAATTGTTTTAATCAGTGATGCAATTCAGGAGCATTCATAGTCAGAGTTTGCCTGTTTGTTTTACACAGGTGAATTTACTCCTTATTCATCAAGGTTTTTACTTTCTGAATGAGTTAAATTTTCCTAAATATTTTAAAACCCTTTTCTCTCAGGGTGCTGCTGCATAAATTTTGATCATAATGTATAGGCATTCTTGTTAATTAAAAAAAAAAGTAAACAAAGGAAATGTTTTTTTTTTTTTTAAATCATAGTGCCTAGTGCAGTATGAGGTATACCTTGATGCTTTACTCATAAGATTAATCATAGTAAAAAGAACCAACACCCAAAGCCACTATCGTTTTTAAAAAATACTTTAGGTCACGGACCAGTTTTGGTGGTCTACAATTCTATCTAGCAGATGGAAATAAAATGCACAATTTGAACTGTACGTATTGTTTTTAAAACTGGAATGGCTGTCACAAAGATCCTACTCCTAAAAGTGTACCCCACACAAGTGTGGCCATTTTGTGTGTCTGAGGAGCAGAGTGGCCAGGCCACTAAGTACTCATAGAGAGTATTTAGCCTCTTGATGTCAGCAGGAGGGCGTGAGGAAAGACAAGGTCATGGCTGAGCTCTACCTCCAAGACAGGCAGCCCTGTGAATGTGTCCTGCATACATCCAAAGGCTAACAGGTTGACTGTATGCAGTTTTATCTGTAGCCGAGACATTCTCTCAAAAAGTGAGAACCTTTCTAGCTCTAATTACAAAACAATCGTCACTACTTCTTTGCACTACACTGAAATTCTGCAGCTTTGACAGGTTGAATATGCAGCTCTATTCTGTTATATTCTTGTGACATAGCAGCTAAAGTTACTAATTAACAGAGTACAGATTTAGGGCTAAAAATAGAAAGAAAAGTGAATACAGAATCCGTATTTTATTGGATGTAGTCTACTGATTTTGGTGCCTAAATCTTCCTGTTATCCAAACCAAAACTTTATAATTTTAAAGTTTTGTTCAGTATACTCCTGTTATGATTTTTTTTCCTATGAATTGTAGCTGGGGGAGGGAGGCAGACTGATCACTGGGTCAATCACTTATGTTCATACATCAGTCAAAAAAATCAGGTAACCCCATGCAATGATACCAAAGCAGCTGCAGTAAAAATTCTGAGAAACTTCTGGCCACTCTCAAAAATGTTTTCACCTCAGGAGCATGCAAGATGAATATATGTTGAACAGCTGTGACCTAATGAGCACATGAACATTAATTTAAAATACATTAATTGGTCTGTGACAGCTGGCAATGAAGATGCTCTAAAAACCACACCTGTTTCTCCTATTATTCCCCCAAAGTATTTCTTCAATGTGTTTTCATATTTATGGCAAATATTGTACTCTGCTTCAGCCAAAACCCAGGCATAACATATAACCTCCTGGGTAAACGTATGAAAATTACCCTAGATGGTCAAATTTGTTTCTTATGTATATGCTTTGTAAGTATTTGTTACGCAGGTGTCTAGATAACTTTCCAATTCTACCTCGGTATGAAGCTTTGTATCTATCTTCTATATATAAACTTTGTACCCATTAATTATATCTTATAAAGTTGACAGTTAAGTGTAACTAGAGCATTTACGCTCTACTATAATTAATACCATTATTGAGAACAGAGCAATGAACTCTCAAATTCTTCAGTCAAAAGTTTGTAGCTTTCATTTCATTTCCAGTGCAGGCTTCCCATCGGGTCACAGCGTTCTAATGGTGTCTCCACCTGCTCCAGCATAGGGTCTCTCCATGGGCTGCAGGTGGAATCTCTACTCTAAATCATCTTCCATGGGCTGCAGGGGGACAACCTGTTCCACCATGGTCCTCTCCTTGCGCTTCAGGGGAAGGAATCTCTCTCTGGCACCTGAAGCACATCCTCCCCTGGGTCTTCTTAGACCTTAGTGTCTGCACAGATTCTTACATCTTCTCATTCCCTTCTCTGGGGGCAAAAAAAGTCTGCTTGTGGTTTTTTTCCTTCTAAATGTGATTCCCAGAGGCTCTGAGACTGTTGCTGATGGGCTCGCCTTCAGTTATCAATGACTCTGGCCTTGAGCCAGCTGGTGTTTGCTCTGTTGGGCCTGCAGAGAGCTTCTGGCTGCTGCTTGCAGAAGCCACCCCTGCAACCCCTCTTCTCCACCAGACCCAGCCACGCAAACACAAAACATAATGAAGAAATCCTTCTTGTGGTTTTGTGGCTTTACAAGTCCTTTACTTTGAGGGACCTATTTAGGTATGGGTATGGAAGTAGTAAGGTTACAGTGGAATGGTATTGTTAAAGGATGTGCTGCACGTTCTGCTTGAGAGAATTTCATGATAACATTTGCACAACAGTAAAATTACAAAGACATCAGATATCTGAGTGGAATGAATGCAGAGCTGAAGGAGACCCCAATATTCCAGAGTAACAAACTGTCTCAGTATAAGGGAAAATGAGATTGTGCTGTCAAAGGGATAAGGAAAAGAATATCTAATGTGTTTTCCTGGCTTGCCAAGTGGTCATCGGGTGATTAAATTGTCTGAGTGAAGTGAGTTTACAGAAATGTGCAGGTAACCTCCCGTTTTAGGCAGGTTTTCTTAGTTCCCACAGAAAACACAATATTCTAAAGCCTTTATTTGTTTTCTACTGTGTAATTTCTGCTCTGGACATTTTAAGCTGAATGGTCTTTTGTCACTGCCAGGCAGATAAAAAATAACTTTGTGTGGCTCTGGTAACACTAGCTGAAGCCAGAGCAAAAAGCTTTCTGAAAACAGAATGTGAAGTGGGTATCACTGGTATGACATGATGTTTTAGATCCTGTGTTAAAACTGATGGAAATATGTTCTGAGAAGGAAATTCAGAGTTTGTTGTTTTGCTTTTCCTCCTTTATGAAGTGTGTTATTTGAGTCAGTACAAAGCAATACTAAGCTTCCAGTGTCTTCAGCTACCTCATTTTTTTCTAGAAGCTTCCTGATGTTATATTTTATCTAATTCTTGAGGTGTGGAATCTTAACCTTTTTTTTTTTAAATTTTGCTTTTTCTTTAATTCTTAGTGAAAGCTTTTAGGCCTCATGTCTACAGGGCAAAGTTTGACCTCTATGCATTGAATGCTGAGAATGAGAAACCATCTGGGAAAAAAACAGGTAGGCAGAAGAAAACCCAAAACTCCATTACTCTATTAGAATCACATGGCTTGTAAGACGATAAAATGACTTTTGAGATGATTGCCACTAATGGTGTTTGAGTATCAGAGTCTGATTGTTGCAATTTCAGTTTGAATTTATACATGTAAGAGTCAGGGCTTAAGAGACAAACATGGATCCTGCATGTACCTTGATGACATTTTATAATGCCCCTGTAAGGAAAGAGGCCAGCACGTGGCATGCTATGCTTAATTCTCTTAGTCTGTAACTGTTCTGGTCAACACGTTGATTCAATGAAATGTAATAATGCTGAGTAGATTTATATAGATGTAGCTTAAGAACCAACTAATTAATATAACTAATAGAAGAAGAATGTGTGTGTTTATATAGTCATCAAGGCTATTGAGTTTTGATGCTGGCTTTTTGAGGCTTCAACATTATTTGTTTGGGCACAGAAACTGCATTTACATATTGACTGCAGGCGTAGTATTGTTGTTTGTAATTATCCATTGGTTTTGTTGATGGTTGTATCAGTTCCTCTTTCAAGCAGGGATATTTTCCCCACAACACTCTTTTATTTACAGACTTTATGATGAGTCTGTTTTATAGATCTTCTCTTTCATGTGATCTTTTCATTGCCTTTGCTATTTTACAGTGAAAATACTGTAATATAATGAAATAATAGCAATAAATAATGAAGATTACTACCTATAAGAGAAAGAAAGAATTACTAGAACTCTGTAAGTCTGAATGCTGCGAGTTTGTTTACAGGTTTTATCAGTAGGTCGAAGATGTTGCTGCTTCTGAGGATCTGGACACGGAATTCTTCCTCTACTTACCTCCCATGGTGCCTGCCTCCTGCAAAGCACGATAATAAATGTGTCTTTATTTCTTGCTTTTGTATCTTTACCGGGTGTGGGCGCTCAGGCGCTGACCGGGGCTCTGCAGGGCCGGCCCCGGTGAGGAGATGCCGGGGCCGCCCGGTGTCGGACACAGCCGGCTCCATGGCGCCAGCACGGCAGGGCCCAGCTGAGCCCTTCAGCCCCGGGCGGGCGCCTCGGGGAAAGCCTGGGTAAGAAAGGGCAAAGCGCTGCCCGGCAGCCGGGGCTGAGGGAAACGCGGGGAGAAACAGCCCTGCGAGCCCCGCGGGGAGAGCGGCAGGAGGGGCTCCCGGCGCCGCCGCGGAGCTGCCTCTGCGGCCCGTGGGAAGTGCTCAGGCTGGGGCTGGGAAGCGGCGTGGAGGGAAGGACCAGCTGAGAGGGGCTGATATGGGCTGACTGCTCCCTCTCAATGGGAGGAGGCATCCGAGGAGTCGGGATAGAGTGAAGTTGAACCCGCAGAAGAGAGGAGGTACGCGGAAAAAAGGCGCTTCACTTTTTATTTCTCGCTGTCCTGCTTTATTTGATAATAAATCAAATTAATTTTCCCCCACATCGAGTCTGTTTTATCCGTGACGGTAATTAGTAAGTGTCCCGCTTTTTATCGTGACCCAGCAGACGTTCCGTCTTCTCTCGTCCTGCCGCTTTGTTGAGGAGGGTGAGTGAGAGAGCGAAGAGTGGGTGCAGGCAGCCCAGCAGAGGCAACCTACCACAGCTGGGTTTCTCTGGGTGGTGGTGAGAATTTCCCTTGTGAGAACACAGGCCAGACAGGAATAGGGTTTGAAATGACATAATGACTTGAGGATTACGCCTCTTTAATAATTTAAATATATTTTTAATTCACAATGAAAATATACTTTCTTCTGTGGGCGTTGAGTTTTGCCAATTTGCTGCTCATGAGTTAGCAGTTAATATTTTAAGAATTGAATGGAGACTAGACTATATAAATGCTCCTGTAATTTTCTCATTGATGAAAAAAATCACACTTTGATACATGCAACACAGCAACAGGCAACAGGTACAGAAAATTCTGGAATTGCAAAACCCATCCTGTGAAACATGATTAACCCTTCAGACTACAGGGCTGCTACATTTTTGTTTCCTTCTGTGGCAGTGATGCTTTCCACTCATTCCTCCCCTCGTGCATACAAACTTGAGACAAAACAAAGAAGTTGTGACTCTAGCTATTTGCAAACCAGTACCATTAGTCTGTGCTATTGCTACCCCTCCCATACCATAATTTTCAGACCAAAATCCTCAGGGCAGTCCTGCAGATTTCTGGGAGAGACTCAGGGCTGCTTCCCTCCTGCGTGTAGGGATCATCCTTCTACTGTCAAAAAGAGTCCGCAGGTGTCATTTGGCCACTGTTTTAAATTCTTATATGGGTTCTCCTTCTGCAACATCCAGCTTATATTAGTTAAATGTTGATTATATATTTGGATCAAAATCTTCCTTTAACCTTTAATTCTCTGCCTGTGTCAGCTCAGTGCATCTTGTTTACAATCTGCTGAGTTCCTTCTGGTATTTTCTGCAGACAGTGCACATACAATAACAAGGTATATCCTGATAGGTTCTATCCCTCTGCATGCGTGCTATCATATGGTTGAAAATGTTCTCCAAAAGCAGTCAGGTTTCTTGCAGAAGTCCTGCTGCTCCAGGGCAACCTCTTGTATCTCTGATGTTGGCTGGGAAACTATCTCCTTCCAGGGCTTGAAGAGGAAAATCTGTTTGGTACAGGGATACATACTTTTTTCTCTTGATCTGTATTCACCTAATTGCTATATACACCCTGATTTTTTTTTTGTTAATTGACAGAGGTGAACTACCTCTTGTTTTGAGGATTCGTTTCAGCAGAACTGTTGATGTTCTTTGATTTAAAAAGAAAAACCAAAACACCTTTCTATATAACTTACTGGAAATGTTCACAATAAACAAGTCCCTTAGGGTACCAGAAACACTGAAAGCCAAGCTTCTGACGGAAATGAAAATTATTTATTACAAAATAAAAATTATGCAGAAGTTTTTATATCAGTTCTTTATGCATAACCACCACATCTTTTTATCTTGATGCTTTGTTTTAACATAAGAAAAAGCATAAAAAGCTTTCTTAGTCCTGCTGTAGGCTGGAATGACCACTGTGGGTCAGCTGTGGCCAGAGTTTTAATTCAGATTGCTGTTTAAGCTACTTACTAAGGTTTTTCACAGTTAAAATGAAAATTATGTTGAACACAATCACTAGCATTGTCCATTTCTAAAGTCTTTAACAGTGAGAGATTTACTGCATTGATTTTCTGTACAAGCTCTCTTTCTCTGGTCTCTCTGTGATGCCTTTCTCAGAAAAAACAATCAGCTTCATATCTTCCTTGCTGATATTTTTATACAAAATAAATTACCAAATCTTGGGGAACTTTATTTTACCTTACTTCATATTTTCCATAATGGGATGCCAACACGCCATCAAACAATGCACTGAAGCAGATGGCCCATAGGTAAGGTACTCGCTACACCACTGTGATCATTTTTGAATCACAGTAAAGATATTGTAAAAGATTAGTTACTCTTGTAGGGGAATTGTAACTGAGGTTTTCAGGACCAGTAGTATTTGGAAGAATTTTAATGGTATGTTGCTCCCAGTTATCTTTTTTATGGGTCTGCAAATCAACCTGTTGAGAGGGAAAACCAACAGTTTTGTGTCATATTTGTTAAGAGTGCCCCGGTTTCAGCAGGGGTGGAGTTAATTTTCTTCCTAGCAGCTTGTAATCTGTTTCAAATTTAGAATGAGAACAGTGTTGGTAACACACACGGATGTTTTTAGCTATCACCAAGCAGTCAGGGTTTTTTCAGCTTCTCACACTGCCCTAAAAAGAAGGCTGGGGTCACCCAAGAAACTGGAAGGGAACACAGCCAGGACAGCTGACCCAGACTGGCCAAAGGCTTATTCCATACGATAGGACATTATGCTGTGTATATACATGTAACTGTGGGTTGGCCAGGCAGCTCTGGAACTAGCTGAGCATCAACTTTCCAGTGGTGAGAAATTGTTACATTCATCACTGGGTTTGTATATTATAATTATTATTGTTGTTGTTGTTATTATTATTATTATTATTATTATTATTATTATTATTATTATTATTTTGGTTTTGTTGCTGGTTTAGCTGTTGGCATTATTATTATTACTATTATTATTATTAATGTTGTTACCATCTTTTTCTGTCCTATTAAACTGTCTTTATCTCAACCCACGAGTACTTTTCAGTCTTTTTTGATTCTCTCCCCAATCCCACGTCCGGTGGGGAGTGAGCAGACAGCTTTGGCTGCTTGCTGGGTTGAACCACAACATAGAGGAAACAAATAGGATTTCACATGGAAAAAAGACTAAGGGAAAACAAGTAAAAGACTGGAATGGTATTGCCTGTGATGTTTTTGAGACTACTGTGCTTTGAGCTCAACATCCTAGACCTTCTTAGCACGTGGTTTCCATAGTCAACCAAGAGGTTTTCAAACAGTATAAAAGAAGAAGGAATTAGACTTTAAACTGGAGTATTTACATTCTAAATACAAAATTTCCAAGTGGCCAGGTCAGAAGGGAAATCCAGTTAAGTCCAACCTTGCCCACTGTGCCAGTGCTCTCCAACTTGGGGTCAGCTAGCCTAGTGGCTTCTTGAGTTACAGCTAACCATGCTCAGCTCCCTCTGGCTTCAGGAAATTTTCTTTTCTGATCCCTCTGAAGCCACACTGTCAGTTTCTGCACCTCCCTGGGGCTTATCCTTAAGCCTCAGGTTCCCCGCACTGGGTCATGTCTTTCTCCCGTTGTCCCACAACCTCCCAAAGATGGATGTCCTGCAGGCAAGGAAGAGGCTGAAGGGTAGGTCCTGTCAAAGGGGACCTCCCCTGAATCATGCCCTCCTCCTTCTTTAGGGATTTCATATCTTTAGTTATAATCATGTAAAAGTACAAATGTGTCTCAATGCAGAGGGATGGGAAGCAATCAAAGAACTGTAGTTTTATGAGAGAGGAGACTGTTTGAATAAGTAAAGTAGGGTTTACTTGAGTGATGAAAAAAGAAGGCACAGAAAGTCCTGTGATGTGAATCCAGCATGTTGACATCTGGTGATATACTGCACTAGTCTTACACGTCTGGTTTGGCTGATCACATGTTGGTTTGGCTGTTTCTTCTTCCTTCTGAAGCAATGAGGACTACTACGGACACAGATAGTGTGCTGTAATTAGACAAGCACTTCCGGATTTCTCTTTATCATTATTGCTTTCCACATATATTGTTGCAACTTCTGGCATGCCATAATAAATATGGTTTCTTTATTGCCCAAGGTTCTTTCCAATCAGACTGTTCTTAAAATAAGGAATAATTTCCATTTCTACCATGTTTGGCACTATTTGTATAAATCATGCATCCTTTTATGAAGTACAAAGTATTATTCCAACTGCAGTTAAAGTTTTTTTTTTTTTAATAGAGCTAAAATTCTGCCATTTTGGAAGATGTGATAAAATTCTAGATAGAAATGGAGAAAACTCAGTCCTCTAGCTATATGGGAGCTTTTCCTCATTCATATGAGTTTTAAAAATTAAATGTGAAGTAGTAATCTGGGAAGATTAAAAACAATCATCAGCTTTCTGTACCCATTTTCTTTGATGGAGATAATCATGCACATCATATTGAAAGTCTCAGTTCTTTGCCCATCAATGTGAAGGGCAAAGGGACTTTTTTCCTTGCATTGCTCTGAGAATGTCAGGTTTATCTAAGCTTGCAAACTGACACTCAGATTCTTTTCTGGAATCTTAATATTTCTTACCTAGATAATATTTTATCATAGATTAAAATTATATTACAGGGTTGAATTTGAATGATGATGTTAGGAAGAAAAAAAAATCAGAGTTATATTTAGCAGCACATCTTTGAAATGACAAAAGCAATAAGCAGGAAGTCTAAAAATAAGAGTGAAAGGATTTCTAATGAATCTGTATGATGTCTCTCTTAAGGCATACATAAAATCTCTTCAACAGTAAGTTCACAGGAATTTACACAGGAACACTAAAGAGAGTTCCTTTGAAATCTGGGCAAGATGTGTCATGTTAACTGCATTTTAGTGTCATGTTTTATTGCTGATAACCGAGGGAAAAAGTTCATATACTAGGTAGAATAAATTAATACTTCATTGCAAGGGACCTAATCTTGCTGATGATGATGCTGATGATTACTGTTGATATTGTTGTTATCACTATTACTCCAAGTTTTGCCCAAGCATCTTATTGTAGTTATGATTTATGGTATGCACTTTTTTTTTCCTTTTCTTTAGTGGTAGAGAGGACATGTATAATATATGTCCTATACTCTTCTTATACTAGAATTCTATACTGACATCACATCATGCACGGTAGGTGTAACACTGGCAGAGAAGTACCATTGCTAAAATGTCAATTTTGACATTATATTATTAAAGCAGGAGATTTAGCAAATCTCCTACACCTACTTTTTAAAATAAAAAATTATGTTGTGGCTAATTAAGTTGTTTTAGTTCTCTATAGGCAAACATTATTGCTGGTTTATAGCTAAGTTGTATAGAGGATACGATATTTTATTTGAGATACAGTCGCAAGCTACACTCAACAGAAAGCACGGTTTTTAGGTTTCTCTGTCATAAAGAGTTGTTTCCTTTTAATGATATCTAGTGAGTATACTGGCTTTGGAGAATCATCCAAAGGGGACCTCAGGGATCATCTTCTTTACTATTAACCATTATAGAATAGCTTCAAAAGCCAGGTTTGCAATTCATCCATCTTCATTAGCCTTTTATGTTAACATCATTTCACAAATCTCTGTAGAGCTACCCCTGGTCTGCCCAAATTCACTTGAAGAAAAATGGGTCAATTATTTCATGCATGTTTTTGTTTACTTGAAGACTTATTTGATAAGCCAAGGATAATCACACTGATTTCTGACGGTAAGGTGATCTTAGCCTGTGGTATACAAGTACAAATGAGCAAAGACAATCTTTGACTTGTACAGCACTAAAATTGACAGGTGCTAGGAAACTGCACTAAAAATTGAGGAAAGAGGCCAGCTGCTTTTAAAATGTGTTTGTAGGAAGATGACAACATGAAAAAAATACACCTGCAGTTCAACTTAAGAAGGGATGTCAAAGGCATTTCCACAAAAACATGTCAAGGAGTCTGCAGAAGTGATGTTTTTTATTAAAAATAAGGTGGCATAAAGAAGTGGTCCTAAAGTCACAGAAAACATCGCTTCACTGAGGCTCAAAATTGTCCTGAAAGCAAATATAAAGCATGTGATGAATAAAATAAAATCTGATTCAGAGAGTTGTTTATGTGGCTTGATTCCAGCAGTTGTCAGTCCTAAAATAATGCCAGTGAATTTTCTGGGAAGTACTAATGACACAAGTTTTTCACAAGGCAGTGTGATACAGTTAAGATGTCTGTTTATTCTCTTAGTGCTTGTTCTGCCACAGTTGCAGGCAGCAGATCAGACATACTGGCTACATCCATGTCAATTTAAGTGATGATATCGGAATCTTTAAATCTCAGCAGAGTATTTTCTTATTTTGAGGTTTTCTTACGCATTTACAGAACCTGCTGGTGTGTCTGACGGAAATTAGCCAGCGCTGTTTGTAAGCAATAAGGGGACATGATGGTAGAGAGTCATTCCATAACTTGAGCTGTTCTTGCTTCTTCCAGTCTGCAGTTATGTCACACTCAGTATCCCTTTTGCATGTTTTTAAAAGGAGTATCTTGCTGTCACAGTGATGTGCTGAATCAAGTCAAGCAAACTCTGGACTTCTGTCACTTTTAGTCATTAAACATCTATTCAGGTTTAACTAATTCCATGTTGTCAACAAGCATGCCCCAATAATGTTCTCTTTTCAATTTTAGAACTTTGTGCAGAATAAACACGTCAGCTGAAATGGATTTAGCTGCTAAACTCTTATTGGATGCATAGTCTAATTAGGAATTGTTGACCTGTTGTTACTTCAGTGCTTTGTGGCTCAGGTTACCCATTTTTAAAATAGAGAAAATGATAATGATATTATGAAACGGTTTCTATTATTGTTCTTTTCCATAAGGTCCTGGATCACATACTATATGTGATCATGTTCTTAGTACACTGTCCTCTTTGTTGTTCCCTTTATGGTCTTGGTCACTGAATCCCATTCAACATACACTTTGGAGGCCCTTGATCATCCAGTGTGGCATAATGGCAATGACCAATATTGCTTTACTGCTTCCATTGTTCAGCATCTGCCATCACACTCTTTATATGACATAAAACCCCAAGTACATATAAGTTATGGTATACTGAAAATATAGGACAGCTTTGTTCATTTCTTGCGTACGCTGAATACAAGCTGTATGTCGTCAGTAAAGTTTTGTGCAAACACTCTGAATTCCCTCCTTATTTGCACTACCCAAGCTGCTTGCTAGAGTTTTAAGCAGCCAGCAGATGGAAAGATGACAAACCAAGTCATATGACGGGCCTTCATTTAAAGAGTTTGCTGACTTACAGGCTCAACTCAGTCAGGTGCAAGAACAGCTGAAATGTCTTTATTACAGAAACTTTCAGCCTTGCAACATTTTATCTGGAAGTAATAATTAATTTTTTTCTTCTGGATATGGAATTTGTTTGTTTTTAAAATATCATTGCTGACAGCTTATGATGTCCACAGAACAGAATATGGAGAAAAATAGAAATCCAAAGCTCTCCAGCGATCTTAACCCTTTGTAACCTGATTATCTAAAGCTGTTGGGAGAAAATTGAACAAATAAAATTCACTACCCTACTTTTTTCCTATATGTATCTACTCTTGTGCTTTTAAGAATCAAATCAAGAACCTACTGGTGGAATTCAGAGAGTCTGCGTTTTACTCAGGTAATGTTCTTGACAGGACTTGTTGCCTGCATCCCTCATCAGCTAGAAATAGAAGTGTAAGATACCAGACTTCGATCCAACAAGAATACAATTTAATTTCTGTCAGGTATTAGTTCTGGATGATCCTGAAGGCTTCTTCCCTCTTGGTTGGTGCCCCATTTTCGTAAATTGTGCATGAATTACTGACCTAAAATAATGCTTTAAGTAGAGGTTGGGGTAAAGTATTGAATGTGTAAGGCTGGGTTACATTTGGAAACAGGTAAATGACTTCTTTTTTATTTTCAGAATGGCAATTATAAACCAATAAGAAAAGCTTACTTGTAGTTAAAACCCAAGTGGGTAAGTTGTCTATTTTAGTATAAATTTTAGCATAGAAGCCAAGTAAAGTAAAAAGCTAACTGTCAAAAGTGTACCTGGTCACCCTTGTTCTTTAAGAAAAAATATGTCTTACAGTGGTATAACATCATGGAAAAGTCCTGGGTGTCCCTAAGTAGGCTGGCTGGTCTGAGGGCCTGGAGGCAACACCAGCTGCAGGAGCAGCACACCTAGCCAAAGCAAGCACGTGGCCTGCTCACAGGCACAGCCTCTCATGCTGGCGCTGACAGGAGAAACTGTAAAGGGCCTTAGACCGGCAGCATCCTGAAAGTGGCAGGTACTCGTAGCACAGTAATGAAAAAGAGGAGATGGGACCACTTAGCTCTTTAAAATATTTTAATTATGGGGAAACTGGAAAGCAACAGTTATCTGCCTCTCAACTTGGCTGTAAAGAGCACATTAGAGCCTAGTATCTGAGGTGTCTACTGAGCAGCCAGCAGCAATGGCGGCTTTTAATGAAACCGTAAAGCAATTTAAGTTAGTGGCTTCTGAAAATAAGTGACATTTCCACATAAAAGTGTTCCCTAAGACAACGTACAGGAATGAATAATGGTGACAATAAATGTGCTCCAGAGGAGGAGAGGTAGAGGCAGAAGCAGTTACAGCAGCACTCAGTTTTCTTTCAGATACAAACCACCTTCCCTTCCTACGTATCACCAACCCTCTACTCTAAGCGATACATTATTGAAAATTACTTATTCAGAGAAATATTTTCAGAGAGAAGGAGAGGCCTGGCTAAGAGAGAGAAATATCTACAAAGCATTTCAAAGTTACTGATATCAAACCAATTGATTTTCTGCTTAGAATTATTTTTGTATCAGCTTATCATAAATATACGCTAGTGGGAAGCTTATGCCAAACCCAATTTTGATTTAATGTCTCTTCAGTCACAATCTATGTAGAAGTTGTCTGAGGAAAGTAGAAAACTAAAGCACAAAATATTTTCTTCTTTCTCTTTTCCTTTTCAGAGCACCAACCCAGGTTGTTCTTAACTTCTAGCTCTCCCACCAAACTGTCTTCACTAGCGTGTTATCCATCATGTGAATTTATTGAGTTCTGTAAAAAAGGAGCAGGTAGTTATTTTCCAAGATGCATTACCTAAGGAAGAGGTTAGAACTAGCTACAAGTCAAAACCCCCCCAGTATTTCACATAACAAAAGGTATTTAATTTATGGCTTGTAGTATTTTTATTTATTAGGGAGGATGTAACAAATATTTTGAAACATGTATGAAGACTGGAAAACATCCATCAGAAATATGCAAGTGTAGTTAACCCTGCTTGGGGGGCACAGAGAAGCTAGGTGATTTCTCAGTACCTCCCACCATGTTTGTCTCTGATTTTAGGAACCTGGAATCAAGCTTTAAGGGCTGTCTGGAGCATTCTGGCACTTTCTCCATTATTTGCCTCTCTAAGTTTTGTGGACCCAGATAGGTGATGCCTATGTGTCCCAGTCCTTGCATCTTTATGAAGACAGAGAATAAACAGGAAAAGTTATAGCAGGTCATAAAAATACTGTGATAATCTATTTTAATCATCCAAAACACTGAAGCTTGCAGAGTAATAACTGCAGCATTTTAAACTACTCTGGTAGAATACTGTGTGCTTTCTAAATAAAGTGATATAAAGCACAACCCACATCTTTCCCTAGAGTAGATTTTCCAGTGCTTTGCCCAATCTTGTTTTAATGACTAATGTTAATGAGAATACCAAAGGGAAATGGTAAACTTGACAGAAAAGATTCATTATACAGAATAGAGAAAGCAAGATGAAAGCTTACAGGAAAAAAAATGTCTTGGTTTATCAGTATTAAACAATTAGGTGAGTTTTCATAACAAAGACACCAAAGTACTTCCAAATTTCCTTTCTTCAGAATAATGTTTAAACTTAAATATTTGGGGCTTTCTATGGCAATATTTTGGGGGGAAAATTGACACAAAAGTTTATCTTGTATACATATGAAGACTCAGGACCTGCCATTTACAAGCCTTTTAGAAAAAAAAAAAGTTACAGCATCTTTGAAAAGACAGGCACAGAAATGCGAGGTCGTTGAAATGATCTAAATTTGATAAAACTTTGTTAGAGAGAGGATTTTAAATTGTGTCCATAATATGTCAATAAAAGAAATAATAATGGAATTCATCAGAGAGATCTGTATATTGTAAGTCTAGTTCTCTGTATATTTTTTCTTGACTGAAAAGATGAAGCCACATTTCTAGGAGGAACTTAATTGTTTCATGCTAATAAGTCACAATTCTGAGTCCTTATGTTCATAATTGAAGCCAATAGTTTAATGGCCATATGTTGGCTTACACATCAAAGCTAGTTGTTGCATGGTGTAGTGGTGGTGCTGGGATACAGCAGAAAGCCGAAGAAAAAATTGATGCTAAGTATCCAACATATCCCTAGGTAGAAGACCAAATGGCAGGGTGATGCAGGTGTAATTATAATAAATGAGCCCTATTCACACACGGCCTCTTTGACCAGGGAGGGCAAGTTATGTCCCTCCTTCTACTTCTCCAGTTGTGTAAGTTGAGATTTACAAAAAAATAAATTAGTGAATTGGGGTGAAAATGTAATGATGCCACTGGGTTTTCATAGTTGTGGGGAGGGGGGAATACAGGGTTGGTTGCTGCAAGAAGTTGCTAGAGGCTTCCCCCATTATCGAGCCAGTACCAGATGGTTCCAAGATGGATTTGCCACTGGCCAAGGCCGAGCCGATCAGTGACAGTGATAACACCTCTGTGATAACAGTTTGGGGGTGGGAAATGACCACTGGGAGCAATTGCAGCCTTTGAGTGGAGTGAGAACATGTGAGAGGAACACTCTGCAGACACTAAGGTCAATGAAGGTGGGTGCTCAAGGCACTGGAATAGACATTCCCCTGCAATCCCTGAAGAAGACCATGGTGAGGTAGGCTGTCCCTCTGCAGTCCAATGGAGGTTGATGGTGGAGCATATATCCACCTTAAGTCTGTGAAGGACCCCACGCTGGAGCAGGTGGAGGCACCTTAAGTGTGGCCTTGTGGGAAGCCAACATTGGAGCAGGATCCTTGCAGGACTTGTGGCCCCTGGAGACAGGAGTTGATGCCAGAGGAGGCTTGCTGGCACGGTTTGTGACCCCATGGGGGACCAGTGCTGGAGCAGTCCGTTGCTGGACTACACTGTGAGGAAGGAACCCATGCTGGAACAGCTAACGAAGAACTGCAGCCCATGGGAATGACTCAGGTGGGAGACGTCCATAGGGCACTGTCTCCCCTGAGAGGGACCCCACACTGGAGCAGGGGAAGAGTGTGAGGAGTCCTGCCCCCAGGGAGGAAGGAGCAGCAGAGGCAATGTGTAATGAACTGACTGCAACCCCCATTCCCTGTCCCTTTGTGCTGCAGAGGGAGGAGAGAGAAAAAACGGGCGGTGAATTTGAGCCCAGGAAGAAGGGAGGTGGGAAAAAGGTGTGGGTTTAAGATTTGGGTTTTATTTCTCATTTCATAACTCTGGTTTGATTTGCAAAAAAAAAATTTTGTTTCCCCAAGTTGAGTCTGTTTCGCCCATGACAGCAATTGGTGAGCGACCTCTCCCTGTCCTTATCTTGACCCACGAACCTTTCATGATATCTGTCTCTCACCTGTCCAGCTGAGTGGGGGAGTGACAGAGTAGCTTTAGTGGGCACCTGACCTCCAGCCAGGGTCAGCCCACCACAGTAACGTAATGCCCAAGAACAGAATTCTGACATCCTTCGATATCTTCTGAAATCTGGATTCACTTAGTAGCTCAATAGATGTGTGGAAACAATGAATACATCTTAGAAGGTTTACATCAAATAACCCCCAACATCAGCATTTCTGTTCCTACCCATGTCCTGGGCTGCCTCAATCTTGATGGTATTATCTACCTACCTGTTTTGGTATTATCTTCCTACCTGTTTTATTTGTAGGCAATGACAAGGCCTGGAAACAATGTATTCTGCCATTTGGTTCCCTTGAAGCATTTGACTTGGTACTTTCAAAACATACAAAGCTGCCTGATGTGAACCTGTGTACTTGTCCCATGTACCTGTGCAGGACAAAGTTTCAGACTCCTGGTCAGCTCTTTCTTCATGTAGAAGTGTGCTTTTCAGGCAGCATTAGTTTTACAGGGAGCTGAGGAGCATGACTTCGGTGTTTCGGTGAATATTCCCGGTACAACTACGTGCCTGTTTTTCAGCTTTTGCAGTGCCTCCCCTGTATGAGTCCAAGCAGATATTCTGGTTCTGACCTCTGCTGAGATCTGTTATGATTCTACTCCTAATGTTTTGCTTCCTCACCGTAATTGTAACCAGTCACCCGAGAGAAGGAATAAGCAGATGTAGTAAATGGGAATGTTTCTGTGGCCTTTCTTACCGGTTCTTTGGTCACTGAATACATGAAAATCAATATATTCTATTCTTATTCTAATTAACAACACAAAGAATAATTTGACTGGATTAAAATACTTCAATGGAAGAATAGCAATGATTTGACCTTGTTTGTTTGTATAGCCACCCGTGGCTGTAAATTTGTAGAATAAATATAACTGGAGTGAGTCGTCTCCCTTGGGACTGCCCTTCATGCTTTTCCAGCACATGGAGTAGCGTAGTGCAGGCTCTGTTTGTCCCTGCGTTCCCTTTGTGCTCTGTCCACCTTGTCTCTCCAAAATGTTCTGGTTCTGAAGCAGAAGTTTCGTACAGGCAAGGCTTTGTTTCAGGACAATAGCTTTTGTCGGAGTTTTACAGTTTCCCCTCTTCCCTTCCTGTGCAAAACCCATCTTTGTCTCTTTATGTGTCCAGCAGAGAACAAGGAAATGCAAAGATACAAGAAATTTTTCTGCCTTCCATGACAAAAATAATTTTTGGGGGGTGAGAGGGAATCAATCTGCATATGGTTCAGTTTTGAGTCAGTTTTTGAGTCTTCTTTTTATCCAAATGAGTTCCTCTGTAAAGTTTATATTCTTGCTGCATTTCCTGTTGCTAAAGTGCATGAGTACTAAGTTCTGGGAAATACTGAACCAAATGTTTGCAACAAGCACTTGCTCATGTAAACCATACAGAGGCTACTTTTATACTTAATGTTACCTTTTCTATCTTTTTGTTAGTACTAGGGTGTATCCCAGTGACAACGAGTTGTCAAAGAACAGTTTGACAGCATAACTGGAACTTATTTTCCCTTTTTAACATGGTGTTTCAGCATAGAGTCATCAAAGGTCTGAATTATTTCTCCTCTGATGGAGTAAAACTTTACCTTTTTTCACTGTGATGTATGGGTGAAAGGAGAAATTTGATAACTTTCTGGGCAAAGAACCCAAGGCTTTAGAGGCTCATTTATATGAATCTAATTGTTTTGTTATAGCCTTGTCCTTATGCTCTGCTGTGTGAATGCTTCAGAATGTAATCTCATTGTCTGGAAACCCAAGATCAATATAAAAGGAAGTGAAGCAGCTAAGATATGTAAGGCAGAATTTTTCAAGTTAGAAATTATCATGTCATCTTTCCATTTGCCATATTAGAACTAAATGATTTTTATGTAAAATATATTTACCGTAGCTTTAGTCCATTAATATCCATTTAATAATAAATAAACGTCTCATTCATTGCAGTAGTTCAGTAGGAACTTTTTAATCTCTCCTACCTGAGGGTTTTTAAATAATGTAGCATTTAGAATGATGTGCACATTATACATACAAATGTCTTTGAGTTATTTGTATTCTAAAATTAGACATATCTTCACAGAGAGACAAAAGACCCCAGTCTGCTCTCTTCTTGACCAAAATACTTTCACTGTGTGATGATTCAATATAAGAAATTTCATGGTTGACCATTAACATGTAAGCTGTCCCAAAAGAACATGGCGATCATTGATATTACTAATCTGTAAAGAAGATTTACATTTTCTTAGTTGAAATGCTGGAGTGCCAGCCTTAGATTTAGGATGCCTGAGCTTACATTCCTGTTATGACAGAGATTTATGGGCTTTGGACAAAAAAAAAACAGGTTAAAAGGGTCTGACCATACAGCACCACTGCCTCTCATGATAAAGTGGCTGCAGCCTAGGGAAGAGGTTGCAGAAGTGTGATGTGCTGTGTGGTACCTAGGTGGCTGGCAATGTCATACGGATGTGTTCTTACTCACTTCTTCCCTAGACTCTGTGGGCCTCATCCCACACAGGATGCCTGTCCCTGAACTGTTTCAGAGACGGGCACCCACACATTGCTTTTCTCGCAAAATATGCCTCATCCTTCTGCATTATGCATCTGTTCACTAGCTGAGCTTTTAATGGCATTTGAGGTGGATAAGGGAGCTGTTCTTCCTGTGTCTGCTTGGTCATGGAGATGCATAACATAATTAATCCATTTGATGAATGAATCCTGCACTATGTGGAGTGTTCCCCACCCCGACAGCAAGAGGTGAGCCCATGACCCACCTCAGGCACAGAGACTCAGACACAGAAAGCAGAGGGGCTAAAGCACAATGTGATCCTGCATCCTACAGTCCCTGTGTCAGCATTGCCAGATGCCTGCAGCTGAGATGAGGCGCTTTTGCTGCTTTCTAAGGCAAGTCATATTCCGCTGGCACTGGCGCTGAACGATGACAGTCTTTGGCTTCTCAGTCCCCATGGCTGAATTGCTTGCGCAGTTGTTGGATGCATACCTCTGCTGACATCTAGACAGGTGCTGCAGGGTGTCCCTTAGCAAAGGCCACAGTCAGGTGCTGAAATCCTCGGGGATTTCAGTTTTGTGTCTCATTGCACCCGAGTCCCCACCTGCAGAATGAGAGATAACAGCTCGACCCTACCCAGTGGTGTGGTGTGTATATAAACATCATGCTCCAGCTCCACAGTAACAGTGACATATTTAGCCTATGTAGACTTGGTAACATAAAACAGAGAATGTAACCCTCCCTTACTGAAAATCTACATATACAAAATGGACATAATATCTAATGCTTTTAAACACTGTTGTCCTTTTCATATCTATGAGAGGTGAAGTTTTGTCATTTTTATTTTTAATAACACTAAGAAATAAGATTATTTGTGGTTTTCCTCTCCACTGTATATCCTTTCATTTTCATACTAAGAGAGAAGGTAAGTAGTATAACTCAGACAGCCTTGTCTGTATCCCTGATTACATTTTTATCACTGTATCATGTCTTGCTTGCAGCAATGAAAATCCTAAATCTAAATATATTTTTAGCTTTCACTGAAATTTCTTAATACATCTAATTATTAATGTCACTGTATGACATAGTCTTTTTATTACAGCCTTCTGACACTGTGGCTCACTGCTTTATTACAGATGAGGAAAGAACAATTTTGTGCTATGCAGATTCTCCTCGTTGTCCAAGGCAATTGTCCTCAAAGCTTAAGCACAAGAAAGGGAAGTTGCTTTCCTTCTATTGATTTACAACTGTATGTGGCTCAACTTGCAATCAGCAAATTTAAGTATGTGCTTCTTCAACATACATCGTGGTAGGAGACAGAGCACAATCTTACAGCCCCAGCTGCTAAACATACAAATTTCTAGTTGTGAAGAATACCCAGTTAAGGCTTTTTTATATCACCTGAGAAGTGTTGAGGGAAATAGATATGATGCGCTGCATATTTGAAGGTATCTTTACAGCACTGGTGAGTCTGTAAAGTGGTCTAGTGTAAACTCGGTGAAATGTGATTCCAGTCTAGTGACAAAACTCACATTCATTTTAATGGAACTAAATGTTACTCAACTTTTAGTGCTGGAAGGGGACATAATAATCATTTATTCAGAACTACAGACAGAATTCCTTCAAGTGTTTCCTACATAAAGTCTGTAATTTCTGCCTGAGCTATTACATATCTTTCAGGAACACACAATTTTCATTTAAAGTTCTCAGTGATGAAGAACCAAGTATTTCCCTTGGTAAATAGTCCAAATAGTTGATTAAATTCACTGATAAAAATATGCACCTATTCTAATATCAATCATCTAGCTTCTATCTTCAAATACTGGATCTCGTTATGCTTCATTTGTTAAATTAAAGGGCTATTTGCAATCAGAAATCTTCTCATTGTAAGTAATTGTAGGCTGTAATCAAGTCGCCTCTTACCCTTTCCCTGGATATACTAGAAACTCTCCAAACCACCTTTTTCAAACCTCAGGTTATTCAAGTGGTGTTTTTTATGAAGCCTTGTCTGCAGCTTAACGCATGGACACCAAAAAATAAGGTGTACTATTCTAAAAGATTATCATTAACACCAGCATATGGGGAAAAAAAGGAAAGCATATAAATTTTTCCATAAATGACGTAGTCTCTAAATGTATCTATTTTATATTAATCTGACTACCAGGAGTTAAACCAAAGGTGGCTGTTCAGAGATAAGGAGCAAACAATAGCAAAGACATGATGTACGGAGCCAGCATCTGCAAACTACTCAAGATAAGAGTGTCTGTGCCCATAGTATGGAAAATAGTTACATATAATTTGGCATATTTTACATTTGGCTAATAATTTCTGAAGGCATTAAATCTTAAAAGTGTTGGTTATAGGAAGGGTGGCGTGTTGTCAGCACACCTTGAGCAAAGCACAGACTGAGCAGGAGACCCAAGGTCTGCAGCCACTAGTCCCAGCCCCTACACAGAGAGAGGAAAACTTAGCCATATCTGAGTTATAAAAGAGAAAGGTAGGAAAAGAAGCAACTAGGAGTCTGGAGTGTGCTGCGTATATGTTATGTAGTGTGCTGTGTACCCTTTGAGAATTGAAAGCTAGTAGCCAATATGCAGGTCCTGAATCACTTTCAGAGGTGCTTGTGGCACCAGGTTGTGTATGTGCCAAGCACAGTGGGATCTGCTGGTTTAGTGTAGTTAGATGGCAAGGGTACTGCCTGAGATAACATTCCTTTGGAGTAGCCATAAGAGCAGGAAAGGAGCTCCATTACACATATGCAACCAGAGCACTCTGAGGAGCCATAAAAAGTGTCCTATGTGCTTGTCCTCCCTGGCCTTTGTGAAAAGTATAGTCCCCATTTTCATTATTTCCTTCTTTATGCACCTCTCTGTTTTCACAGCACTCTTTGCTACCTTAGCATTATACTGCACCAGGAGTTCACCTAGGGTCAATTATATATCATTTTACCTAAGCCCTTTTCAGACTTCCTGCTTTCTAAAATATAGGCTAACCTAGCTGGTGAGTGTAATTTTCATTCTTAGTTTTCAAACGTGGTTTTGTAAGTGCCTGCACACATAAGCTCAACTGAAGCTCTGTTACCAAGCAAGGCATATTCTCTACAAATTTTGCAAGACTGAGTCACTCTTAGCATAGTTTACTATAGATACGTGTATCTATAGATATAGATGGCATTGCTGTTCTAAATTGTTCATCTGGATATCAAAAGGTATGACAGCAAAATTTTTTCTCTTTCAAGAAAGGCTCCCTCTTCAGCCCTTCAATCCTGCAACGATTCATTCCTGCCACCTTAAAAATACCAAAAAAAACCCCCACAAAAAACCCCAATAAAAACAAAAAAATAAACCCACCAATAAAACAAACCCCTAACATGTACATACTACTTTAGACATCATGTTGGTACCTTACTCACTGGTAGCACTGGTTTGGCCTGGAGCATCTCCCCTACGAGGAATGACTGAGTGAACTGGCGCTGTTCAGCCTTGAGAAAAGAAGGCTAAGAGGGGACCTGACTAATGTTTATAAATATCTGAAGTGTGGGACACAGGGGGAAAAGGCCAGCCCCTGTGGAGACAGGACAAGGGGCAATGGCTGCAAGTTGAAGCATAGGAAGTTTCGCACCAACATGCCGAAGAACTTTTTCACAGTGAGGGTGACAGAGCACTGTAATAGGCTGCCCATTGGGGTTGTGGAGTCTCCTTCTCTGGAGATACTCAAGACCCGTCTGGACACCTACCTGTGTGATATGTCCCAGGGAACCTGCTTTGGCGGGTGGGTTGGACCCGATGATCTCTCGAGGTCCCTTCCAACCCCTACAATTCTATGATTCTGTGATTCTGTGACTGTATGTGTAATGTCAGGTTAAAATATAAAACAGACTTACCATTCTCACAACTGCATTACCCTGTTGGCTCATTCTGTAATCACCCACATTAAGATCCATTTGTGTGGCCTTCACATGTTAGCACCAACTCTGTGTGCCTTAATCACCCTTTTGGAGACCTAGAGCTCACATACCTTTCATTCTCATTTATCTACAGAATTATGGTCACTTGATTCCGCAGTAACCTTCCATGAGGGCCTGCTGTGAGTGAGCATATAGATGTGAGCATGGCTTACACTGCAAAATGGAGGAAATTAAAAAAAAAAAAAAAAAAAGGAAATGCGAAAACAGTGAATGGACTGTAGCTATTTAGGGAGCCTCTGCCTGTGTCTGAGGTTCTTCAGACTGGAATTAAACTCATATGTTGAAAATGTCTGCCAGCTTCTGGAATAGGTAATAATAAAACTTGTCTATTTGAGCTGAAACGCAATTATGTGTTTGAAAACTCCTACCTGCTCAGTAGGTGCTCTCACCCACGGGCTCCATAGCCCCTCTGAAGTTCTTTGTAATGATCTGTAAAAAATCAAGTCTCACATTGGATCCTGCTCCTGACACCGTTAACTGTCTCCAGAACATTAAGCTGAAGCCAAACTAATAAGGTCTTTTGCAGCAGTCATTCAAACAGGATCTACTTTATTATTCGTGCTGTGCATGGTCTCGATCTCCTCTTGCATCAAACTCTTTATACTTTTCAGAGCACAAGTGACCGTCATGTTTCTTCCAGCACTGTGGAGGAAGAATAATAGGCATCAAGGCTAAGTTTGTGTGCTTGTGTGCTGGTGGTGCTAAGGTAGGAAAGACTTGGACATAAAATACTGGGAAATTGGCAGTAAGAGCTACAGTGCTTTTTCTAAAATACTTTAATCGCAAGTGTATATAATCTGGGTATAGAAAATTAAATTTAGACAAACATCTACTTATTATAGTGCATTTTTAAAGGTATTATTAGGTGTACGTTAAGTTTAACCATTACCCATTAAATTTTATACATACATAACAAGAGAACATAGATTCAGTAAGCACAATAAGAAAATATATGAAGTTAATAGATTTAAATTTATGTCTTAAGAACATTTCAGGCAAAATTATTTTGGAAGGAGAAAAAGTGGTAAGTTTTCTCTGGAATTCTCTGGGTTATTGACTTTGATGTTAGGAAATAGCATCCCATAGCACAGACTGAATATTTAAATTACCATCTCCACTCTTAAGTGAAAGAAATGCAAGCCTATATGTACTGTTGGGAGTTCGGTGTGTCCATCTTTGGTTTTAGTTCTCTGTGTCAGATAATCACAGATTTACTCAGGTTGAGAAGGGATTTTGTGAGGCTGTCACTTTGTCTCCCGCTCAGTGCTCGGTCAACTCTGAATTCAGCCCAGATTGCTCAGGATTTATCCAGTTGGGCCTTATAAACCTCCAAGGATGGTGACTGCACAGGCTCTCTGGGCAGCCTTTTCCACTGCTGGACTGTGTACCTGGTGATTTTTTTTTTTTCCCTCCCTTTAACCTGTCAGAACCTGTACACATTTCTGAACACATATTTCATCCTTATGGATTTTTCTGTGAACATGGCAGCTGAGTACTCTCACTGGATAATTGAAACACTCCATGGGCTTCTCTGTAGTTGGATATGACAGAGCACATTTCGTTTCAAGGAAACCAAACATTTCAGCTACAACACAATGTCGTGTGCTATTCTGGGGGTTTGTGTGGGCTTTTTTGTCATGGGTGGGGTTTTTTGGGAGGTGTGGAGTTGTTTTGGTTTTGTTGTGACTTTGGGGTTATTTTGATGGGGTTGGGGGGGGGGGTTGTAGTTTTTTGTTTGTTTGTTTGTTTGGGTTTTTTTCCCTAAATTATTCCATGGGACAATACAAACTCCAGAATGTTTTCTCTGGAAAAGAAGTATCAGTGTGTGAGAAGTTATTTATTTTCCCCATATATAAATAATAAATAATAAATAATTAAATAAATAAATAAATACATACATACTTATGTACATACATACATAAATTTTATAAGATACAATACTGTTAGGAAAGAAAGCTCTTATCTCATGAGCATGTCTGTTGGATTATTTCCCTGTGCGGAAAGGCTGAGTGAGCTGGGACTATTCAGCTGTGAGAAAAGAAGACTAAGGGGGGACCTTATTAATGTTTATAAATAACTTAAGTATGGGATGGAGGAGGAATTGGCCAGCCCTTTTCAGTGGTCTGTGGAGACAGGACAAGGGGCAATGGCTGCAAATTGGAGCACAGGAAGTTCCGCACCAACATGCGGATAACTTTTTCACAGTGAGGGTGACAGAGCCCTGGGACAGGCTGCCCAGGGTGGTGGTGGAGTCTCCTTCTCTGGTGATATTCAAGACCCATCTGGATGCCTATCTGTGCAATGTGAGCTAGGGAGCTGCTTTGGCACGGGGGTTGGACCCGATGATCTCTCAAGGTCCCTTCCAACCCCTGTGATTCTGTGATTGTCAAGGTAATGGTAATAACAGCATCATCTCATATAGCTGCACTGTTCCTTTAACACCATACTATATTTCTACCCCAACTAGCATAGATGTTTTCATGTTAAAAGGAAAAAAAAAGAAAGATAAATGCAGTATAGCTTGGTAACTCGACATGAAGATGCAGAAAGACTCACCAAAGCCTTGGGGATTATTCCCATACTCAATGCAATATGTACAAAATTTTGAAAGCAAGACTGACTTTTTATGTAGACCACCATCGATAGTTTTGAGTAAAAGTAAAAAATACCTTCATTCCATGTAATTATGATAGTGCCAGCAATACAGGAATGAATAAGGAGATGCTTTGAAATGGAAGTCAATCTTGTCGTCAGACATACATCCACTGACATGGATTGTTGCCAACATATTTGCTTTTATATTTATTCTGTCGAATTTGATTATACTAAAATTCCCGTAAGTCCCTTAGCTGAATTACAAATTATGTCTTTATTTGAAAACAGATACGCCCACAAAGGCATTGTGTACCTTTTTGTGTGCAGCATATGATGTTATTGGCTACAGAAAGAGAGTAAAATCCTTTGGACATTTCACTTGTCAGTCAAGTAATTGCATGTGATAGTTTCAATACAGTTGCCATTGGAAAACAATGAAGTTTCCTGAATATACTTTGGATTGTCACAAAGGAATACCAGTCAAATTCCTTCTGGGAGAAGAAGAGTGTGTATATATATATATACATATAGAATGCATGTATGCTACATAGAGTATTCAAGTATTTCTCCTCTGTAGTCAGTACAGATATATTTGTACAAACTGATAAATAATTCACAGTATATGATTTATTACAATGCATCTTAAACTCCTTAATACTTTGGAACCCAGGCAAGTGTTGCAAATAATGAACTTATTTCTCAAATATTCTTTCGTAAAATTTGCACTGGAAGATAAAAGTCATGTCCACTTTTTTTTTTTTCAATATATTTTTCTGCTTGAAATTAGTTAAAATTAATAGTTGGCTGATGTTTATGACCAGTTTTGTGACTAAGGGGTACCTGTTGATTTACATGGCACTGGAAGATGTCTCATGAGAACTTTTGGAAGAAAAAAGTATACTCAACCTCACAGATCTTTGAACAATAGGAATCTAGGTCACAAACAGCAAGTAACCACCATGACTGAGAGGTTTGTATAGTGAGACTGGAAAAATCCTGTGAAACAATGCCATATTCACTCCCCAAGTATCTCACGTGCACATCTCTGACATTGCCAGAGCGTCATCGTTAAAAAGCCGTGATTGATTTGTACTGATTTGTACTGGTTTGACCTTTGCTATTCATTTGCTGACTAGCTATGTTTTCTGATTTTTTTAAATGACATTTCATAAAAATGCTAGGGGAGAACTCACTGTCTCATCAAGCATTCCTATCTGAACATATTCACTAGGAAGAAAAAAATGTCATAAAATAAAAAATAATTTCCACTAGATAATCTTTTTTGGTCAACATTTTTGTCAAGCTCTACATAGTTCCTGGGTAAGCTTCTTCAACCTCCCCCTCCCTTCTCATTACAAAACTGAAGGGTAAATTTTTTTCCTTAGTGCAATAAGTGCATTTTTTGGCTCATTTTCAAAATGTTACGACTCAAGACTCTGCATTACCATGCATCACTGCCACAACTGCATTTAAGAGCATGAATAGGGATTATCTGTGTTTTGGAACCAAGAAGCATGCTTGATGCATTTTGAAGCAGGCAGATAGAGCACAAATAGCAGAAATGCTGGTCTCTTTGGCAGCTGAGATTGCCTTCAAATCCTCATCAGCTGTTTTTTTTTTCTAAACAGGGAGTAATTATTCCAGTCCATTCTGCCTTTAAATCATGCTCCTGTGACTTCATCTTGCATCAGGCACAATATGTCAGTTTGCGCTGCTCCTGGCCCTGTGAAACACTTTTGACTCATTATTCTTCCTCTTGCTAAATGAAAATAATCTGCCATTTAATCACTTGCTTGCAAGCAGTCACTTGCTAACATGATATGCTTGGCAAATTCCCTTTTTAGAGCTGTCAGGTGTATGCACAAGAGGAATTCGACATGTCCTACTGCTAGACTGTGCAGGGGGTCACTAGGCAGGACGCAGTTAAGCTGCTGCTGGTCTGTGTGTTCCTTGGAAATATTTCAGAGGCAATATCAGGTCTTCCTTTCTGGGTGTCCATAAGACACTTACAGCAAATGGTTGCAAACAAGCCGTGTCCCAGAGGAAAATGTTCTGTCCAGTCCTAGTCTCCCTAACAGCCACGGCTGTCAGTCTCTATTAAACTTACCTGTTTCCTCTTGCTACCATATAGGTATTTAATTTGCACATGCTGCTGCCAAGATAAAGTAACTACTCTGATGTCCGTAGTTTTGACCCTTTGTCTGATGTTTTACTGACAGTTGATTCTAAATTCAGCAAATTAAGTATGCATCTTCTTCCTCTTTTTTTTATAATAACAGTAGCAGTACTCTGGAACCACTCAAAGAGTTCGACCAAGATCAACTTCATCTTGTAGTAGACACTGTGCATATGTACCTTCCCCACAAAAGGAGCTTTATGAATCCCATATCCTTTTGATGTCCCCTCCCTGTTCAGATAAAAACATTTTAATAGGATACAAGAGGATGATGATGATAGAATATACAAAACACTTTATGAACAGCACTATTTCTCACCACCTGAAGTTGATGCTCCACAAGACCTCAAGCTGCCGCACACAGTTATATACAGAGCCCATCCCCCCAGCTATATAGGCAACCTTTAACAAATTCCCCCCTAGTTTTATTGCTGTAGATAGACGGTTTGGGTCTGGTGTCCTGGCTGTGTTCCTCCTCAGCCTCTTGTCTGCTCCCAACCTACTTGCTCTGGCAGGCAGTGAGTAATGGAGAAATCCTTGATTCTGTGTAAGTACTGCTCAGCAATAGCTAAAATATCTGTATGTTATCAACGTTGTTTTGGTCACAAACCCAAACTTTAGCATCCTAGGAGCTGCTATGATGAAAATTAATTTTATCCCAACCAAAACCAGTACAGGGGCTGAGCATGTATGGTATCAAACACTGTTAATATTTGCAGACTTTATTTTTTATCCTTATTGTTTTACAGGGCAATCATATCTTTTTTTTTTTTCTCATTGCTAGAAGACTTCTTTTCTTACATAGCAAAGGCATGTGTTTTTCTTTATCAAGATCTTGGAGCTGCTCTCTGCTGCTCTGCCTTTTGAGTTTAAGCACCAGGATGTACTAGAGAAGATATATTAGGCATCCCTAAGGAAGAGAATATGCAACAAAAACTGTGATAGATAATTAATTACTGTGAGGTAGCTGCAATACTGCACCTCTACTACATTTTATCTGTATGTGATTGCACTAAAATATGTAAGTACATCTTAAAGATGTCAGGATTTATACTTGATCTTAATGCTGACAGTAATCTGATACGAGACTATGTTCTCAGAGAAACAACTCGTTTGATTCAGTTTCTTTTGAAACTATATAATTGGAAAGACTGCTTAGAGGACAACCAGTTTTCTTTTTCTTTTTTTTTAAATTATGTATGTTTTAAAGTATCATAGAATACTGCCATTCAGGTTGGCATGAGCACAGATTGCAAAAGGAGGACTGTTGACATGTATTGCTAAGGCCTGACCACTTGCTGTTGTCCCCTGACAGACATAGTTGTTAGAAGGAAACATAATCTATGGGCTCTACATTTTTAACACTGTGTTAAAACAGGAGGTTGTTGCCATGGAATGGTTATTGCTGCTCCCTTAGCTCTGAGCACTGCAGCTGTAACAGCATGGTCCCGTCCGTCTTTGGTGTCTTTGCAGAGGTGTATACAGGAAAGCAGTATGCAAATTTCCATTTCATCAGTTTTGCAGGTTTTTCCAGGTGCCTGAATCTCCTCTGTTCTGCATGGGAAATGAAAAAAAAAAAACCCGACCTCCCCCACCCCCTCAAAAATATCCCAACCCAAAACCAACCCTCAAAATAATCGATATGTTAGATAATGCATTGCAGGATTTTTAAAGAAAGCTAGAATGATTTCCTCTCAAGACTGAGCTAAGTCCTTATTCACATACATAACTCATCTGATTTCAGGGGCTTGGTGCAAGCTTGAGGTGAGCAAAGGATTGGCTCAAGTCACTTTATTTTTCCTTTTGTGGTTTGTTTGGGGTTTTTCTCTACCCTAGGTCTGTGCACACACTCCTACTTTCACCACTTCAGTTGAAAAACACTTATGGCTAGTTCTGTGATGTCAGAAAAGTAAGAAAAGAATCACAGTTTGGTTATAAAAGCTAATAATTCCTTGGCATTCTTCTCATAAATTAGGCCCATTTTCACAGTGTGAAAAGTAAACAAAATTCCTACTTAAGCGTTTTATAAAAATTTGTATAATGTACATTAATTTTCAGAATAAAATCTTTAATTTTACACTGACTGTATTTTCTGCTTGTTTTTCCAAGTAACACAAACAAAAAGTCAGAAAACCAGGAAATGGTAAGATGTACTTCCAGAAGAGACCCTTCTTCCACTTAAAACTGATGCTGTTATCCAGACACTAAAGAGGTAGAGCTCCTACCAGTATACAAAAGGTTGATTTAGATGTTAGATCTTTAATCAAGACCCAATTATATTACATTTACTAATTAAGATTTTATTATGTGCATTTGTTGCTTCCTAATTAAATAAGTAGAACTCTTTGTTTACAGTTCTATAAATTTGCTTGGAAGGTAAACTGCAGCTAGTGTATAAACCTCTGCATTGTCTTCCAAGTTTTACTCTCCTGAAAGGATCACATTTTCCCCCTTTCTCTATCTCACACATGCAAGCACACTATAAAGGCATTAAATTGCCACATTTGAAAGGAAATAGATAGGCTCCAATTTCCCTTAAAATGGGTTCATTTGTTAACTTCTAAACTTTCCCCTAGTAATCTTCAGACATAATGTATAGCACTGATCCCTCAGTACTTTCAGCATGCAAAGTTTCTCTCACCCTGGCGCTGTTGTTAATGTGTTCGCTCCCTCGTTGTTCCGAGTGCTATAGCCCATCCTGAAATGATTGTTTCTATAGCTCATGCTGCTTTACACTTGCTATACCTCACATATACAAAGAATTTTGCCTATCTAGTCCTACCCATACGGGGTGAGAGAACAGTTGGAAGACACATTTTTATACCCATTTAGTTTTGTATACTTTGTGTGCAAAACTGTGCTTGAGTTGAATTTAGCAAGGCTGGGTTTTAACTGGAGAAACACAGAAACAGGAGTCAAAATCTTGAAAGTTACAGTAAATATAGCTGTCATTCGGTATTGAGGTCCTTCATGGATCTGGTCAAATAAGGTAACACATATTTCTTTCTGGAAATTGCCTGCATTGATAATTTTTTTTTTTTTTTTTTTACATCTGCAAGTTTGTATTTAACTATTTTTCTGGCTTCACTATTCATAACTTTTGAGCACCAAGATCTTAATTACTTTTACTGTTTTAAGCCTGCAATATAGAGTATTAGTATGTTTCACAAATAATGCATAAAGGTCAAGATTTATCTTGCCTACATTGTATCTAATTATACATTTAAGCATGATGTAGGATAAAATCTGCCCCAATGTAGGTAGAGGTGGAGGTGGAAAACTGATCAATGCTGACACTGAAGTAAGTATCCGCCATTCAGAAACTTGCCTATATTTGGTTAAGTGTATCTGTTGTCTGAGTAACATCATATGCTAGAATATAACATGCAAAGGATTCTGGGTGGCATCAAACGTAGTAAGTGTTACAGGTCCTCCATTTGCCCTGCACTAAGCTGCAGCAAGTATTTGCAATACCTAGAGCAGTTAAAGCCCATGACTCCTGGTGAAACCCAAAATTATATTTGCACTGTACTTCGAAAAATGTTCTGTAGTGCAGGTGATGGAGGAATATGAGATTAAAGAGAAAAAGATGCAAACCCATAGTGGTCATTTTGGGCATAACCCTTACAGCTGTTTCCTTATCAACTTTCCAAGAAATAAAACTATAAAAAGCAGCACAAGTTTTGGAGCTCTTAAAAATATAAACTGTAGCACAGGCTGATATGAAAGTGAAAGATCATAGGCTCTTTCTTTATTCCTTTCACAAGGATCTCTTTTAATACATGAGAGCTTGTTTCCAGATAGATGTTGGGTTTTCTTCTGACTCCAAAGGATATCATAATGTGAAAATTATCAGATCACAAACATAAAACATCTACTATTTTTGTGCTGGTGACCAGCAAGGTCATATACTAAATGGTATATTTCAAGATTCTTCAGATTTCTATTTTTATGATGTTTCACAATAAACTTTTACTGATCTTTAACTTTTCCTATTTTTCCTTCTTACCTTCCCATTTTTTATTGTTATTCACTGCTGAGGTAATTTCCCCAATGCCCCAATTTTCTTTGCATGTGTTTTAATAATTACCATCAATATCTGGACATGTGGAAATGCATGAAGATAGGCGAAAAACTACAAAATGCCAAAATTTATAAAATTGTCGTTAATGAAATTGTTAAAATGGTGTCATTTATGACTTTTAAAAATTCTGTTTCCATATGCTACAATTTCTTTTTCATGGACACATGTCTGGAAATGTATAAATTTTCAAGCCAAAATGGACCACATGAACTTCTGTGTAAAGCACAGCAAATTGTCTGAAGTTCATCGCATCAGAGTTAGAGAAAGACATTTCTTCCTGATCCAGTAACCTCAAATCATGAGAAATCTAATTGTTTCTTTAGGCACTTTTTTGCCAGTTAATTTTTTCTACTGTTAAAAATACATACTTTATTTCGAGTCTGACTGTGTTCAGCCTCCATCTATTGTGCTTCCTTACATTTTTTCCTGCATCATAATTAAAGCATCATCTACTTTCAGAAATATGTTCCCTGAGTTGGTACTTCAAGGCTAAGATAAAAACACTTCTTAATCTTCTACTGGGTAAACTAAGCAAATAGGATTCTCCCAGTTTTTCACTGGAAGGCAAATTTTATCTCAAGTTATTCTGCTGCCATTTTTTCTAAATTTGTTATTCAGGCCCCTTTTCTTATGATTGATGTCAAACCTGAAATAATTTAATCAGTGCTGGTTTTGTCACAGACTTTTCCATAGAAAGTAGCTCCTCTTTCATATTTGTCACTGTTCTACTTGGGTAGCTATACATCACATTCACCCTTTAATCTGAAGTGCAATACCATCAGCTAGCAATTGTTTTTGAAAGTGTTTTGATTCATGATGTGTGATGCTGTCTTCCACCTTTACCTATAGGAGTTGGATTTTCTTCCTAGGTATTCGAGCTTGCCTTTGGAAGTATTAAAAATTTAGTATTATTCTACAATTTTTTACTTAAACTGTAGATAAAAAGTACATGAGGCCAAGAATAGATTCCCATGGAACTCTATTAGCATTATCCTTGTTTCTCATTAAAATTACCATTGAGTTCTAACATTAAACAGCTTTTAAAATGATAAATGAATTTTCCACAGATACTGTATGATGCTAATTTCATTCAAGCTGTTATTCAGCATTAAGTCAAATGCCCCATAGAAGCTTACTATACCAAACAGCTAACCCTACAATTAAAGACAATGTGAGTTTTATTTTTCAGATGTTTCCAGAAACAATGCTGAATGGCATAGTATCATCTTCTAAATCTTTACCAGTTGCATGTCCAGTCTGCCTGAGAATTGGTCTAAGAAATGCATAGAGGAACTTGACTCATGACGACCTGTCATTTGAACTGTTAGCCAGTGAGGACCAGCAAATACTCACCTAGCCAGCATAAAGGAACTCAAATTGGTGACAGGTAAGTTGCTGACTGTGGTGTTCAACCTCTTGAAGACGGCAAATGTGCCACTAATTTTCAAAAGCATTTCAGGTCAGACCCCAGCAGTTTCTACCTGCATAACACAGAGTAGTGATTCTCACCTTTGTTTCTTCTGGGACTACAGGTAAGAATTAGTGTAAAGAATAGAACTCTTCAGAGCTTCTTTAGATCAGAACTCACAAATCTGGGGGTGTTCCTTGAAGGAAGCAATGAGCCTGTGTGCAAAGGTTGACATGACATCCTTTGATTTCCAAAGGCAATCAACACAATCCCCCAGCAAAGGCTCTTAAAGAAACTAAGCTGCCATGAGATAACAGACAGAGTCTCCACATGGATAAATAACGTATTAAAAGATAAGAAACAAAGTGCTGATTTTTTTTTTTTTTTTTTTTTTTTTTTTTTTAAGTGGAGATTACAGGAGTATGTCCTGAAGGCTCTTTGCTCAATTTCAAAGAAATAGATGACAAAGCTTGTTGGTACTAACAGGTACTACGGAATGGTAAAGGTGAAGGCAAGTTGCATTGCCTGTCTGGTAGAACTGCAGATGAAGCATGGGCAAACGTAAGCCATGCATAATGAAATATGTGATCTTCAATATGCTTGGATGGACTCTACGCTGTCTGTTAGCTCTCACGGCTGATATTTTGGGTTTATGATAGATTGTTCTGCTAAAGCATCAGCTCATTGTTCATGAACAGCAGGAAAACAAAAGTGAGCTTTTGGAATTAAGAAAGGAAAATGGTTCTTTTTTGTTTTTCGGAAAGGTGGTGTGTGAACAGGCTAAGGTGTTTTGGACCCAGATTACACCAGTCTGTTGCTGGTTTAGTATGTAGGCATGATCTTGAGGTGTGATAAACATGTTTTTGCATCACATTGCTTGCACATAAAGTTTTGCTTTTGATATTTCAGTGGGATAAGAAAGCCAAAAAATAAATTAAAAAAAACTAGCAGAGGGACAGAGTAAAGATACATGCATTAAAAACAATAAAATCATCTCTAGCTGGTGCACAATATGAAGGAATACCTACACAAAAAGTAACCTAGTAAAAAAAATCTCTTGTGATTTGGCATTTGTGGGAAGAGCTGAACAAGAGGTGCAGTGGAGAAAAAAAGCACAGAGACAAAATTACGAAACAAGCAAAATTAAACATTTAGGTTTCATCTGGCATATCTGAGCCACTACCTGAAGAGACAAATTGGAAATCACTTGCAAATAGCATACTACTTAATGCACCAGAGAGTACGCTGGTAGGAATGCAATATTCCATGTGTAGAAGACAGATGAAACTTTTTCAGTATAAAAAGATCTACATTTTTCTTATTCTAGGACATTTTCATCTGTATTTGTTATCATCAGATGATTTCTTTCTAATGGCATCAAGGTTCCTGAATAAATAATATAAAATCAGTTTTCTAAATTCATCTCTGATGTGGACATACTCCACAATAAAAATTCTTTTCCCATATATCATCCTAATATGATGGGGACTAAAAAAATGGCAAATTTTAATTAATTAAGACCTATAAATATTTTAAAGATTAAAAAAAATCTAAATGTTATGTTGTAATTTTGCTGTATCTCATTATCTTCTACTGGGACCTCCATGCTTCTGAGAAAATCTTTGCATATCTTCATTCTGTAAGCAAATCTAAAAAACAAAGAAACAAGAGAAACCCTCAAACCAGAAAAAACCTTCCAAATGATGATTTATTCCTTACACAGGTCAATTTATTTTTCAGAACCTGTAAATAATAAATTAATAAAGAGAGTAGTAGAAATGATAGTTCACCATGTTAGCATTTTATTGAATAAACCTTTATGAGTAGTTATGACCTTCTTTTGAGTGGGAACCATCCTGTGGATGCAGAACTTGGGGAATCCTTTCACACTGGTCTGAATCTTCTGTCAATCATTTTAAAAGCAAACAAGAAAAGCCCCATTGCCTATTCAGTTTTGTTTGCTTTAATATACTACATACTCAGAAAAGGTCCAAACTGAAAACCTCAGCTGAAAGTGTGAGAAACACAACCGTGAGCTCTTTGTCATACGGAATGACTGTGCTGCACCAAGGCTTTTAGTGAGACACCTGTAAAACTGAGTAGAAAAAATACACCCTTTCATAAGTTATTACTGTTCTAATGTTCATGTTCTTTGTCTCGTTTATGTCACTAACACATCATCTATTTGTGGAATTAAATTTTTATAGTACCCTAATACTGTTCTTAATTCTTAAACAGTAGTAGCAACTTAAATAATTACTGATCAGAAAATGCTTATTAGTAAAAGAGTAGGGTTTAACCTATGTATAAAATTGAGTGCAGGCAGTCAGAAAGAAAAATATCAGGAATAAAAGAATTTTGGGTTTGCATTTTTTATGGGAAAATTATAGTCTGCCTACTGTTTATATTGCCAAGTTTTCATCTTTATTTAAAATCTATTCACTCATGTAAAACCCTGTGATGATGGAAACCCTCCCCTTAATAAAGACAACTGCTTTTTCACTTCTGCTTTAATCTCAATAAAATGTGTTCTGTTTATTTGCAAAGACCATTATACTCTTCTGGTTAATGTATAGATAAAGAAGATTTGAGCCATTATTGCAATATAAAAAGTTCATTTCATACCTACCTGTCAAGCCCAGCACTATTAATTTATACACTGCAAGACAACAAAGTGGTTTGGGGTATTTTTCACTAATGGTATTTCCCATAAGCATGCACCTTCAGGATTGTGTTATTTTTCTGCGTGTGCTTTTGGGAGGAGTTGTGTCCCAGATGGTAAATTCAGCCTCACACTAGCATGTACTCCACACTTGGATTATTGGGTTGGGTTTTTTTTCCTTTTCAGAGGTGGATGGGGCTGATTAGCGAGGTAGTGAGTCATCCTGATTATTGCAGCAAAATCTTTTTGAGGTGAAAGTCAGAAACTGCCTTGATTTGCATTCATACTGCATTTTTTCAAACTTTCTGCTTATTCTTCCACCGCGTGTTTAGGTACAGGGAATTAGTTCATGTCTGCTCTAGTCAAGCTAAACAATATAATTAACATACATATTTCTTCCTTGGAGTAATGAATCAGGGTTGTAGACCCTAACCAGAAAACCTGGTTAGGTGGTGGAATGGGTTACCCAGGGAGGTGGTGGAGTCACCATCCCTTGGGGTGTTTAAGGAAAGGTTGGATGAGGTACTTAGGGACATGATTTAGTAAGTAATATAGGTGGCAGGGGGACAGTTGGACTAGATGATCTTGGAGGTCTTTTGCAGCCTTAATGAGCCTGTGATTCTCTGATTCTATCTATAGAGCTTCGGTGCCTTGTTTCTGAATTCATTCCGTATGCTGTGTATTACCAGCTGTGGTCTTGCTCCTTGTAGGGAAGACACTGCTGAGGTTAATCACTCTTGTATACTCTGACAAGGTAAACCTGGGCATGTGCTCGTGATCCACCATGTCTCTTGGCTCTGTGTCTCCTCTGCAGGCTGCCAGGATTCAGCATAATTCAGGCCACCTACAAATCCCATCTGCTGTGGTAGCATATGCTCTGCCATGGTCCTGGTGGGAAAGGCATGGGCCTGTCTTAGCTGGCCCTCTTCGCAAGGCCAAATAGGGGAGCCTAGATCTGACAGCAGAGACCAGAGCCCCTCTACTTAGCACATCCTTGTGCATGCTCCAAGGTGCAGATGACACAAAAAGGCATTCACAGAGACTGGAGTAGATAAATTAAGTGGACAGGCAGCAAATACAAATGCAAGCTGGTCTTTGCGGCTGTTCCTGCCTGCTTTGCAGGCACAGCTGGCAAGAGCGAGTGTGAAGACATCCAAGGCTGAGGATAAGACTGCTTTGCTTGCAGAGGGTCTTAGGCACGGCCAGGACAGAAGGTTGTGGTCTGCAGGGGGAGCTAGTTTATTTGTGACATACTGGCCGTCAGTAGTTGACAAAACTGTGAAAGTTTCTCAGGGCTGACAAGCCCCAGAAATGCTCTCAGTTACTCACCCCTAGGCACATTAAACAAAATGATGATCTTTTTCCTAAGATTAATTAAAACAAGGGGGTAGAAGGTAAAACAGACTCTGCAACCTAGGAGCCAGGGATCACAACCTAATAAGTAATGGCTGCATTTAATGAGCAGTCTCTAAGTAGTTTGTTATGAATAAACATAAGGGTTTTGGCTATGGTTATAGATTTGTTTTCACCTTCGCATACAGTGGAGGTCAGGGAATATTTGAGCATTGGGTTCTCTTTTCAAGACAAGTACTGGAATTTAAGCTATTATAAACACAAAGGGCTTTTTACCATCCTGTTACTCTAAATACCCCTCACTGTCTGGACCAGCTTGCACTATTGTAGATCCCAGTAAGAAACCTTTGCAGCTGATAATCTGTCCGTAGCTATAGTTTTGACTCACAGCATACATGAAGTAGAACATGCATTTTTCATAAGAAATATTACTTATGTTCATATGTGAAGGATATAATTCATGTGAGAGATCTGTACTTATAGCTGCAGGACATGAACATTTACTTGCCAGAAACTGGAGAAACAAAGGCCAAAAAATGAAAGATTATGCCTTTTTTTATAAGGGAAACTTATATGTGACTGTTCTCTGCTGTGAAAAAGGAGGTGTCAATGTTTACGATACTGTGCCAGGTATCCAGGTAGTAGCATGTGGCTCAAGAGACCAGGAGTCAGAATAGTATGAGTGGGTACTTTGAACCCTTCTTGGTGGCTTTACATGCTTTATTCAGAGTAAAATGTCTTCTCTACTTTTCTTCCAGTAAAAGCTTGAAAGATGATTGTCCCAAAAATGAAAATTACTGTCCATACATTTTGACTAAAAATAAACAAATCCTGTTTCAGAAATTATTTCATACTACTTAATAGGAATTCTGGGTGGGTACGTAGTTTCTCCCTCCTATTCCTCTTCTATTTCTGTTTTCTATTGTGCTTTCCATTTTGCACTGTGAGAATAAATTTTTACATATCTTTTCTCTGTGTCACGATAAACTGAGAGAGAAATATTTAAAAAGCCCAGTTTACATAGAAGAGAGTAAGAAAGAATCCCAAAAGGATTACTAGATTTTTTTTTTAAATTTTATGTTTTCAAGTAAAAAGTATATACTTTCCATTAAAAATCCATTTTCTTCCCAAAACATCTGAAAAGAATAATTTTGGGGGACAAATTAACATATAATTTTGTTATATTTGAATACTGGCAGAGTTAGAGGAAATGTATGTAAATTTAATTTCAGTATAATGTAAGCCCTCCTTCTATTAAAGCTGTACCTGTGAAAATTTCTCATTTATAGAGAGCATTCTTGGAAATATACACAGACCTCAGAGTTTTGCATTGCTGATCACAAGTGCAGCTTGTGCTGTGAGACCAAAGCGATATTGGTTTTAAATTCAACTTCATACTGAACTTTAGACAGGAAATATAGTCATACTAGTCTGCCACACTTGCACCAAAATTGCATCCTTTTAGTAGAATGTATTTGTCTTATCCACCATTAATTGCATAACAGAAAGGATGGTAATGTTGCTTCGTCCAAGAGGAGGAAAGTATGTAGGGAAAGAAGTTATACATTAAATTTTATTTTTCTTCTTGCCAATAATCTACTGTATTAGATCTCTGGAAAGGCTCTACAGTAAAAGGCAAAGTGGAAAAATTATTATTACAATAATGAGGTCCTTCTCCCTTCCTTATCGGAGGAGATGAATTAATAGTTATATGACCCTCAGTTGTAGCTACTAGAATCTGTGATTGACAATATAGAAGAGCAAAACACATCCTGTTGTACAGATATGCTGACCCACCCAAATCAGCAAAGAGCAGCTGCTTAGCTAGTTTGCAGATAGAGTGGGTATTCAACTGCACTAATTTTGTGGATTTTTTTTGTAGTATTAATGGGCTGGAGGAGGGGGCACACAAGCTAAAATTTCTATAATTTTATCTAGATATGGTTTGCAATTATGCTGTATAAGGAAAATACTTATACGCATAAAATATCCAAATTTACTTTGCTATACCATTACTTAATGCAACAGCTTATGAGAAGTTTCACATTGTGAATGCAGGAATGGAAAGAATACAGGGGGACTGGGTTGTGCTTTTAGTTTGGCAAATTGAAAATATGAACAAGTGATAGGCATTTTCTTAGCTTATTATGACTTGAGGATAAAATGGAGGCATAAGTAAAAATATCAAGCCTCCAAAGAGAGATGAAATGACTAGAAAACTGGAACAGATTATCCGTAGCTTGGGTTTATCCATAACAGATGGGAATATAACATCATAAGATGGACACAGAGCAGCCTAGAGTCATCTGAAGCTTTACACCACAGTAGCTCTTCTGCTTGGCCCCATAACTTCCTTCAGTTTCTCAATCCTGGATCTGAATGAACTTCATGAAAACTAAATTACCTTGCTAAGAAGATTCTGGAAATGAAATAATTTTCTTGCACTGTCTGAGAAAGCACATAAAGTCTTATTTCCCTCCACTCCTTCAGCAGGAATTTCAATTGTACTCACACTATTTAAAAATAAATTCAAAGATGTGTCATGAAAAAGATATGTTAACCTTAGCAGTTTTCTTTTTATTTAAATAAAGATGAGTATTTTATATTTTCACAGGGTTGTCTTTCAGCCTCATTTTGAATAGGCTTGGATAATCAACTCTGCTTTGGATTACAGACAAAATTAGTTACATGAACCATACACACCCCTCAGGCACTTAATTTATTTCTTTCCTCCAATTCCAAGGTCATCTTGAAGACAGTTTAACCTCATCAGCGCAGTTAGCAACACTATTTATGAATAACATTTATTCCAGTAACACAGGCTGAGTATTTGACACGTGCAGATAAAAAGCACAGCTGGTAACTTCAGGGGAAAGAAACAACACTGAGGGTTAGAACTGAAGATCTGTGTGAAGACCAGGTTTCAAAAGGGGAGCAACCAAGCTTCTGATAGGAGAGGAAACTTTTTTGTGGAATAATTAATAAATGGAATTCTGAATTGTTAGAATAATTCTTGAAAATCCCTCTGAACTTTTCTTAGCAGCTTTTGTAAAAGTTATTCTAAGCCATACAGATGTATTTATATAAGCACAAATGTAAGCAGGCGTGCACTTTTTTTTTTTTTTTTATGAAACCAAAGATATTCTTACTGCCTTTCATTCACATAACGAATAAGAAATTAGTTCCATAGTGAGTCTGTGGGACCCTGGAGGATCCTTGAATTGTCAGTTTAACTTGTATCTTTGACATCACAAAATTAAGTCCCTAGAGCTTTCAGAAATCAAAGGTCTCATAAATAACTAGAAATAATTTTAGGGGCCTTAAAATACTTTTCATCACTTGCGGCACTGAATGGTCTATAAAACAAGAATGTGCCTCTTCAATTGCTCTTCTTTACAGCTGATAAGGGTTGTGGTTTTGTTGTTTGTGTTTTAGGTTCTTTTCATCATAGACAAATACATACTGCAAGGAGAGCTGTGTACGTATTTTAAATATTATTTTATATTTCCAAACTTGTTTTTCTGTTGTTTCGTTCATCTTCATTCTGAAGTTTCTTAGGTGATAAATCTAAAGAACTTGGATGCCAAGCTGAGTTTTTCAATAGGACAAAATTCAAAACTATATGTTAATGCAACTTTCACAATCTTTTCTTCCTCTGTTAAAAGACAGTGTGTCCTCTGCTGTTTTACAGACACTAGACAAATGCTGGCACAGTCGTACAGTTAACAAAAAAAAGTCTAAAGTATTGTAGGCCACTGATTTTTATGGGATTCAAAAGGCAATTAAAACCCATAATTAAAATGCATGATGAGGGTCAGTCATATTGTGGTCTTTCTCTCTCAGGTAATTATTTATCGGTCAGCTGTGGCCAATTTTTTCCAACATCATCTTCACTTTCATTTATGATACATACTTCCCAATCAAACCAATTTTATGGTCTGAAATAGACAGGTCCTTCCCTATAATTATTTTGAGGAAAACTCCTATAGGAAAACTTAATGAAGTGCATTGAGATGCTGCTGATTTTGAACCATGGCTGTCGATTTCACACACAAAAAAAACCCCAAACAAACAAAACCAACCAAACAAAAAAACCCTCCAACATACTCAACACTGATTTTTTTTTCTATCTGCCCAGTGTGTAAACTCAGATTTATGGTCTGACATTTCAAATAGTATTCATTCTTTCTGTCAAATGTGTCCTATAAGCAGCTGAGCTTCTCAATACCTGTGCAAAAGACAATGAAGTGCTAAAGGTACAACTGTCTTACTCTAATACCTCATTTTCAATGCCAAAGTATGGATTAAAATAATATGCCAAAAATTGCAGGGAAAATTAACGGATGATCAATGTTTATGAGGTCCAGACCACTACCTTTATATTGTTATCTTTTGCCTGTTCTTTATGTGGTTTACTGGTAAAAAATCCACAAAGGTATCCTCACAAACAGCAGTGCAGTCTTCCACTACTATGAATCAGGTTTTATTCTTATGCATACACAGGTGAATCACCTTGATGATATACACTGAGACAAGCTGTCTCTGATGCCACAGAGTCAGAGATTACATTGTCAAAATACAACAGTTCTTCTGCTATCTTTTGATAAAGAAAAACCAAAAAAAACCCCAATGGGTTTCCACATAAGTGCACTGCAAACCTCTCATTTTGCAGACTACCTTCTAGTTGATCCAGGACGTCAGACTCCATTGACATTTAGAGCATTCTGAAAGACATTTACTCAGAGTTATTCTGAAAAGAGCAGAGATGGTAGAACTGGCACTCCAGTAGTTCACTTTCTGGTTTCCAGAAAAGAAGTTGCTGTTGTTCCCTTCTGTGTAGTAGTATTTTCACTATAAGACTTGGGTGTCTCAACATCATTACTTTGTTGTACCCTGAATCAAGCCAGTGATCGACATAATGAAACCCAGCGGCTTCCATCAGATTGAGTCTCAGGTCAGGCTATTTTCCTTCTGCTTTTTAATCAGTATTTTTAGTCAAATTAATTGTTTTCTTCACTGTGTGAAGAACATTGCAACCTGTTGGGAAAGGTCAAAGTTGGAAAATATTCTCCCACCTCCTAGCCAAGCAGTTGAAGCAGCACCTGCTGCCACATTAATGGAAGCTGTTTTATGTATGGAGAATAAATTTACCCATGAGAGACAGCAGCCTATACCAAATAAGCCTTAATCTGAGGAATAGCACTTCCCCTCTCAGGGGAGGGGGAAGGGGGTTGGAGAAGGGGGAGACCAAAAAATACCCACCAAAAACCACTAATGAAAATAGTGAAAATACTTTGCTTTAATGGCAAATTTTTTTTAACATTTCAGAATTGAGGTCTTGTTCTGAGGTAATGATAGTAACAACAATAATGGCAATTATAAACTATACATATGATTTGAATAATGGATATGAAGAAGTGGGATATTTGATTAAAAGAAATACAACATATAAACAGCAGAAATAATGTGGTTTTTCTACATTATCATGTAAGTTTGGGGAAGAGAAGACCAGGATGAAACATAAAGCAAAAAAACCTTGTGCCACAATACAGTATTACTCCAACTGATCAAAATGATAGGCATGGGGGGGAAGCTGGGAGTGGGAGGAGTTGAGAGGCAGAGTGAACTTCTGAAGAAACTCTATGTCCACCTGGAGCTTCAGGAGGGGATTTGTTTGGGTTTTATCCGCTCCAGTTTCAAGAACTCTTCATTTAGATATGCTTGCCCCTTTTTTAGAAAGGAATCAGAACTTTAGCTACAGCCAAATCTGCTGAACCCAGCATGAATGGCAAATTAATTCAGTTGCCAAGAAGAAACATTTTCCATTTCTAAGATACTCACATGATATCCTGAAGTGTAAATATCTGCCCAGTTTTAGAATATTAATTGTGTCAGACCACTGCATAGCAGTTGGATAATGGGCTAACGACCTATGAAGTTTTTATTTGTATTTTGTGTTGTTTGCATATATAAATATGTACCACCAGCAGAAGTGTACTGTACGTGCTTGCGGATATTCCCCAACAGATAGACAGCATTAGAGCTGAAACTGGTCACAGGTTATACATAACATAAATATGTCACAGCTTATATATAACATAAGTGTGTCAAAAGTATAGGGTTTTTGTCATACACTGAAAGACTGGCAGGTGTTTTATCATCTTTGCAAAAACTAAATGTGATAGCCCAGAGCTGAAAAGACAGAGGGCCTCTTTACCTTGACTGCAGCACAGGGTCACTCCAGGGCCACTGTAAAGGGCTGAAATTTCTTTTTCTTGTTTCAAATTAATACTATTTCTGCAGGAATGACCATGACTTGCACACTTTCTGTTTCTGTAAGACTGCAGTAGCAGATATGAAAATAGACCTCAGCAGTTTTGCGTTCTGGCTTCTAGTCATTCCTCAAATTCATTATATACAAACAAAACCAGAAGTCTATCTGGTAGCTCCAGCCTCCAGTCATTCTGAACTGCATGTCAGAGATTTGTGTGATGTAATGTATTTTTGTATTATATATTTGTTCTGCTTCGTCTCTTTCCCACCAGGATGCTTAGGTTAATAAATGTGTTCCTTTTAAAATGGGATCTGTTGGTAAGCCAGAACTTTGAGGAACACTGTCTTTTGCATGTCACCTTTTAACACTTACATCATTTCCCACTGAGCCTTCTTTTCCATTCCTCTTATCACCTTAGCAAATGCAAATGAAGTAATTATCTAGTTAAATTCTGAACAGGCATTATTCATTTGAGAAATCGTTACTTTGTAGTGCTAAGGAAGCATTTTTTCCCCCACCTTTGGCACTTTACAATAAACTTGTTCTGATCTAAATTGATTGCTCTGGGATTATCTTGGAGTCATTAAAATAATGCTGTATTGACATTCACTAATGTCTTTAATTAGCAATTTCACATTCCAACATTTTGAATTAAACATGCACAGGTATATGTTATTTTGGTTGTATATAATTTTTGTGTGACTTTGAGTCAAATCTTCCTTTAAATATTATGTAACTGGTCTTAGAACCATATTTTGGGGACTAAAGATGGTGGCAGCAAGGAGGGGATGAGCACTCCATACGTGATGAGATATGGAAACAAGCTCCATAGAGAGCAGAAAATAGTCAGTCTTCCAAGACTAGCATGCCAACAAAAGCGTTGTAAATTACAAATACAAACTCTTGATTAATCTCTCCATGTTTCACCATAGATTTCAGGTTGAGTTTTCAGCTAGTTTGTATCTATACACGTAGCAACTGAAAACAGGAATATTCTTATCTGCAACCAGTAATAAGATTTTAAGTTTTATGTGGCGATCTTGTAAAAGTTTACATGAAGATCTGTTTTGCACTACTAAAAATGGTGTCTGTGGTTTCAGGGTATTAAATTGATCTAGGAAATATTTTTGTGGTTTGAATCTTCTTTTGTTAACCTAGCAGATAAGAACAATTAGGTAGTGGAGGCCCCCGTCCCTGGAGATATTTCAGGTCAGGCTTGATGGGGATCTGAGTGACCTGATCTAGTGAAGATGTTCCTCCTTATTGCAGGGAGGATTGGACTAGCTGACCTTTAAAGGTCCCTTCCAGCCTAACACATTCTATGATTCTAATTCTAAAATCTTTTGTGACGGCTTTCTTGTGATCTTTAATTTGCCGAAAGATTTAACCCTATCAAACTCAGATTTTCTCCTCCTTATCTACTTCTATAGCTCTTTAATTAATCTTACTGTGAGTATGTAAAGTATGACACAAAAAAGTCAAATTATGTTGTGATTTCTTCACATCATTGGCAACACCCCTGTTACACGTGTTCTGCTGCTGCTGACACTAGAAATGTTCTAATTTGTCTTTGGACCTCAAAAGCCATCTGGACATAGTCCCGGGCAATTGACTGTAGGTGGCTATACTAGATCAGGAGGGTTGGACCAGATGATCTGCAGAGGTAACTTCTGACCTCAACCATTCTCTGATTTGTAAAATCACTAATGTGTGAAAAATAAAATAAAATAAATTTGAAGGTTCTCTTGTTGGTGGTAGAGATAATTAAAATAGTTTTAGCTACTGTTGAATTACGTAAGCTTGTTTGTGTGTGTGTTTGTTACAGGATTTTCTCACATGTTGACAAATGAATCAGTAACAAGATTAGACCCTTATATTTGATTAAGATATGCTGAACTGCAACAGCTGTTTTATAGAGCTTTTCTTCAAGGAAGTGTTTTGGCCACATGACAATGAATGGTAGTCTCCTGCTTTTTTAGGGAATCAGCAACATAAGTTCCATCTAATAAATATGCATTTGCTTACTGAAAAACAGTCAACCAGATGTTCAATACATGTGAATATGTTTGCTTTGATTTTTTTAGAGTGTAAGCTGATGACTAAAGGCTAGAGAGTACTGAGGATGCAAGTTAATGTAGTCAGAGATTACTTAGTCCGAGTCACCTCTGTGTAGGGTATTTGGGGTGTCTGCTGGCATTAACCCAGATGTATTCTAAATGTTCTGACTAAAAAATTGATGGTAATTCTGAATATTTCTTTATAATAATGCAATTGAAGAAATCACATTTTTAAAAAAAGATCAAGGACTTGCAGATTTAAAATATGTCTTAGTTAATACAGACGATCATAGTCAAAAAAGAAAGGCCTTTTCCTCAAATTATTGCTATTATTAAATGTAAAGAAGATTACTGAGTAAGATTCACTGAAGGAGAAAATACATCTCTTCTTCCTACTCCTTTTGGTATACAACTGCTTAATTGCTTCCGTTACTGCTGTGTATAAGCTACCAAAAAGTGGCTTGTAAGTAGGTTTGTTTGAATAGTTAAAGATCCAGTACCGTTAATTGTTTGTATAAACAGTAATTTCTAAAATTAATATTTTATTGTGGCTTTTCTTTTTTTTTTTTTTTGTAACACCCACAGGAAACCAAATTGGTTTAATTTATTTTTCCACAAGCTTGGGACAGTATGCTTCTCCCACTTCCCCCACCTTTGTCTGACTTTATCCTGTAAATCTGGATTAATCGATAACCATTGGTGATGTCTGCATCCACCTCACAGTGATTTTGGGAAGACAGATAATACAATAGCCAAGGGCCATCTATGCTAATGTGTCCACCTGGACAGAGCACTAGTCAGTGTTCACTGGCACCTGCAGGTGGTGTGTAAATATGACTATGAGCCACTCATCTTACTCCACAAAAACTTAGCAGCCCAAGAACCCTTTGAGCTCTCCTGAGAAGACAGCTCATCAGTATCTCCCCTTGAAAGGATCGCCTCTCAAGGTTACTCCTTAAGGTCGAGAGAATCCTTGCCACAACAGATCCTCAATAGATCCTCGGTAAATGAGTTGGGAATAAGTGCACTAAAGTTTGTGATCTTAGCTAAGAAGTATAAAGACTTGATTGTGTAAATATATAATTCTTTAAACATAAACCATTGACTAAGACTGGATCCAGCCGCACCTAGTCTCCTCTCTGAGAAGGAGTTTAGAAAGCAAGGGGGTACTTTCTTAACCTCTTGACTCAATGGGAGTGTCTCCCTGACAGATTCATCTGAGCCTGTTCTCTATGCACTAAATAATCAAGATTACCTTACCATTGAACCTTAATCACTGTTGTGTTTATTATTAAACACCATTACACCCTTTTGTTTTATATCAATAAACATATTGTTGCCTTTCTCTTAATAGTGAAGTGCATCCCTCTTACCTCTCCATCTGCGACAAAGATGGAAAAACCTGGAGTACAAGACAACTCTGGAGATAAGGCAATCCCAGTCTTCCACTGTCTCTATTATTATAAGGATTGCTAATCTGTTATTTTAAAAAGGGAGAAGGGAATACTTTTTAGTTGCTTCTTTCAGATCATACTTTTCTCCACATTGCTGCCTTTACACAGATTCACGGAAGTGTAGGGATTGGAGGGGACCTTGAGAGATCATTGAGTCCAATCCCCCTGCCGAAGCAGGTTCCCTAGGACATATCACACAGGTAGGTGTCCAGATGGGTCTTGAGTATCTCCAGAGAAGGAGACTCCACAACCCGCCTGGGCAGCCCGTCACAGTGCTCAGTCACCCTTACTGTGAACAAGTTGTACTGCATGTTAGTCCTTTCACTGGCTAGCATTGCATCATGGACTGAAAAATAAATGGAACAATGGAGCTAGCTTATGTCATCAGGTGTCTTTTCCATAGAACTGAATTTGAATTCTATGGCAAGAAAGTGCTCTCTTAGGTATTTACTGTTGTGTTCAGAAGTATTTATACATCTAAGAAGCAACATTTTTAAGTGACTATGGGGATATGAGGTATAACTTTGGCACAGATTGTATTGGTCCATCTTTAAGGATACTAGCAAGCTGACCAACAATAACCAAGAGTGGTTAGAATTTGAACTTTCAAAATTGAATGCACCAGAATTTTGAATTTACATATACAAATAGGTTAAAAACTATTTAACCATCTTATGAACTTATTTTCCTGAAATTTCAAATGCTGTAACCTTAATGGGTATAGAAATGAAAATATTGTGATTTTATCTGAAATATGAGTTTTAAAATACATTAAAATATTTTTTTGTTTAGAAGCATTTATTTAAGTTACCGGTCTATACTTCAAAACACAAATAGCTTAAAATTTAAAACATGTTGAATATGGAGAAGTCAGATCAACATGCTTTTACTTTATTGAGCTATTTAAGTGTTTTTAAAAAATTGTTTAGATGGAAGGTTAAATTGACATCTGATTTCAATGGATTGATGAACTAATATTTTCTGATAGAAGACATTCAAACAAACAGAAAAGTCCTGATCTACTTCTAGTCTTCACAATGTTAGCACATGTCCTTTGTTTCTTTAAAAGAAAACTAGATGGATGCTGTTCTTCATAAGATTGCTGATAATACTCTCTATTGTTCATATTAACAAAATAGCAGAGAATACCAGTTCTGGATCAATAATTCAGTAGATTGTTGCTGTAGATTTATGCCATTACCATGAAACACAATAAATATTGCTTTCAAGAATTCAGCTGAATTCATAAAATAGGGAATTACATCAGAACCACCTTTTTTATTAAAAAGAATAATAGTTTTGAGAATCTGAACCTACTGAGGAACTGTATTTGACCACTCTCCATTTTTGATTGTTATCATAGGCATGCTTTTGTTATGGGTAGTTAAGAATATTTATATTATTTTTAATTATTACCATTACTTGAAATGAAAAAGGTACTATTGACTGCAGGGGCATCAAACTTTCACCCTAGTCTATGTTCCCTGACATTACTTTTCATTACATTTTCCAATGCATACTTTTTTTTCCCCTTTTTTTTTTAAAGGAAGTCAAAGGCTTAAATCAAGCTTAACACCATCAAGGACATTTCAAATACTCTCTTTAGCACCCCAGAAGTCTGTTCCACTCCTTGTTTGCTCATACTATCTCACTAATTTCTAACGGAATGATTACTTATTCAGGCCAATATTCTAGCTGTTGATAGTGAGCAGTGGCAACTGATCAATACCAATATTCATGATGACTTTGATCATTTTTATAGCTATGTTTTTAATGTAAAGGTAAGATCAATTTATTCAACATAAATAACTAACCAGCTATCAAATAAAAATTGCCTGTTGGAAACTAACACCACATGAAAACTGTATCTTATGAATAATTTGTATTCCATCTAGTCATTTCAGAAGTCTAAAATCTAAATACATGAATATGCATTAATGAACTCTGTTTTCAAAGGTAAATTTAATTGGTAGTCAGCTTCTGATGTCTAAATCACATTGTATAGTTTTCATTCCTTGCATATCTGATGACAAGGAACTCTAAAATCAACCTCAGAGATTACAGGCAGAACTGCCCACTGTCTGAGCTCAGAAAAAAACCCACTCAATGAATTCCTCTGGAATGGAACAGGAAAAATTAGAACTACTTCAGCATCAGTCCCAATGTCCAAATTAGGAAGAAAAAAGAAATAAAACCACCCAGAACTCAATATTCTAGGTGTGTTCAGCAACAGATTGGTCAACTGTAAAAAAAAAGGAGCATTTATTTATCTGTTCCACTAGAGAGGGATTCTTCTCCCTTTCCATGCAACAACTTCTGCTTCATATAATGATTTCCATCAAGAGAGAGCAGTGCATTTTGTTTATAAAATATAGCTCTGGGAGACAGCGACTTGTTGACACATTAGAATCCGTCTGCAAAATAACAGTTTCTAAAGGTGATTCTTGCAACAATGGCATTTAATCATAATCAGTCATCATCGAGTGTCAATGAGTCACTGGATGCCACCAAGTATATGGAAGCATTGAATATAAAAATACCTGGTCTCAACAGTATTTCTGAATGATGATCTCTGAAGTCCATTGTTGCTCTTTACCACTCTTATTTCTCCATCTCCTATCAACTGCTTTTCCCTTTTAACTTATTTCTTGATTTGAAAAAAAAGAAAAGGAAATATAGAAACCTTTTTTAGTATAGAAATTAAAATATACAATTTCCTGATACTTTCATGATTAAATTAATAAAACATACTGGTTCAAACACTTCTCTAGTTTCCAATTCTACAGAAAAAAGCAGGAACACTTATCAACCTGATGATGTATCTATACTTTTTTTTTCAAGAAACTTGATTACTGGAAATACTAGTAGAAAAATCTGTTATAAATCATCTCTGCACTCCTGGTCAAGACATTTTTTCAGTTCCTCAGTGTTCAGTAGTCCTCAGTGCTGTTCAGGAATGCTCATAAGGTAAATGACAAAGTGCTACTGTGGCATTAACACAAAAAAGTAATTGTTTCAGATGGAAAAAATCGCAAAGCAAGGATATTCTAAATATGTGTGTGATAACCACGAGTTAGTTTCTATTGTTTTTACTTATGTTAAGATAACAAAGATGCCAGAGGTGAAAATCTTAAGAATGCATTTTATGTTTACCTGCTTTCACTTCCAAGCTGATCTCAGATGGTTTCATCATAAAAAGGAGTTACTGTTTCATAGATAGGTAGATTCTATGAGATCCATTACAGGATTTGCTGCTGATACATTGCATAAAGAATATGGATATAGAATGTTAAATTAAAATGGATTTTTCTCTGTTTCCCCTGCATTTTTTATCAATAAAGGAATCAAATAGTTTATCCACCCTTTCCCTCTGGAATGATTTGCTGACACTTCAGGATGAATTCTACACACAGGACGTCAAAGAATTGTTTTGGTTGGCCATGGTTCAGCCATATAATTTGAACACTCCAAGGATTTTTCTCACTTTGACCAGCATCTCAAAATCCCTGCAGGAAGCTGCATCATACAAAAAAATCAGAGTGACCAGAGTGGATAATATGGACCATATGAGGAACAGAAAGGCTCAGAACTAATGTCTCATTGTTATTTGCTTATCCCTGCTGGTTTCACATGCATGTAGACCCATTACTTCTGAAGCAGCACCTTTCTGCCAGTTTTAATGTAATGTCTTAAAATCCCCCAAACTAAAACTTAAGGTCAAATTGATTTTGTACACATGCCACCTCCTTCAGAACGTATGGATCAGAAATATACCTCCTAAGAAGCAGACTTATACTTACAGGGATATATGTGCATATGTTTGTGACGGTTGTGAAAGAAGGAGCTGCCTGACGCAGAGTGTTGCAGCCATATGGAAATCTGGGAGTCTACTTAACAGGTAATTTGATCTTATATACATGAGAAGTAAATATAGCTGTATATCACGTATATTGTAATGGTCTTACTGTATCAAAAATAGAGTATGGAAAGAGTGAGGTTGTTTATATAGAACTAGTGATGTTCAAAATATGTGCTTGTAAAAAAGACTCTTGGAAACCTAGTCTGACTAAAAATTTGGAAGAATAAGTTTCTTCTCAATACTTCTGTAAAATTACTGGAATAACATCTGTGCAATAACACTCAGAATTGTAAATGTAAAACATAAAATAGTTCCACCAGCTTGAAACAGTATGTGTTCAAAATATTTTGTGCAACAAGAAAAATCCTAAATTTGGCTTTCATTCTAATGCAATCTGAGACTAAAATATAAGCCCTTATTTTTTCTCAGGGGATGAAATTTCTTTTTTTTTCAGTGTCTACTTAGTAGATTTATTTGCACCTGGTTAAAATCTTATTTCTCTGAATGTTAAGTGAGAAGGATTATATTCAACAGATGAAATCTACCAAAATCTCAAAAAAAAAATCAATTTTTAAAAATTATACTATTAACATTACTGATTTAAATATAAATGTCTTTTAATATACTGTTGAATTTTGCCCCCCAGGAGTTCCCACTGGTAACCTACCTAATGCTGGCTCAGTCCTGATGTAGAATTCCTGGAATTAAGCAGAAAATTTTGATTACATTCCCTAAGTAACAACACATCTGGTCTATGTTTCAAGGTTTAGTTTTAAGTCAAACTCTTGATCTGATTATTTCAGCAGTGAATGACAGGCTTAGGGAAAGAAATGTAATGTTCTACAGTAACTTTCACTTGAGCATTTTCATAGCAGTTTCTTTATTTTCATACAATGTAATCTAGTTGCAGTATCAATGGGTTTGATTTAAAGCATTCGGCAATCTTGACTTAACGGCTTCTCTAAAGTTATTGTAATTTCAATGCAGCTTATTGTTGCTTCCATTAGCAGGGAATTGGTAGTATTGAATTTGGGATTTGATAATCTTCAGTGAAAAAAAATTATGATGTAAAGCACAGCTTTAATGAAACAGCTTTGAAAAATACTATGTTCAATCACCTGTCTAAAATTTTGTTAGTTTTTGGCTTACTAAAAATTCAGTGTTAGTCTCTAGGGGTATGTTTTACAAAGGGAAAATCTGCCATTTCAAGTTCTTGCTTTGAAATAAATTTTGTTTATTTGAACATAGTAAGCAAAGCCCTGGCACTGTCTAAAACACTTCAAAGTAATATTCAAACTATCCTATTTTAAATTTTAGGAAGAATAATTTAAAGTTTTTTCAAAAAACTTTCTTGAACCATCAGTTTTCTTGTCTATGTATATAATTATCACAGTATGTAAAAATATACATAACAATATTTGGCAAATAAACAGGATTCTGGTGAATGTACAGACCTGTATTTTCTCTTGCTAGGATGGAGCAGTTTTATCATGCTAGGGCAAGGGGCAGGAAGAATTTTTTTTCTTTTGTTGCTGTTCTTTTTCTATTTGTTTTGCACTTTGACTTAATACAGAACATGAGTGAGGCAAATACAAGTGGGTGAGAGCTTTAAAGGTCATTCCCGTGGTGCTGGAAAAGGTCCATCGGAATCATACAGTTCTTTGGTGTTTTCTAAAATGGTCACACTCAATTCATTTAATGAACTCTAGAAAGACACTGCTTAGCTGTATCTGTTTGTGCCCACTGAGATGTCTTTTCCCAGTTGTCCAATTCTTCTTCCGGAGTTTTATAATCTTTATTGTCCTAAAGGACTACAGCTGTCTTATTGGTTCAAAGACTTCTGTGTTATCTTTAATGTAGCTAGGGCTTGAACCATTAATTGAAGGTCCTTGAGGGCACTGAAGAAAATACATGGATAGAAACTATAAAATCACAATGACATAAGCTTTGAGGTTGTAAACTTGGACAAAGCAAATCATTTTAATATATTTCATCTGAAATTTTAACTTTCCCTTCCATGTATATGAAAATTAACATCTTCCACTGTGGATAAATCCATTCATACGACGTTGGAGCTGTTCTAAAAATAAGTGGCATAATTTTGTATGCATAGGTAAAAGCTGATAACTCTCAGGAATTTACTCAGTGGGTTCTTTAGAGGAATAAGTAGTATTCCCAAATAAACAGTTTGTTTTTAGATATTATTTTGAAGTTTTCATATTTTAAACTAAAAAAAATTTCCACAAGAAGGACTCAAAATCCCTATTTTCTTTTTTAGGATTGGAGTATATACTTTTTTTTTTTAGTATTGTTTAAAAATTGCTATTCACGTAAGTATAATTGGGGTGCTTGTCTGAAGTTTCCACAGTTCTGCCACAGATGGACATGTCAATGTATTGAATTTTGTTTTTCTATGCAACTGGAAACCTGTATGTCAAGTTCTGTCAAGAATTGATCATAGCTGTCAAAGTACAACTAGCTGAAAAAAACCTGACTTTAAAGAAATATATTTATGATATTATAGCTGTTAAAAGAGAAGAACATAAAAAATAACTTATAAAACTGCAAAAACACAGCAAAGGGTCCTATACACTCTCTCTTTCTCTCTTCCCTTCTTTCTCCCACTGTCCTTCCAGTTTCCTTCATATAAAACCAAGTAATTACTCAAGATAGTGAGTTTTCTAGCAGAGGAACACATTTTTGTTCTGTGTTTGTACAGTGTCTTGTACAATACCTAGCTCATGATGAGGGCTACCACACATCAGTGATATACAACCAAGCAAGTGAATTCCATCCTGAGCAGCAGTAAAGAAGGCTGATTTCTTAAATATTCATGTCCTGTGACTAGACTCACTGTTGTGTATAATGTAGTTAACTGTCTTCCCGTAGTTTGTGAATTTATAATAGCTTTCCCCATATTGGTCTCTAATATTTTAAAAGACTGGACCTCAACCTTCTTCCCTTCAGTGAAGGCTTTAGTAAAGTCTTCCTACACAACCACCTATTTTTATGTTGCTTGCTAATGGCCTAAACTGATCATCAGGTTCCAAGGATTTCAGGGAGAAACTGACAGAAAGAAGTGTTATTTCTTGGGAAACCAGGCTACAGTCATAATCTAATTGTGTTTTTCTCTGTGTCACCAGGAAAATAAAACTTCTTTAAGTAAGAATTCATCTAGATCCCACTTCACAGGATAATAAATAAGCCTGGTCATGAAAAGTAAACAAGAGGTAAACAATCTTGAAGCAAAGTGAGCCTATTTTAGACTATTTCTTACTTTCTAAGTAAGAAATTTTTTACAATGAGGGTGGTGAAACACTGGAACGTGTTGCCCAGAGGGGTAGTACATGCCTCATCCCTGGAAATATTTGAGGTCAAGGTGGTCGCAGCCCTGAGCAACCTGATCTAGTTAAAGATGTCTTTGTTTATTACAGGGGGGTTGTACTAAATTACCTTTAAAGGTCTATTCTAATTAAAACTAGAAGCAATATAATGTGACAGACATATTGGTTTCTCCCCTTGCTTGGCCTTTGGTCAGCACTGCCAATTCCATTCAAACTCAGTACCAGTTGACCCTTTCAGCAACTATACACACCTCCCTTTATACTCACTATTACAATAAATTTTCAGTTTGCCTACCATAGCAATAAAGTGTTGGTTACTGAAATCTTTTACGCCTCACATTTTCTCCTTGTTTCACAAGTAATGAACTCAGGCAGAAGGAGATTTCATAGAATCACAGAATGGTATAAATAGGAAGAGACCACTGGAGATCATCCAGTTCAACCTTCCTGATACAGCAGGATCACCTAAAGCAGGTTGCACAGTATCGCATACAGGTGAGTTTTGAATATCTCCAGGGAAGGAGACTCCACAGCCTCTCTGGGCAGCCTGTACTAGTGCTCTGTCACCTTCAAAGTGAAGAACTTTTTCTATTTAGGTGGAGCTTCTTGTGTTCCGGTTTGTGTCCTTGTCCTGCCATTGGCCACCACTGAAAAAAGCCTGGCCCCATGCTCTTGACATCCACCCATTAGATATTTATGAGCATAACTAAACCTATTTAATTTATTTCAGAGGGAATTAGGTGTATGAATACTTTTAGGATGCTGGATTTATGTGTCTAATTTAAGCCAGTTCCTGGTAAACCATCCTTATTATCTTTAAGCAGGGTTTAAGTAATGGGGAAGACCATGTTATCAATCTATCAGTTCACTCTAGAAAACAGACTGCCAAACCAAATCTAACACCTACTTCTGCATCCCTTGTTTCTCTCCTCTGTTCACCTCTGCTATTATGCCTTTTATTCTGTACAGTCATTCAGGCTGTGTTTCTTCCCTCCTTTTGTACAATATGTCATCTACTCTCTGTAATTGTTTATCCTACCATTACATACACCACAAGCTTTTACACACAGTGAAATGGCTGTTCTGGGGATAAAAGGAACTGTAAAAAGAAGTATAAAAACTTGTGATGTATGACAGTAGAGAGTGAAAAGCATATGGATTTTATATCTCTAAGTGGTTATGAAAGTATAGAAGGACAGTGTCTGACTCATTTCCACAAACTAATGGAAAGAATGGTTAAGGAACTAGTGTCTTAAGAATGTGATTTGGTCAACCCAGGATAAAAACACTCACTAGTGTAACTGATGCTTTTTTTAAGATGGCATGAATAATGATGAAGGCAGAACTTAGCCTGTAGCATCTAAGGATTCATTATTTTCACAAACATTCTTAATTTTCATGTAAATTTTGATATAAAACCCCTTTTCAGGTTTTACTGACCATGAAAGACCAGTAAATTCTTGGTCAACTGGGATTCTAATGAAGGCCAGTCATTGCTAGTTTCAAGTAAAACTAGTTGTGCATAACCTCGGAGAACAACAGAAGTAGGAGCAGCAGAGGGGCAGGCTGACCAGCTGCCCCCTGGAAACCTTTTCTCAGGTTTAGGTGGCTGTCACAGGCTGCTGTCCCACTGGGGTCGCGCCCATCCACTGTGTGTTTTCCTCCAGTGACTGGATCCCCTCTGGCAGCCATGCATCTGTCCTCTCTCCCCCCTTACAACTCCCTGTCCCACAGAGGTAGGGCCTAGCGACCCCCGTCACTGTTCTCCAGCTCCCTGCAGCCATAATGAAGGGTACTGTATGCTGATGTGCTGCTACTCAGCCCTTACAGGTCTCTTGTTTGACAAGGTCATGGAGTGGGGCAACACACAGCTCCTCTTTGCCACAGGGACGTTTTCTGTGGTGAAGAAGGCCAACACCAATGCACCCCAATGTAGCAGTGGATTCAGGCTCTGCAAGAGGCTGCCTGAGTTTTACACAGTCATGCTAGCTAAGAAATTGAATTTTATTGCTTCTCAAAAAAAAACAGGACTCTCTTTCCACACTCATAGATATCTGAGGCAATCCACTGAGAGTCATTGCTTATCAGTCTCACTGAATCCATCTGCACATCATCTATCAAAACTGGTAAGAAAATCAACTGTTTATCCACATAAAGTTAAGAAGTCGCCAGTTTTATTGTTATTTTTTACATAAAGCACCTTGTCCTTTTTCTTGACTGACCCATATTTTCTGAGGCTTTTGAATGTATGTAGCTGATGTTTTGGGGGTTTTCTTGCACAACTCTGCAAGTAAAAAAATTACTTTCCTGTCCCACTCCTTTTCTCACTCCTAATAACTGTACTTTAGTATTCCCATGTCCAGATGCTGGTATAAAAAAGAAAAAATGATTACTGTGGGACTTCTGATAACATTGCAAAATTTGGCACTGTGTAACACAGGGAGGTTAACATGTTATAGGACATGTTAAGGATGACATCTCCAAAAAACTATTTAGTCAATGGAAAAGCTCTCCTATGAAAGTCAGGCAGGATTTTTCTGCACTTCTGCAACATGCATTGAGGAATATAGTTTTCTACTAATTATTCAGTCTTAGGTGTTCATAAACCAGCTGCTGAATAGTTATTGAGGTTTTCTATTGATATAAATGCTAGTAATTCTGCTGACATTCGTGTCATTTCTTGAATTAGTTTTAATTTGAATTTTAATTGAAAGAATGCATATTGAACTAGAAGGAACCCTGTGCTATACATATTTGTCCAAGATACTCTATTCTTTTTTTTTTTTTTCCCTCTAAAAAGGCTAGAAGGAACCAGTCTAGGCAACAAGTATTTTTCCTACTTCTATCCTTGAAAGAAACATTAAGGTATTTTCTGGATGATGTATCGTTCATCCTAGCTGAACTAATGGAGGTTTGGTTATGCCATGTGGGTCTAATTATGGTAGCATTAGTCCTGTATCAGTTAGTTTCCTTTTTCCACTTAATGCATGTAAAGCCCTTTCTACAGTTAGATTGTTTCAATGTAAAGCTTTCTGCCTTTCACTAGAAAAGTATTGGGATTTTTTTTCTGCATTACTTACCCTAATTTAAAAACCTTAATGAGACATTTAAATTTTAGGATTTTAATTTTTAGCAGTTTAAGATTTGTTCCATTTTATACATTGTCATAGAATTAATTGACTTAGGACACAAGTTTTGGAACATATAGCATCTAATATATTTTATATCATATATGAGGCTACATGTTTATGAGCGTTCTCTGTTTTGTTTTGTTTTGATTTGATTTGTTTTCTAGAACCAACTATACAACACCACTTTTATGGACATATTCGTCACCAACATCAAAATATCACCTGTAAAAATTAATAAAGAAATAAAATAGAACTTGTATCTTTTCATGGATATTGCAGAGGCTGCTGGATGTTATTAATTTTTCTCCCTAATCTGTGTGTTGTATTTCTGAAGAGTAACAGTGCTAATATTCTATTCCATGTGCCACTATAAATGAAAACTCAGACCCGAATTCAGAACTGAAGGATATATGTAGTTTAGTACTCTGGCCAGATGGGAGGCACAGAATGTCTCAGATATAGCTACAGAATGGGTCACCATCGTCAGTAATACAAAAGTTATATTCTCAAGAAAGTAAATTTGATGATGGACTCTGAACTTTTCAATATTTTAAGATCATTTTAAATCCAGTCATTAAAATTATACACAAGTAAGATTTTGAAATAAATTTACACTTTTTTTAAGTAATGGTTTATGTATGTGTTGTGTTTGTGTGTTTGTGTGTCTGTGTGTATATATATATGTATATACAAAAGCCCAATGTAAACAAAACTTTAGCAATTTTTGCTTTCTGGAGTCAAGTTCAACTTCTTAGAAAGGGTCTTTGTGAGTGCATCATTGATGATTCCAGTTAAAGAAAATTATTTTCTATGCCATATTTCTCACATATTTATAGTCAATGTTTCAGCTCTGTGGAGAACAATTACAAATTGAGAGTAAAATTACAACCACACTGGCTTTGCAGTCCTATGCAAATTCTCCATCTTATGCAAAATTACAGATCCAATGCCTTTCTGTCTTTCATTAGGAATGAAATTATATGAATGATAGGACAAGGGGAAATGGCATGAAGCTGTGCCAGGGCAGGTTTAGATTGGACAATAAAAAAAAAATTTTTTACTGAAAGAGTTGTCGGGGCCTGGAACAGGCTGCCCAGGGAGGTGGTTGAGTCACCATCCCTGGGTGTGTTCAAAAAATGGGACATGGTTTAGCTTTGGATGGGAATGGTTGGACTTGATGATCTTCAAAGGTCTTTTGCAACCTTGTGATTCTGTGGTTCTGGGTTTCTTTAAAGAGAAGAAAGGTCCATTCCTTATTAAATGAAGAACAAATCTCAACCATCTAACTGTATTGTAAAGATACTGTAATTTTAGAAAAGTTATCCGAATCATTCATGTTTCCCCAGATTTCATCCTGAAAAAACAGTGACTTTCATCAGTGAGGAAATTGCATGTGTCTATCATCACATGAAAGATAAGTGTGCTTAAAATTGATATACCAAAGATAGACATATAATTCAAGAAATACATTATTGACACTAGTTTATATGCATGTCAATGGTGGGATAAAGCAAAGTGTGAATTTTAATAATTTAATAATTTAATATATGATATAATCATTGAAGCAGTTACATTAAAATTAATAGTGGGGGAACAGTTCTTAGGAGGTCTTTCAATAGGGCTTCAGACCTTCAGTAAACCCGATCTCACTGGAGTAAATGGCTCAGTCTTTCAATAACTAATTCGGTTTCTGAATGATATACCGATCCAGAGCAGGGCTGAAGAAAAAGCTCGAGGTTATATGCTTGGTTCTCTATCAGGAATGAGTTTGAAAGAGTAAATAGGAAGCAAGTAACTGAAAAAACAAGCAGCATCCTTTCAGAAATACTACTGCATCTGTGTTGGAGTTTGGGTGTTTTTTTGGTTGCTTGCTTTTTTTCTTTTTTTTCTTAAGGAGAGTGGTGTGAGACTTGGCCAGATTTATTGTTTAAGTAGGAGGAAAATGATTGCATGATTTGTTTTGTTAAGAACCTCACTAGGAGAAAAAAACTTGTTTCCTCTATATGTTTTGAGAGAACATACATTACTATTTCAGCTTCCCATGGTTAAGGGAAGAGATTCCCCAGGGGCTCCGCCACCTGTAGTTTCTGTTGTGACCAATGTGAATAACGTGGCAAATACAGTTTGTTCCTCAGACTGTTTTCTTGCTAAGTAGAAGTTTTTTGCAGAAGGCAACATATTTATATGTTGCAAGAACATACAACAGAGAGTTGGAGCTTATAATTTCGTAGATTGTAACCACTGCCCTGTACAAGAAGATGCAAAATACTAACATTTTTAATTGATATCCCTCTGCATTAATTTGAAGGTAATGTAAATTTGACAATAATAATAGTCCAGATGTAAAGCAAAGGAGAAATACATCTGCATTATTCTTACATAGCTCTTTGAGTAGTCAACTACCTTTCTGCCTTTTAATGATTTATATTTCTATAAACTTGGTCTAAGTTAGAAGGTCATTTTACAGTTACACATAAATTGTTGGCAAGTAAAGACTCTGTAGGTTCATGAACTATATTGTATCAGTTTTAATTTTTTGTGATATCACAGCAACCATATACTTAGTGAAAACTTCTTTTCCTGTCTCACTAAACTTTGCAAAACCTTGAGCAGTTTACAGTCAAAGCAGTTTCTGACTGTGCCACTTGAATTGGTCAGGGAAATTAGATATAATTCAAATTTACACAATTTAACTCTCTTTTTTTTCATTTTATTCCATTTACTCTGGCGATTTGTGATGTCAGCCATGAACCACTGCATAAGTCTAATTCACTTTCATAAATTTGCAGTTCTCTTGGATTACTTTTAGAATTTTCCTTCCTGATGTTCCTAAAACATCTCATTAGACTTTACCAGCCTTTCTTTCATTGAGGTCATAAGGCAAAATTACGTTCTGTACAGATAAGCACAGAACAGAGAGTGTCAACCTTTGCCTGGACACCCCTTGTTCTCACTTTTAGGAAGCTACTACCTGAATTATGTAAATTATAAGCATTTTCTCTGAATCAGAAAAGATAGCAACAGGATCAGTCTTACAGCTTTCCTCGTCTGTTAGTAATGCTCATTTGACATATAGCTAACTTCCTAAGAAGATCTTAAAACAATTTGCCAAGGACATAGCAGCATTTTCACACCTTTCTAGAGAAAGAGACCCAAAATAGCAAAATGACTGCATAGGCTCCCCATACAGTTAATATTTCTTGGTAGGTTCCTTCAGGCTCGGTTAGGTGCTTTGTCCAATTCTAAGAAAAAATCAGAAAGTTGTGGATGTGATATATATCTGATTCCTTGGAGTTGTGAAAGGTTGACACCCTATTGTGAATGTTAAATTGTTTTTATTGCTGTGTTGTACTTAAAATCAGATTTTTTTACATGATATTTTAAATTCATGCTTATTTTGGCCCTGTAAAGACAGTTGCTAGGCAGAAATAAAGGCACTCCTGGAAAAAATATATTATTATTTCATTAGAAGTGTAAATAAATATGTGTTACAGCGTTTAACGTTAGGGACTGTCAGTCCTCTTCTGTCATGCCAGATTATTTATATGCAAGATTTCTTTGAATATCTAATAAATGCTTTTGTAATTTCTTTTGGTAATCCCTGAATTTTAAGTAAAAGATGTGTTATCACTACCAGACAAAAATATATCGACCTTTGTTTACTTTAAAGATGGTAATATTTCAGAGATCAGCGTCTCAAGTGCACTTAAGCCATAGTTCATTTCTGCTCTTAGGTAGTACCGTAAAAGGAATGTTTATGTGACAACTGCCCCTCTTCTGCTGCTGCTGCTTCTTGTTTTGAAAGAAGAAAGCTGAGCTTTGAATATAAATAATGTGTGAAACGCTGTTTAACTGCCCAGTAAATTCAGGTGCTTCTCATTCTAAGCACAAGCACACGAAATGTTGAGTGGTCCTGGAGATGCTGGGGAGAAAAAAAAAAGCAAGCTTTGCATACTGATCACATAGGGAATGCGACTTTTTTTCATCTCTATTTTTAATTTAAACAATTCCGTTTAAATATTTTACACAACTGCCTACCAAAGCTTTGAGTTTTCTGTTAAATATTCGAAAGGATTATTTTCCTGACAGGCTAACTGTATTTTCCCTCATGTTTTAAGAAGGTTGGTGACGATTTTGTTGCTGGTTAACTTTTTATTTAAGTAGCCTACAATATCAGAGCTAAACTCAGATTTTTGGATACAGTTCCAGAAGGCCTTCGAAGGTCTTATTAGCACCCATGGGGCTCCAGTAAGGTTTATTTTCTCCAAACTTGCTTCAGCAGGACTACAAAGAAGAAAAAAAGAAAAAACAAACAGTATTTGAGTTTCCCCTCACCAAGTCAATGGGAACAAATTGCATAAAGAAACACAGCAAGTCAATTTCAGAGAGTCTTTTTGCATACGTAATGTGTGCTCTACACATGCTAATCGATGCAACGGGAACAGTTTCCTTTCCTGATTTTGTGTGTCTCTGGACTTTTGTTGTGGTTTAGCCCCAGATGGCAGTCCTGGGGCCATGCCTCTCCTTGAATATCCCTCTTTTCTACTAGACATCAAGTCACATGGTATGGAATACCCCCTTTGGTTAGTTTGGGTTACCTGTCCTCACTATGTATCACCTCAATTTCTGGTGAAAATTAAGCCTATCCTAGCCAAACCCAGGACGATTTCTTTCACCAATTTTCATTCCCGTTCTTCCTCTCTTTGTACAAAGAGCCAACCTTCATGTGGAGTGAGAAGCACTTCTTTAGTTTACTAAAGCTGCACTGAAAGCTGACTGGGCAGTGACCTAAACAGCAGTCCGCAGGCTTGGTCACTTGAGTGCTGACAGCCTTCCAGTGCCTTTTTAAAAGGGCATACAGGGTGGCAGACAAGTTCTTCCTTCTTTGATGCACGCAGCTGAGAAAGAATCCTAAAATATATCCTATAGAAACAGAAGACGTGCCTATATGGATTAATATATGTAAAGTGAGAAGATCATAGACTGGGACCTGATTCACACTTACTGTCAATGCCTGGACTTGAACAGAGTTTTTATAGATCAATCGAGCAGTATCTAAGCGTAGCTCATTTGAAAACTGCCTTCTAGAAATGTTGTATTTTGTAGAAATTGCTTGACATTTTTCTGTGATTGATAAGCACTTCCCTAGCCTGCAGAAAACTGATAGAAATTTTCCTTTCTGTAATTACATTAAAAAAATTAAAAAGCTTGTAATTGGTTACTCAATTGCATGTAGTGTAGGATCCAACCTGGTTCCTGGTTTGGATATCTCAATCTAAGATAGGTAGAAAGCATGAACAGTAGTATTTCTGGGGCTTCACAGCAGTCAGAAATCATTAAAATAAGAAGAGGAAATTTAGATCATATCAGGACGATTATAAAATGTGCAGCAAAAGTTATCTATAAAAATATATCTTTTTATTGACTCCATATGAATTAATTTCAAACATACAAATCAATGTGGCTGTTTTGTAAAACCTGGAGTATAGTTTGATATACTTTGTTGTTTTAGTTTCTGTATGAATGTAATTTCAGGAAGTTCCTGTATATTCATCTACAGAGTTTCATCGATGCATCTGCTAAATGCCTGGATTAAAATTCATTGTCTTCCATCCTGTTTTATTATTTCATTGACCTGCTACTCTATCAGAGAAGGCATTCTCAATGCTGATGATATTTGCTGAGCTCAATCAAATTTGTTCAAGTCTCAAATAAAGTTGAATATGTCTAGTGCCTGCCAAATCTTTGACCTGGGATTTTAAGAAAAATATGTTTTACTACTGCTCAGAGTCCTTTTTCTTATGCAACCACATTTCAAATACCTGCCAACAAATGGATTACAAAATTATATTTATTTCCCACCCTCTCCTTTAACAAAGGAGTTTTGTGTTTTTTCATTGTTATTTAATCCTCAGGAGCCTTTTTTTTTTTTTTTAAATGACAACATCCGTTATTTCCATTGCAAATACCAGGATGAGTGAGCATACCTCCAAGTGTTTGTAAGCCTTCTATTAATAGGGGACTAGCCACTATAAAAATGTTTCAGAAAGAACAAATAGAAACTAAATTACAATGGTTGATTTAAGTTTCCAATCTGATTTATGTTCTGCAATGTTTATATTCCTTCTCTCTCAAAATTTTATCCATATCTGCTAAATGATGAGACTTCTTTCTTTAGTTTGATTTGTTCAGGAATTACTCTAGTGAATGTCTCAGATTATGAAAAAAACTGTTTCTTCTCATTTCTTAAAATTTACTTTGTGTGCTGAGAATCCACCTCAGGATCTTTAAATCCAGATATCTCCCAGAATTTATGTTTTGCTTTTGGTGTTTTGGGTTGGTGGTTGGTTGTGGGTTATTTTTCCCAAAAACTTTTTTTGAGTTGTAGCTGAATTAATTCTCGCTCTGCTAAAAAGGACAAAAAAGTGACAGCTCTTCAGAAGTCATACCTGTCTTGTCCTGCATTCAGTGCACCAGCTTTTTTTCTGCTCAGTCAGTTACCAGCTACTTAGGAACAGACATGGAAGAATAGTCATTTTTAGCTTCCAGTGAAAGCATTTTTAGCTGCTTTGTGTTTCTCCACATTGCAGAAGTGACATGCAAGTTCAGTGCTCATTAGTTCAACTTCAGTTACAAGCTCCTATTTATGTGGAAGTTTCAGCTCAAAACAGTCCAACTGACAGTTTTAAATATCTGTGCAGTGACAAAATTGTGTAGTGAGGAAGATGGATAAATTCAGAATGAAAAAGTAATAATCTGCATTCTACTATTAAATGCAAAAGTGCAGCCAGGTTTACTAGTCACGTGTTTCAAGATTAATCTTAGAAAAATAAAATAAAGATAAAATAAACTTTTAAGACACAGATCAAGCACCTTTTTTTTTTTTTTTCTTTTCTGGAAGTTGACATGATGATCTATGGCTTAGGCCAATGTGGAGTGAAACAGTAAGTTATGTTCACCTTGCTTGTTGCCCATGATCTGAGTCTTGACTCATGGCTCAGCATGCATCTTGAACCATTACTCTTCCTACGCTACAATTCGAGAACAGCAGGCAGATATTTGTTGTTTGTCACAAAGGCAACTCATGACACTGCCTGCTGACATACTCGTGCCTGTCACTCCTCAGTTGAGATTGGAGCAAATCACTACAAGCATATGTCTCTGCTGGCAAGCAGTGCACCCCATCCAGAAGGCATTGGCTGCTGGTGTACTTCACCAATCTCCCAAAACAGCCTGGCAGGGTGTGTGCTTCTTGTCTAAGCTACCTTGGCAGTGTGCAGATGGTACTTTTGGGTACAATGAGGGGAACTGCCACATAATAAAGCCCTCATCCCAGCTACCACTTTACATCTGAGACTTGCCACTAGTCTCTGTCTGAGGTCAGGCCCCATTTAGTGTGTGGTGTCAATTCCCTCTGCAACCAGATTACTTTCAGTCATTAGTTGGATAAGAAGAATGCAGGAAGTTAATTCTCTCAGCTAGTCCCTGCCATGGCCTCAAGCGATGCTACTAGATCTGCTTATATAGTTGAATGTTGTACCTGGTTCTGTGGGTTCTTCCCATCTTATAATTTCAAAATAAACTCAAGATAGACATCTTTCCTGTCTACAAACCCCTCGTGTTATGATATTGTAAAAGAAGGTAGATTGATCTGACTTCATTTATTTTTGATAACCATATTGACTTTGACTAGCCTCCTTGTTATCTAACAGCTACTTATTCCTCTCTTTGCCATTCCATTACCCATTTTAAAAGAAAGGTATTATTTTTTCCTTCTCTAGTATTTTGGAAATTGCTCACCCTCCATACCACCTGAGAAATAAGCAGCAACAGTAAGTTTTTCTCTTTGTGCTCACCTGCTCCAATTTTACCCTGACATGTTCATAGTATATTTTTTCTGCTTGTCATTAGTAACCTCAACTAATTTTACATTTCTTGTGTGTCTGCTTATGTTTAAACATCAGTGAAGAGCTCTCATTTCTCTGAACAATAGGGAGAAAGTGACTGAATCAGATTTCAAAGACTGTGAATATCAAGTAAGGGAAGGCGCTCCCAACACATTCCAGAGAATCACTGGACATTCTGTGTGTTTGTGTATTTGCTTCTCTTGTTACTTTCAATTTGTGTGCCTCTGGGAATCACATTTAGGAGGAAAAAAAAACCAACCTAGAAGCTGCTTTTTGCCACCAGAGAAGGGAGTAAGAAGATTTATGACTGCACCCCACAGAAGTGACCCACACTGGGGCAGCTGGTGAAGAGCTGAAGCTCTGTGTGAAAGGACTCAAGTTGGAGTTGTTCATGAAGAACTGTCTCCCATGAGTGGGACCACACGCTTCCAGAAGGGGAAGAGTGTGAGGAATGTGTCTGGCCTCCATCCAGGGTCAAACCACCACAAAAATAAAAGTTAAATAAATGAATTAAAGAATCAAAAAGAACTCCAAAGTGTAACATTTTATTTTAAATCAAATAAGTAATTTTTATTTACTCAGTTGCAATCATTTTGGCAGAGGAACATACAGATTTACTTAAAGGAGAAGGGCCTGAAAAACAAAGTAAGTTTTTCTTTTGACCCCATTCTTTATAAATGTCGAATGTTCTGTATTTGATCATACACCATATGGTCCTTATCATTCCAGTCCAAAGCATGTTCAATATGTACAGTTATGCAAAATCAAGAGAGAAAGAAAAAACTGTTGATTTTTAAATTATTTTTTTCCATCTGGCTTTAATAAGGTAAATTATCAGAAGATACCTCAATAAAGTTAGAAGGATTTAAAATGTAGTGACAAATTGAGGATTTGCCCTATCTCATCCTATCTTTCATTTAAATCTTGATACAGTACAAAAATAAAAGATTGCTATCCAGTCAGATCTGGACTGGATCAGCTATGAAGATGGCCTACAAGCTTCAAACAAAATATAAAGCCATATCGTTCAACTACTGAAAGGAAGTGAAGTCCTGTAAGTCTAACCACTTTCATTCTAAACAAGAACAAGAGGAAAAGAAGTCAGTGAGCATCGCAGTAGAAACTACTTACCTTATGGTTATGGTTAGTGATCTGACATCCTGACTGAGAAGTACAGATCCTCAGTAAGATACGTAAGGGATAAATATGGACTTATCATCAGTCAAAGTATGAAATCAAAAGGACTCTGGATACTTTGATACATGCTAATTAGAGAAAAAATAGAGTGTAATCTTGTCATCAAGTACTGCAATTCTGTCAGATCTCACAAGTGAAGCATAATTGGGCCATGATAGCACTCGGTGATCTGCATGAAGGAAAAAATAAGGTCAGGAGGAGTGGTTTCACTGGTGACAGTCTTCCTTTGAGTATGAGGTTAATACTTCACCAGTCTCATTCAGAAAGTTAAAAATATTATCTTTTTGAAAGCCTACCAAATCCATAAAGTATAGCCTGTTGTCTTCTTACCAGATAAATAAACATACTTTCCAAGTGTATATGTCTTTTGAAGAAAGTAAGGCTTATATACCTGTAAAGCAAAAGTCACACACTCCTTTGGGAACTTTGGGGTTTATAGGTGTGTTCTGTGGTGCCCTGAAGCATGTGAGAGAGCTTTCTGGGTTATCCTGACAATGGGAGACAGTCCATCCCTTGTATGTACCTGATATGTGTAATTAGTACATAGTAGTCTGTTCTATGTTTAAATGTTTATTAGAAAAGGTATGGATAAGGAAAAAGGAAGCAACACTTACCCTGCTTACATTGAGGTCAAAATCTCTTTTTCTCCTCAGCTAATCAACTTCAGATTTTCCTGACCAGCCTGCTCAAGGCCTTCAGTTTCATTCACTCCACTTCTCAAAGAAGGTCTTTTGGAGGTGGTAGATAATTTTTGTATCTCATTTTTTCCTTTCAAATTCGGTCTTTTTCTGTCAAATCTCTCTATGAAAATGCCTCTTTGGAAATAGGGTTGTCATCACTTCTACTTGACTGGCCTATTAGAAACTCCCTGATTTAAGTGTGGGATAGGAATCTACGCTCCCCAGTGAATCACTGCCTATATCTCAGAGACAACCTGTTGATGTATCATACGAAAAACATTCTTGATAACTAAGACTAATTAATTCAGCCCACTACTATGAGACAAGACATAAACACATTGAGTTGATGTGACACATTTTGAAATGCTTTTGAGCACTCACATACCATTGAGAGAGAGAGAGAGAGAAGAAATGCTTTTGATCTGTTGCCAGGTCATAAGAAATGAAGGCTTTTCAGGATTATCTTTGCCTTGGAGAAAATTCAGTGACATGTCACTGGCTACTTTCATAGTGTAACATATTTTCTTTACCCGTATAGGCAGAGACAATGAAAGCAGTGTAGAAACAGAATCCTATTTCATGCATTGTAGCCAGTATCAGGTTCCAGTGAACTAAAGTTTTCTTGACTAGGACTCACTAATGCAGACAGCAAATTCTCTTGTTTACAGAAGCACTTCCAAAGAGAAAACTAATTCTGGGATGGATACAACTCTTTAAAAAACACATTGCTGCATTCCAGAAAAAAACAAAAATCTAACACAATGATGCTTAGACACTGAATCTGAAGGCAATTGGTATTTTCTAAGCTGTATTTTAACAAAAGACATCTTACACGATTTATTTAAGTTTTATCAAATAACTTTATTCAACTTTAACGAATTATGTTTCTCTCCATTACTACTGTAAGTATGGTAACTAAGAAAGCAAATTCCATAACTGAAGTTCAGTTTACATTTTTATGATAACCATGTTAGAATGAAACTAAATTTTTCACTTCTAAAAAAGACTAAAAAGCAGTAAAAGCTTTATTTTGTTGTCTTTCAAATGAGCAGATATGATCCCAGAAGTAGCATGTTGAATAAGAAGGTATAATTTTTAAACAGTGAGTTTTATGATTATCACATTTCTCCTTATTACTTTAAGGATAAGCACAGATTAAAAGACTCAACACAGGAGAAAGCACTGAATGCTGTAACATTTTTAATGCAATTTAATACAATCTAATATCTACCTTTGGTCTCTAGAAATAAAAAGTGTCGTATCTTTAAAATCATGACCTTGTAATCTGCATTTTAACTAAATGAAGACTTTGGTTCACAAGACATTCTCTATTTTATCCTGAAAACAGATTATTTTCATGTTAATTAGGTTCTCAATGCATTTACTATGGAAAAGGAAACCGAATTTTTATAGTCTTCTTTTCAATTTAATTAAAGCAGACCTTCATGCCTTTCTTCAGACAATATGCCAGACCTAAAAGACTAGGAATGTGACTGCACTAAAAAGTCAAATCTAAGAAAGATTCCTGAAAAGGCAGGAAAAAATGTAAATAACTATATTATGGATAACGAAGAGACTGGGGTAGATTCTACATCCTGTAAATCTTTTTAGTAGTTAAAATGAGATTGAGACATGATTCAAGTACCTTATATTCAAACTATGACCTCACGGACTCTTTATATACAATGCAATGTTATACAAACCTGAATGTCATAGCTAAGTTCTTTTTTCAGCTTAGCTGTGCTTCAGAAACATGCTTGTAACAGCCACAGCCTCAACAACACTAAGAAGCTTGACTTCTGCATCAGCTTCAAACTTTATTTGGGTCCAAAAATATATTCTTTTAATTTTGTCCTCTGTTTTAGGGCTTAGTCTGTTATAGGTGACAATATATCACGTCTAACACAGATTGATGGGATTGATTTCCTCATAAAAACATTTTAAATCTGTCTTATCTTTTAGGTACTGGCAGAGAAGAATGTGATTCTGGACTTTTATGTAATAGCCTAGTTGTCAGGAGAAGTTTTCTAGGAAATAAGAGCAACATTTAAATGTATATTCAAAGTTCATCCTTTAAAACCTAGGATAGAGCCATAAAATCAGTGTGTAGTAAAGAAGGAAGAGAAGGGTCAAGTAATAGTATGAATGTTTTCTTCCACTGAGGAAAGAGTGGGATCAAAAGACAAGGGAAAAAGCTAAGTGTAACACTAAGTTAAAATTCTAAAACTGACCTGAAAGTGAAATCAGCTTGGTAATTGCCATTAACCACAGAAATACAAACATCATTGCCCATTTTGAGAAAAGGATAAAGAATTCTTTTGGTTTCCATTCTTACTGAGAACCAACCTTTCTTTCCAAGTTAAGTAAAGATAAAATTTTCTTAGTCAAAAGCAAAAGCTCCGTATTTTGGGACTTGATGCAGGTCCCAATGAAATTGTTCCCAACTCAATTGGTCTTAGGAACAGGCTATATACAGTCGGTGCCTAGACACCAAATTACTTATATGAGTTTTCACATATACATCAATTGGATTTCAGCCATTTCATGACAAAGAGTGTATTTTAAGTGTCAGGGTATTCATCCACTGGAGGGAGGGTGAAGTTCTCTTCATTAAATAGATGTCATGGAATGTCATAGAATCAATTGGGTTGGAAGAGACTCTTGAGATCATAGAGTCCAATCACAGCCTAACCCTGACTAGTCCACCTCTAGATCATGTACACACCTTTTAAATACCTCCAGGGATGGTGACTCCACCACCTCTCCAGGCAGCCTATTTCAATGCTTGACAACCCTTTCAGTAAAGAGATTCTTCCTGATATCTAACCTAAATCTCTCCTGGTGAAGTTTTAACCCATTTCCTCTCATCCTATCACTTGTTACCTGAGAGAAGAGACCAACCCTGACATATCTGCAACTGACTTGCAGGTAGTTGTAGAAAGCGATAAGGTCACCCCTCAGCCTCCTTTTCTCAGGACTAAAAAGCCCCAGTTCCCTCAGCCGTTCCTCATAGGGCTTGGGCTTCAGATCCTTCACCAGCTTCATAGCCCTCCTCTGGATGCGCTGCAGTATCTCAACATCCTTTCTGTAGTGAGAGGCCCAAAACTGAATACAGCATTTTTCAGATGTGGTCTCACCAGAGCTGAGCATAACGGAATGATCCCTTCCCTACTCCTGCGGGTTACATTATTGCTACAGGCCAGGATCCCCTTTGCCTTCTTGGCTGTGTGGGCACACTGACTGCTCATGTTCAGCTGGCTGTCAACTAACACCCCCAGGTCCTTCTCCTACAGGGAGCCCTCCAGCCACTCTAGACATAAGGTTTATTGTAATAAAGATGTCTTCAGCTACGTATTTCAGATACATATAAATAATCAAAGATTATTTTTCAACCAATAATCTTCTTGTTCTATGAAACTTTAAAAGACAGCACTAGAGAATGGGCAAGGGATCATAAAGGTAACTACTTAGATTTGTATAAGGAACATACATGCTCTCTATAGTCATATTAGTGTTAGTAAATAGCTTTAAGTGTACTAATCCCAGGGTCCCAAGGAATTCTCTTTATGAACGTAAAGGAAATGCTTAAAAGGCACAGTTACTCATAGCAACTAATTGCTTCTTAAAATTTATGTCAGATACTCAGCTTTGTAGTTATGCCTGCATATATATTAACTGTTGTAAAGACCTTCTTAGTGCACATTGCTCTCCGTAATGAAGTTTTAAACGTTCCAAGACTTTCATTTTAGCAGAATGTTTTGGATTATCTGGGGTTTGGGAGTTTGGGTTTATTTTGGAGGGGGATGAATTTGTTTATTTAAATAAGCTATTTCTAATTTTACCGTAGTTGTCTTGATACAGTGTCTTTCCCAGTAGAACTCTGAAAAAATTCTCATTACTTTCCATTTCCATACTTTACATGTTCGACAATTTTCTTAAAGCTTTTTTACTCCCTCTTTCAGACCCATCAACCCTGAGACTCTCCTCTTTCAAATCAGTGCAAGTAAGGAGCAAGTAATTTGAAATTAAATGCTACAGAGTACAGAAGGAGGCTTTCTGGTAGTGACTGCAGGGGATGTGATTACAGGTGAGGATATCAGAAAAGGAATTAAAAAAATTGGAAGGACCCTTAGGTCATCAGTCCAAATATAGCACTCCCATATGAGAAAAGGATGAGTGAGAAAAATAGGTTTTGAGATGGTAAAGATTCTCTTACAAAAATACTGTCAGGTTAGCTTTTTTATCACTGAAGTAAACAAAATAATTTTGTCTAAAATCAGACTGAACAATACCAATCTTTTTTAGTGCCTCTAGCAATTTACAGGAGCTTTACAGCTGCATTCTCTGAGAAATGACAGACTTTTCAGTTTGGTGATATTTTTTCTCTTTATTTGTGTTTAGTAGTGTTGACAAAAGTACTGAACTCTTCCATTAGCATACTCTCAAATACTTATAGATGTAAGTCTGTAATTCATGATTGCAAAACGCTTTAGGACTGGTCAGAAGTCATGTAACTACATTTAAAGAACTGGTGGCCAAATGCTTATCTCAGCTGATGAAAAAAAGACTTCTGGAAGCCTGTGAAAACTATCAATAGAAAAAAATGGGAATATTGTAAAAAATGACTACATGTTTTTAATTTATGTTCTGACCATGTGTGTTCTTCCTGGACTGGAAACTGCAGTTCTGGCTTTGACCAATTTCAGTTTGGTCATTTTAAGGTATGCATTAATGGATCAGTGAAACAGGAATTCACTTCTCTTGAAGTTTGGGCTTTATCAGCAACAGGTAATGAATCTTGACATTGAATCATATGGCTTTTTGTGCCTTAACATTTCTACATCTTAATCTATTTATATACAGAGAGGGAATATAGTGTCTATTATATGGTAATAATACAGTACATTGTGCTGCCTAAAACTAAAAAAATCCTTTTTTTTTGGATAAAAGATAAATTAAAAGATAAATTATTCAAAAAGTTATCAGCTTTTTTTCATATAGTTATTTATTGAACACTGAAAATTAGAATAGTAGCAAATACCGTCCCTGGCCACGGTACTTCCTTTATAACATTTTCTGATAGCAAAAAACTAATCCTCTACTTCACTGCATAGGCATAATACTAGTTTTTACTGAAGGGATGAAATGTCACCTTTGAGCTACTACCTTTACATATAATTTTGGTCATTTTCCAGAAATCTCATTGAAAAACAGTTGTAGAGAGTCAATCAAACTTGACTACTTTCACCTGAAAACTTAGTGCACATTCAATATTTTATAAAAATGCTGTGGCCAGACAGAGAGCTTCATTGTATTAATGTGTTTTCCACTTGTTGGGGTTTTTTGGTGTTTGTTTTTGGGTTAGGGTTTGTTTGGCTTTTTTTTTTTTTGACAAGTAGAATCACCTCTGAAATGAAAATAAATGATTCTTAAGCACACTGTGCTTTTGGTTTTGTTGATCCAAGTGAAACAGTTTAGAATACTGCTGAGAGAATTGTGCATTCTACAGTAGGTATGAATCCCTGGACTATGAGTTTGTAGAGGTGATTGAGCACTCTTCATGTTCTACAGTAATGTGCTAAGATACACTTTAAATGGGAGTGCAGCTCTTCTAAAATATGTTCTTTGAATTAGTACAGTCTGGGCAGATTTAGATTTGGTGTACTGGATATATGTGTATGATTTAGAAAGCTAACAAAAATCATAAATGGTTGATTGAATTTTGTCATTTTGGACATACCCTCCTTTATTTTTTGACCAAAAGTTTTGCAAGAAGAACGTAAATATCACAATTTCCATTTATTGCATCCCACAGAAGTGTCCTGTATAACAATAGAAATTGACAGTTTAGAAGGTTGGATGGTATAATATTGACATTAACAGTATGTTTCTACATGGCTGAAGAATTGAACAAAACCTTATTGTTGTGAAACCAAAGACAATAATAAAGAATGTTTAGATAAGCAATGTGAAACCCACATTAGAGCATCATATAAGGTTTTAAATCATGTCTTCTTCTCAAAGCAAAAACGTCTTACAAAAGGCTATACAACTTTAAAATCTATTATTAAGAAAGATTATATGAACATCAGTGTACTCTCCAAAGCATACGGGTCCCCTATTATTGCTTTTTGTTTCTGATAATTTCCTTTAAACTGTGAGCTTGCAAATACATCAGAGAAATTTGATATCCTGGAAAAAATGAATGTGTTTCTTTCCTCATCTACTAAATTCCTTTTATACTATATCACCTTCCATTCCAATTTTTATTACCTGAACTTGGTATTACCTCCCCAGAATAAGTCATTAATTACTCAGAATAAATTGTTCAGGGCAAAAGTAAAAGTATAATTTAACACAAAACAAAAATGAAAAACAAGCCAACTATGGTTTTGAAAGTTTAACTAATTCATGGTATACCTATACTGTGTGTCGTTGTTTATGATTTCGTTGTGTTGTTATATCACAGAATATTTATGATGTTTGCATGCTAGAGAGTTGTATTTATTTAAAAAATGCTTTTAAATTAATCATCTTCCTTCCAGTTAGTATGACAATTCACATCTTATTATCATCCTTAGTCTTAAACAAAACCAACTGTGCAGCTTAATATTCCACACAGTTGCTTTCAGGATATGTTTTTAACCACAGTGACAGTCTATTTGCTATATAATCAAGTAGGAAGCTATGATAACAAAAACTGCTAACATTAACAAATGGGAAGGGACAAATTGATAACAAATTTATCATCTCTATTAGTATCATACTGTGCACAGACTCTAAAATACTCAAGGTGATCCAAAGATTGTATGTTTAATTAGTGACCGTGCAGTCAAAGTCAACCTCTTTAGTGCTGTAACACTAATCCCAGTGCAGTGGGATTGAAAATAAGCAAAATGGGAGGGGTGGGTCCATGTACATTTACATTTTCACTTGAGCATATATTTGCAGAGAAACCTGTGCTTGCCAAAGATAAATTTTTATTGATAAAAACTTGGGAAGCAAGTTTTAAAAAGAGAGGGAGATTGGACAGGGTATTCAGGCAAGCCACTCCAGTTTTCTTGTTGGGTTGTTAGCTTTTCCATTATTTTAGAATAAAAATCAAGTTGAGGAAGCACATTACTTTAAGTTCCTTTCAACATTTCCTGTAGGAAATTTAACCCCCCAAGAAATGTCTCAAAGATATCCTCAAAAAAGTAACATTTTGGAGCTGGACACTGCACAATTCTCCATGAAATACCTCAGAGATCTGTCAGGGAAAGTGAGAAGGGGCTGATGGCAGGTAGAACATTTGTCTGCATTTTTTTTTGATCTGTGACTTTATTTTGCCACTATCCTTTCAGTTCAGTAAACAACGGTTTAACCTCTACTTTGTCAGAACAAAATCACTGTTTTCATTTTTAGGCTTGTTTAGCATTCATAGAGTTCAAACTAAAACTGGCAATCTGGAGATACTTTTGTTTCTGCAGATGTAATCAATCCAAAAAGACCACTGCTATCTGAGCAGTGGAAATCTGCGGCAAGTTTGGTATCAGTATTAAAGGTTCTGTTTGACGTCTGGCAGCCAGGGTGGGGAAAGAAGTCTCCCTCAAAGATTAGCTCCCAGCTCCTGCTAGGAGCAAGCGTGTCACTTTGAAAACCCCATACAAGCAAAGCATACTGTCATCATCTACCTTGACTTGTGTAAAGCATTTGCCACTGTCCTGAATGGTATCTTTGTCTCTAAATTGGAGAGACATGGATTGGACGGATGGACCACTTGGTGGATGAGCAGTTGGCTTGATGGTCACACTCAAAGAGGTGTGGTCAGCAGCTCAATGTTCACATGAAGACCAGTGATGAGTGGCATTCCTCAGGGGTTGTTACTGGGACCAACATTCTTTAACATCTTTGTTGGAGACACAGACAGTGGGATTGAGTGCACCCTCAGCGTGTTTGCCAACACCACCAAGCTGTGTGGTGTGGTTAATACAGTGGAGGGAAGGGATGCCATCCAGAGGGACCTTGACAGACTTGAAAGGTGGGCCCATGTAAACTGCATGAAGTTCAACAAGACCAAATGTCGGGGCGATCCAAAGCACAGCTACAGGCTGAGTGGAGAATGGACTGAAAGCATCCCTGAGGAGAAGGACTTGGTCTAGTGGAGGGTGTCCCTGCCTGTGGCAGGGGGATTGGAACTAGATGATCTTTTAGGCCCCTTTCAACTCAAACCACTCTATGACAGCTTTAGCCCAGTGTCACCATAAATACAGAAAACAAAAGCAAGTACTTTCATGTTGGTTAGAATCAATGTTCTTGTTGCATAAGTTCTTTCCCTGAATGTGTAAAGCTTGAGTCTGTATGTTACCCAGAATCAGGAAGATAAAAGGAACTACTGTAAAATGTCCTAGTTACTAAATGATCGGTGAATCTATATCATTCAGAAAGTAATTAATCTTCCTTGACATTGTTTGCCTTGACAGAATATTGATCATCTGCATCTAGCTCTGTTACAGTTTGTTTGGTTTGGTTTTATTGGTTTGCTTTGTTGTGGTTTGTTTTTACCCATGATTTGATTTCACATCTTTGTGTCTGCATATATTCTGTGCCAGTGATGTGGAAGGTAGAATGTGTTAAAAGCATAGGTGGGTGAAGAAGGTCTTCCTGCTTGGCCCACTGTCCCAAAATGTTACTATGGAAACCATAAAATTCTGTCTTCCTATCAAATATATAAGCACATTTAAGAAGAAGAAAGAAAAAAAAAAAAACAAACCCCAAACCCAACACTTTTTGCTCGTCTATTTTCATGTTTGTAAGGATTAAGTTTCCGCTACAGAAAATCCTTTCACTTGGCATAAATGAAATTCAATCAAAAGTTCACAGTGAACACTAGTAGATAAAGATGGTCAGTGGATAAATTACACTTTCTCTAGCCAATTGTCCGATGTTCAGTCTTATGTATTTGGGTCAATACATTGCTTAATCACAGAGGAAGTAAGCTTTGAAAAGACTAGAGTCTTGCATGGCTTCTTAGGGCCTAAGAAATGTTAAACTCTTGACAAAGAGAACAGAACAATAGCATAAAAAACTTTTAAACTTTAAGCAATATCCTTTTTAGTTTTGATCATAGTTCATAATCTTTATATTTCTAAACCTGCACTTTCTTAACTTCCCTCACTCCAATAATTTGCTGCCCACATTTCAAGAAGTATCTTTGCAATGCATGCATTATTTTATTCCTACCTCCATTTTATGATATTCAGCAGATATTTGCCACCAATTTTAAGGTATGGCCTCTTTCAGAAGATTTCTTTTATTAAAAGAGTTCAATCAGTTTTAGTGAATTTTCTTGTCCTTTAATCTGAGAGATGAATATTATTATTGAACTACTGGGTATTTAAGATTTTTTTTTGTTTGTTTGTTTTCCCTCATCTACCCATCTTTTAATTTCACCATTTTTGCTGGAGATTAATATCCCCAAACTAAAGATACTCTTCATCTCCTTTGGTGTAAATTCTGTCATCTTTCTGTAAACTGCCTCCATGGGCAAATTAGACTAAGACCAACTCTATTCCCGGGTGGAGCTATAAAATGTCTTCCATATATGTGTTCTCCGCTGAAAAAAATATTTGGGGAATGGAAATGATCCTTTCAGTCTTTTCTGGTTTTTACTGGAGTTATTTTTTTCATAGAAGCTAGCATGGAGCTGTGTCTTGGATTTGTGCTGAAACCAGTGTTGGTAATACAGAGATGGTTCTGTTACTGCTGAGCAGGGCTTACACAGAGCCGTGTCACTGCTCCTCACACCACCCCAGCAGCAAGAGGGCTGGGAGCACACAAGAAGTTGGGAGATGAGATAGCTGGGGTAGCTGACCCCAACTGACCAAAGGATGTCGTGGTCAGGATACAAAGCTGGAGGAAGGAGGAAGGGAGGGGATGTTCAGAGTGATGGAATGAATTCCTTCATTTGCTTTGCTTGTGTATGTGGCTTTTGCTTTACTTATTAAACTGTCTTTATCTCAACCCACAAGTTTTCTCACTCTTCAATTCTCTCACCCATCCTGCTGGGGGGGAGTGAGAAAACAGCTGTGTGGTGCATACTTGGAGCTAAACCATGGCACATGCAAGATTCTGTAAAAGAGTCATGGACTGATATTTTCTTAATTTGCACAGCACAATTTCCTGGTCTGATCTGTTAAGGCATGACAGTGAAATCGGAAGATTCACTCCTTTTTTACCTCAACTGATGGTGGAAGATTAAAAATTGAGTTACTATTAAGAGATATTTTTATTTTTTCTAGTCTAGAAATCTTAGAATATTCTGTCATGTAAGACCAGACTCTTCGGGCCCAGTCATCCACCCAGTTTTCTACCCAGTGAAGAGTACGCCCATCCAAGCCATGAACAGCCAGGTTTTCCAAGAGAATGCTGTGTCAAAGGCTTTGCTGAAGTCTAGCTAAATAACATGCACAGCCTTTCCATCAACCACTAAGCATGTCACCTTGTCATAGAAGGAGATCTGATGAGTCAAGAATGACCTGCCATTCATAAACCTAAGCTGACTGGACCTGATCACCTGGCTATCCTGAATAAGCCACGTGATGGATCACAAGATGATCTTCTCCATAATCTTCCTTGGCACTGAGGTCACATTGACAGGTCTGTAGTTCCCTGGATCCTCCTTCCAGCCCTTCTTGTGGATGAGTGTCACATTTACTAACTTCCTAACTGGGAGCTCCCTGGCTAATCAGGACTGATGATAAATGATGGAAAGGGGCTGGGTGAGCACTTCTGCCAGATCCCTCAGTACCCTTGGGTGAATCACATCCATCCTCATAGACTTTTAAGTAGTTTAGCAGGTTGCTCACCACTTCCCTCTGAATTATGACATATAATATGCTATATATATGTGTGTGTGTGTATATATATATATAAAAATTTAAAATCCAATGTAAATGGCAGGGTACAGACTGCTGAACAGGATATGTAGAGTCAGAAACAAAATGACTGTGGCTTGGGTCTGTCACCCACATAATGTATTCAATCAATTATATGATTGCTTTCTATTTCTATTCTGAAGTGTTTTCATCTGCACTGACTAACTAGATATTGTGTGAATAAATCTGCCGGTGTGATACACAGAGCACAGTAGATCATGCACACCAGGATGACCATCTCTAGGGGCCCAATCCAGAATCCAGTGCAATCAGCAGGAGGATTCCTGAAGTTTTTAGATTGGACTTTTTTGAGGTTCTTGGTCTGTATAATGTGATGTCATGTTTGTGATGACAGAGGAGAAATTACTTCTTCCTTTGAACATTTTTTTTTCACTGTAGGTGGCACCACGCAACATTTTTTGTTCGGGGCAGGGATCAACTTCAGCTATTTTACTATTACAGTGTACACAATTTTCCATAGAACTCCAATACATTCACAGTAAAAGAAAATTAGATTTCCCACAACTATTTAGAACTGTGTGAAACTCAACACTTTCTACTCAGGCACCAAAGCCAAATACTTTATATAGTTAAACATATAACCATGAGATTTTCTTAGTACTTTAAGTTCCCAGTTTAATGAAAATTAAAATAAAAACCACAAACACAAAAAACCCACCTATGAATTTCCCACAATTTTATCCTCAGTCTATAAATCAGTTATTTAGCCATATTATTAGATAAATCTGGCCCATAATTGAGATTAGCAATTAAAATTTTGCAGATCTTTATTGATAGGTTTGTTCTTCAACTGAGTGTAGAACAGTGTTTCTTTTGAAGCTCTTTTAAACTACAGCAAAAATCTACACAGAACTGCAATGTCTTACTTTGAAGACTCCGACCTTCCTGCAAATATACACACACAAAGATCATCTGTCCTCTTTTTCCTTCCTTTAGTGGGTAAATATTCATAAATATTCATAAACACATTCTTCCTTGAAACATATAACCTCTCACACCTTCTTTCATACGAAAAGTTTCATACTGGCAGGAAGGCTTTTGTGCATAGCTCTGCTCTGACCCAACGTGGCTGTGTCTTACAGGGCTCAGGGCCCAGGTATGTATTTTAAAGAAAATATCCCTAATGTGATCAGATTTTATGTAGACATAAATAGATCCACTTTGTATTAGAGGATAATGTGCAACAGGACTACACCATGAAGTTACATGACAAATTTTTAAATCTCAAAAATGAGCTCCTCAATTGGAAGGCCCAAGTTGCCCTTCATGACAACTGACATATTGTTGTTGATTCTGTTACCTGCAGTGACTTAAACATACTTAAACTACATAAATGTGCAGTTTGACTGATTTCCTGTTAAGGCAGTACTGTTTCAACCTCTTTTTAAAAATCAGCTAAAATGCTGATAATATCTACAGAAAAGCAACACAACCTATGACCAAATAGGATACTCTAGTGTGCATCCTGATAAAGTTAACAGCAATTTTTGATTAAGTGTACTCTTTTTGTGTTCCAAATCAACCTCTTTTATGTCCTGGCAGGATTATAAACATTAGATGTTGTGTCTCTGAGGAGTTACTAAGATTTGAATTCCATTTCTAAGTGGTTCTAATGATTTGATGCTTTGATACTTCGAGAGGTGTCTAGTACAAAGCAAATGTTTACCAATTATTACTTTGAAGCTTCATTAGATTTACTAATTCACTGCTGTGATTTGGAGGAATTTGTTCAGGTGTTAACTTCATTTTGGCTCTTCTCTTTTAGTCACACAGTGAAACTACATTTTAGACGGCTGCACTCTCTGAACTAACAAATGAAAGGGAGATAGTAATCAACATAAATAGCAAGACTAGTAAGATTTTTTTTTTGCACATAACCCTAGTTCAGCTTTTCAATGGTATTCCAAAGTAAAATGTGTGAAAATAAAACAAAAGTTAGAGCTGTTAACAAGAATGATTCATTAAAATAATTAATTCATTACATTATTTGGTTCACTTCAGAAAATTAAAAGTTCTACCTGTACAGTTAGACAAAAAAAATAATCTGTAGGGAAATTTATTTGTACCTTAAAAGTAAAGTATTATTTTTAATAATAGAGATCTGTTTCCTAAAGCCAGATTCAGTGTTACCTAATCTCTTGCATAATTTCCAGCTCATGATTAGTTCTACTGTAGTTTAATGATTGCAGAATCATATCACTGAAGTTTAAAAGTAGGATTATGTATATTTTTGGTGAATGAAAATCCATCTTTCTGGGTTTTCACTTAAAATAATACTCAAGTAAGATATTAGTACTCAAATAAGACTTTCATCTTACTATTCTTTTGTACCAAATTAAGAGTTTTGGTGATAAAGCAAGCCTTGCCCTGTATGATTTTTTTTTCACCCTAGAATTAGAGTCCTTTAAAACTAAACATCCTAAAATATATTCTATTTTCTGATTAACAACCAAACCCAAAGGTGACTTTTCAGCCTCCTGGCATTTTATATGTCATTGTGCTTTCTAATATAAATTTCCTAAGTAAATAGAGTGTGCAAACACTCAAATACTTTATCTGATTGGTAAGTAATTGTTTTTCATAAATAGAAGTATTCTTCAAATGAGTTTTCTTAATAAACCACTATAAAGAAGTAACTGTAAAAGTATGACAATTTTGAAATTTTTTTTCCACAAAACATTCCATTAAAGAAGGATAAGTATATCATATTTCATTTTCTTTTCTTCTTTTATACATTATTTTTGCAAATGTCTTGAAATATTGTTTAAAAATAAACTTTTTTTTAATAGATAGTTATCAACTGAACAGTGAAATTCCTTCCAAAGTTTATTTTTATTTTGGGGGACTTTTTCTTTGGTTTTTTTGTTGGTTTTTTTTTTTACAAAAACCCCATATTCTTCATGCTATAATTATTTTAATGAAGATTTTTCCATTACTACCTGGCTTGCAATTTTTTTTTCATTTTAATTGGGTTTATCTTGCAACAGACATTTCTTGTCTGTTGTTGCGCTTACACAGCTAAGAAACTTGTTCATTCATAGCCTTTAGATTGATTTTCTCCCATACTGATTTTGTATAAATATATAGGACTAAATACATACAGATTAGATGGATACTGCACAAAATTTCTGAGGCTTGGCTGGTTGGACTTTACAGGCAAGGCCACTACTGGTGTGAAACCAAAAGAACAAAGATAAGACATTTCCTTTAAATTTTGCATACCGCTCAAAAAGTCACAGTGGTTTTATTTTTAAAATGCAGGTAAACAAAACAAACAAACTGCCCCCCACACACAAAAAGAGACAAGAGTCTTGTTTCCATCACAGTTTATACATTTTATATTAAAAAAATCAAAAGATAGAAATTATCATGAAAGTAGTCCCATGTTTCTCACTTCCTTAATAGAAGCTAAATTAAAAAATGGCTTTGAACATTCTCAGGCTGGAGAGTTTTCTTTCCTTTATTCTGTGCTGAGTCTGTTTTGCCAGTGACACTAATTGCAGAATGATCCCTCCCTGTCCTTATCTCGACTCCTGAGCCTCTCAATATGTATTTTCTACCTTGTCCAGATGAAAGGGGAGTGATAGAGAGACTTTGGTGGGCGTTTGGCCTCCAGCCAGGGTCAAACCACCACAATCCCAAACTGAAGAATTTTTCATGACAAAGTCATCATGATGTTTGATATTTGGAGTTATTAAATTATGGCTAAGCATCCAAGTAAACAGAATGCTTTGTGCTCTTTCTGCTGATGTTACTGGTCTGGTGTTGATTTACAGATAATCAGTGAAAATCTAAAAGATGATAGTTAGTCCTTTTGGCTGTACAGCCATGCATTAAGCCTCAAACTTAAATTTATGCTGAAAAACACTTTAAAAAAAAAAAACCACATTTGTACCAAGTGAGAGAAGAATCAAAACAAAAATATGTATTGTTTACAATTGCTTCATTTATTTAATGTATGTGTTTTGTTCAAAAGATACTGAATTCTTTATGCAAGCAAAAGTTTTCTTCAGCTAAGGTCCACCTACACAGATGTTGCTGCACAGCTGAGAGGGGACAAACCTGGAAAATTCAAATAACTGCTAGGAGCAATGTTAGGAGAATGTGAAGCTTAGTATGGACTAGCAAATTAAACAGCTCTTACTGAGTTCTCACCTACACAGCACCACTGCCATACTAGGGGAACAGCACAGGTCTCAAAATGGAAAAATCCTTGTAGAATAAATCAACTTTAAGGCTGATATACTAATTAGCTGCCTGCTAATAAATAATTTCTGTATTATTGCTTTCTGATAGGCACACTCACTGCTGCAGAAATCTGGATGAATATTATAAAATAAAAAGAAGACAGTGATCTGTTTCACATTTTAATCTACTTTTTTAGGATACAGTTGTTTAATTGGGCTTATTCTCAATCCATATCACTGCAAGTGGTCTTAAAGGAAGAAAAATGCTTTAAAAGAAGGATACTTTAAATAAGTGTTGTAGAGCCTGATTAAACGTGAGGACCTAGAAGCATAAATTATTCTGTGTAGGCAGTTTCCAGAAGAGCTGCAATGATTCACCTGGTGTTTCCAAAACTAGGTTCTTTTGCAAAGTATCTGTGTTCTTCTGCAGACAGAAACTGTTCTTTCTGATAATTCCAGTGGATCAGATTTTGAAAGATGTGCTAATCCAAACAGAAACGTGCCGTTTGACCTCTGTGTCTGACTACAAAAATAAAACACATCTAGTATTAAATTCAAAACATAATCAGAGGATAGGAACTGACATGGCAATTTACACATACCTTCCTAGGTGCAGAAAATAATGTGTAAAGCAAGAGCATTAATTCATTTAAATGAATGCATATGTTTGGTAACTTCACTGTTTGAAGTATGTAATCTAAGTAGATGGCCAAACTTTTTAGTGCAAGTAGAATTTCAGGAGATGTTGAATGTTAAGCAGTTAGTATAGAAATAGCCATACATTATAAGCATATTCAGTGCCTAGTGGACTGTGGCAATTCATAAAAGTGTCTCGGTCACACTCAGAAGTGTTTTTTTAATGACTCTTTGGACTTGGGAGTCTACACACACAAAAAATATAGAAAAAGAAAAAAGGAGATAAAACTACAGGAAGTACTAGAATTGAAAACATAAAATGTAAGTGATATTAAAATACAAAACAAAAAAAAAGTTACTGTTATTTTAAGCAATTACTATGTTCATCCATAAGGATGCCTCACATGATTATCCATTTATGACAGTTAAATATGGTTTGATTCTCAGATTGAGACTTTTTAAAAAAATATGTGACAAGTATCTAACTTCCCTTAAATTCACTAAAGCTTGATGGCTTTATTTTCCCATCCTTTTGGTAGTTCTGGTAATTCACTCCTTGAGGCCTATACCATACAAGTTAAAATGCCCTGTCTTTTCTGATGTGCCAACATAGCTGGGCTTGCTGGGCAGAGTGGGAATAAAACCATTCTCTCAGACCTCTTCCTTCATGCACGATCTCTGTATCAGCCATATCATGCTATAAGGTAAATATCCAAGTATTATCTTTTCTTCATGAACAAGAGCACAGACAGAGGAGCAAGACAAAGACTAATGAAAAAAAAAGCTAAATACTGATCTTGGTGTGGCTTCTTCAATATATGGTTGTGTTCTTGTATATACCGAGTACTTGTGAGCCTCTTTCAGACAGAAAATCTCAAAGAGATAGGTACTGCTGTGCACAGAATCATTCCCCAGAACTGTGTTCCAAAACCCACTACACACCTTGTACAAGTATTCTCATATTTATGTAGGGAATAATGAAGATTCATTTCACTTGCATGAAACAGATTATTAGCTGGCCTCTTGGGAAGGGATATACAGTTTGTATAGTCACACAACCCAGGACACAGAATGCAAAGGCAGGGACTTGGAGAGTGAAGAACCACCCACAGTGGGAGAAGATCGGGTTTGTCTAAGGAACCTGATGGTGCACATCCATGGGACCTAAAGAGATGTATCCATGGGTCCTGAGGGAACTGGTAAATGAAGTTGCTAAGCCGCTAGCCCTCAAACTTGAGAAGCTATGGTAGTCTGGTGAAGTTCCAACTGACTGGAAAATGGGAAATGTAACCCCTATTTTTTAAAAAGGGAATAAAGGAAGACGCGGAGAACTACCAGCCAGTCAGGTTCCTCTCTGTGCCAGGTAAGATCATGGAACAGATCCTCCTGGAAATTCTGCTCAGGCACATGCAAAATACAGAGGTAACTGGTGACAGCCAACATGGCTTCACTAAGGGTAAATCATACTAAATATATGTAGTGACCCTCTATGATGAGATGACAGTGCTGATGGATAAGGGCAGAGTAATATATGTTGACTACCAGGACTTGTGTAAAGCATTTGACACTGTCCAACATGATATCCTTGTCCCTAAATTGCAGAGACGTGAATTGCATGTATGGACCACTTGGTGGATAAGGAATTGGCTGGATGGTCACACTCAAAGAGGTGTGGTCAGCAGCTCAATGTTCACATCGAGACCAGTGATGAGTGGCATTCCTCAGGGGTTGTTAGTGGGACCAACATTCTTTAACATCTTTGTTGGAGACACAGAGAGTGGGATTGAGTGCACCCACAGCATGTTTACCAACACCACCAAGCTGTGTGGTATGGTTAATACACTGGAGGGAAGGGATGCCATCCAGAGGGACCTTGACAGACTTGAAAGGTGGGCCCATGCAAACTGTGAAGTTCAACCAGGCCAAGTGCACAGTTGTTCACATGGGTCAGGGCAATTCAAAGCACAACTACAGGCTGGGTGGAGATGGATTGAGAGCATCCCTGAGGAGAAGCACTTGGGTATGTTGAATGATGAATAACTCTAAATGAACCAGAAATTTGTGCTTGCAGGCCAGAAAACAAATAGTGTCTGAGCTGCATTAAAAACAGGGTGACTAGCAGATCAAGGGCAGTTTGGTCCCTCTGCTCTGGTGAAACTTCATCTGGAGAACTGCATTCAGATATACAGCCCCCCAGTATAAGAAAGACATAGCACTGTTGGAGCAAGCCCAGAGAAGGGCCACAAAGATGATGACAGAGCTGGAGCACCTCTCTGATGAAGACAAGTTGATTTGGGCTTGTTCAGCCTGGAGAAAAGAATGCTTCAGGGAGACAGTCTAGCAGCCTTACAGTACCTGAAGAGGCCCTAGAGGGAAGATGGAGAGGTACTCTTTGTCAGGGACTGTATTGATAGGACAAGGGACAATGGCTTTTAGCTGAAGGAAGGCAGATTTAGATTAGATTTAAGGAAGAAATTCTTCATTGTCTGTGTGGTGAGACACTGCTGGCACAGGTTTCCCAGAGAAGCTATGGATTCTCCCTCCCTGGCAATGTTCAAGGCCAGGTTGGGGGGGGCTTTGGGCAATATGGTCTGGTAGAGGGTGTCCCTGCCCATGGCAGGGGGGTTGGAACTAGATAATCTTTGAGATCCCTCCCAACTCAAACCATTCTATGATCTGTAAACTAAACCGTTTTGAACAAAACGGAAAACAGAATGACAAATTGTACCTAGTTTGAGATTTGCTTTCATTTTCCTATTAGACATTCACTTTATTAAATATTCTGCAGTTCCATCTCTCTCCTCCATTTTTTTTGTTGTGGGCTTTGCTTTTGGGAGTTACTTCTTTGGTGTGGGTTTTTTTGTTGTTGTTTGGTTGTTTTTTACCATCTTTGACTCAAACTCTTCTCATTTTATTTCCCAACAGTCACTGGGCTTTGTGGCTATCACTGTTTTGTGGCTATTACTTTTCTAACTATTCCTACTATGTCTCTTCTTCCTCCAGGCTTCTGCATTCTTAATCCTTTATCTAGTATTTGATAGTTGAAATCTTATCATCACTTTTCTATTGCTCCTATTTACTCTCCTTCACTTTTAAAATATTGGTACATTCTTTTTTTTCTCCAATTTTTTTTTCCTTGAAATATTTTTCTTAAAGGTAATATTGAAATAGAATTGTTGCATCTGTGTAGTTGGGACAAACTTTATCCTTTCTACTTCTCAGTGTATCCAAGTACAATAATTCATCAGAAAAAAAAAAGAATGCAGGGAAATTATTTTCTGGAAAATTTATTTACTGTAAGGATTAATCATCTTCCTGTAACAAATGCTATGGGACTACACATGTGGTGACTAATTTCTAATTGTGTATTGAATTGTTTTATTTCCCCTCCCCTTTCTCTTTTTTTCTGGAGGAAAAAGCAGTTATTTTGTCAAGAAATTTTCCTGTGAATTTCTACAACTTTTTAAAAAGTTTTTCCTTAGAGGGTATTTTGTCAATAACTCCTAGATTCCTACTATGTCTATATGACTATTTTATACTGTGCTACTTTTTTGATCTGAGCATCTTGACAACTGAATATTTTTGGACATGGTTTAAATCTAATGAGAACTTTGTGTTTTGTTACAGGTGTTACACCAAAGAAAAATCTATCTAAATTATGTGGGCTCTATGTCCTACTCATGCAAATTATTTAAACCTAAAAAAAAATTCCTTTACTAGATCACTTTTCCTGCTCTTTTCTTAAACTTTCACCTAGGAGACATTTAACTTTTAACTGTCCAGATATCGCCAAGCTTGCGGAATAAAAATTGGAGGTCCACAAGTCCCTTCTGCGTAAACATTTGAAATAACACCATCTGGTACATGCAAACAATAAAGTCCTCCTCAGGAACAATGATGCATAGCATCATAGCAATGTATTTGTTGTACACAACACACTATTCTTTACACCAAATGCTGAGATATTTACAGGGAGAATAATGATTACCTATTTTACTTTCACCAGTACCAGAAATGAAGGTCAAGGGTCTATATTTTGATCCTATGGCTTAGCTTTGTAAAGTGCAAGATGTCTAGTAATTAACTTAGTTATGACTCAGGTGCAAATTACTTCTGGAATTTAATTGGGAGTTAATTCTCCAACTTAGGCATTTCTTAGAATATCAGAAGGTGTTTATATTCAGATTTTGGCATATAAATATCTTCACAACGGCAGTTCTCAGACACGTGCTTATAAGTTTGCACTCAAACTTGTTTATATCTTTGGTGAATATTGTGGATTTAAATGCTTGGCTGAATATTGATTTTACCACGTACTAAACAGCTTTGTAGAACTGGGGTCAGCTTGAAGCATTTTATCTATGTGCTAAACTGAGGAGGCCTATTCATCTAGCTTTTGCACTAAGAAAGACGCACGTAAAATTGCAGCTGCAACCTATATGAAGGCCCAGAGAAATTTCATTTGTTTTGCTTGTGATGCCAACAAGTAAATAAATAAATAAATAAATAGATAGATAGATAGATAGAAAAACCCCAAAGTCAAACACTGTGATTTCATCCATAGAGTTTTGCTACTCTGATTTCACTGTGAACACGTGTAGGATGAAAGTAACGAGACTCACAGTAAGACTGTTTCAGAGAAGCAATGGAAAATACTGGAAACAAACCATTCCCATCTCAGTCTCTCACACCCCTAAATCATCTCATGTTATAATGGTGGATTTCCATTGATACGTTAGAATCTTAAATATCTACTATCTATCATTCTTTTACTTTTTCTTTTTTTTCCAGTTCAGTTGGGTTTTTCCTTGGCATAGCCCATTCTATGCATTTTTTGGTACACTTATTCAATAACCTTTTCTAAATTATTAGCTGGTTGTAAGCATTTTACAATTACCTTTATTATGAAAGATGTCTTTATTATTCTGCATTAATATTGTCAGCAGCAGAAACACTAAAGTTTGCAATATTGTATGTCACCTGCATCCCAGAATCATAATTATGGTTTAATGTAGAAGGCTTGCCACTTAGGTGGTCAGATAATAAAAGCACTTTTGTCTGCAGTACAAAAGCTGAATTCTGCTCTGTATTTAAAAGAAAATAATTCCAAAGCTTCATGTTCTTACTGGCTCTTCTGAATAAATGTTAGTCATACTGTTATTTAAGGTAATGAATTATTTTCTTTGAAAGGTAATATCTGTCTCTTTGGTCAGAGATAATAAATAACAGATAACAAACACATTGCTTAGTATCTTTTCAGTGCTTGATATACATGCATCTGATGTTTTTAACAATCAAGTAACAGAATAAACAAAAAGAGCTCAAGCCTTCCAAACAAAACATAATAGTAGTAATAATGTTGCTCTTCATGTGGCATTTCTTTCTAAAGATTTCCAAACCATGGTGTGAAATTTCCAATAGCACTGGTATAAGAACTAGAACAACCACATCTGGTTTGCTAGAATCTGGGAATGCTAATGAATAGCATCTCTGATATTAATTTACCTTTTATGTAACACCACAGTAGTAACTTCTGTGGTGTTTGTGAAAGGATGTGGGAAACATTTCTTATACTGTTCTACTGTGTTTAAATGCTGTTTCTTACCACTAAGAAAGCTTTTAACATTTTGAACTACAAACTCCTCTAATCTGAGGCTGGAACTAGTAAATTGATCTTTGAGATACGGTGAACATTATTTAAAGTACAGTATAAATCACATTATAAATGAATTGGAAAACCAGTCCATGCGTGTTACAGAAGCCTGAGGCAGCACTACGTAAGATCTATGCAAAATACTGTGTGCTTCTGTGCATCTCCAGCATTCCCCCACACTTCCACACTACAGCTGGCCCCAGCTCAAGATGTTATTCTAAAAATTCTTCACATGGGTAAAAGGGAACATGCTGTACATGTAGAGCTAAAGATCTAGTGTTTGTCTAACTATTTTTAACTGCTTAATAAAAAATACAGCAGATTTATTAACATTAGTCTAGTTACAATAATTCTGACACTTGCGTAAGTTCAAAAGCCTCGTACCAGCTAGCACTGTTGTACCAAAAATCCTCACAGTATCTACCCCTTTTCTCTGGTGTTACGGTAACTCCTTTTGGGTCCAAAGGTCTACAGTAGCTGTCTTCCTGAAGCAGAAAGGTAGAGCTGATACAAGTCATCAGCCTTCCAGGCTCTTCAGCAAAAATAGCTCATTGCTGGTGATGCCAGTCTGGAGTTATTTTTATGCTTTTTGTACCAAAGTCTGTTTCCTGTTTATTAGTTTCCAGCTGGAGACTATAACAGTCTTATAGTGGCTACTGTCTTTGTTCATTAGAATGCAGAGCAATCTGATTTATGATTTGCTCACAAGCATAATTTGTGCACCATTCTCATCCCACTTTCTGTACACATTTGTTTGTGTTGATCTTCACTTGGATCACTTAAGTGATCAGCCATTATCCATGTCTAGCTAGAGCAACACCTACACTAAGCATTCTGGAAAATGAGCAGATGAGGTGACCAAAACACTAATACTGTACAAGAAAGTTTAATATCCAAAAATCCTCTGTTTCGGGTAAAGTAAATCGTTCCATTTCTAATAATGGGGGTTGAATGAGGATTGAGAACATAGTAGAGGGTCAGGAGAAAAGTTGAGCATAAATATTCCATTTGCAGCAACTTCTAAAAGTCTTTCTGTCATGACCATTTTAAACTTCTCCACTAATATAATCTATTCATTTAGAATCTATCTCTTCTGAATATGATCTTTACAGACAAAGATTTATGGCATTTAATATACTTTAAAGCTATCCCATAAAAAGCAATCCATCTTTCTAAAAACATGTTTATGTAAAAATTAAAGCTAGATAAAGAATTTGCCACTTTCAATACAGAATCATCTCTGCCCCATTTTATAAAAAGCAATCTGTCTCTGTGGACCAAAACAACCAACCTCAGGGGATTCTCTGAAGTCCATTTCTAATAAAAATATTAGCAAAGAGAAAAAGGAATTCAGACAGCAATCAAGGAACAACTACATATTTATCAACAGTGTAGCTGTTGATGAAAAGGCAATCTTTGCTTAACCAGGACCTTTAAAATCCACTGGACTTTTCAAACCAGTGTGTAGGCATAAGCTTTTCATCAGCTTGCCACCTGTATTTCTCCAACCCAAAAATGCAACTAATTTTGGTATGGTTTAAGTGTTCCATTTAAGCAAGGAGGAAGAAATCCCTTCTGATGAAACAAAGTGCATCTCTGCCAACATCTCTGCCAAGGTAGAGCACAGTGCTGTTTCCAGATCCTAATAAACTTAATAGAGTCAGGAAAGCACTATAGAATGTCATGAGATCACAGAATCACAGAATTGTAGGGGTTGGAAGGGACCTCAGGAGATCATCGAGTCCAACCCCCAAAATCTCAACCAACCATAGGCGGGAGAGGTCACCCCTTTCACATAAACTGCATTTGTAGCCTCCATTCTGGCAGAAGCTCAATTCCAGACACTCATTCAAGCAGCAGTTTTAACCATCCCGTTCAATTTCAGAGCGCACAGCATTAACAACTTGGGTGCCGATCCCTGCAATTTGTAGTCCTCTGACACTAGATGCTAATATTTATCCCTGCATTCCTTGGACACTAGCCGCCCCTCCCTCCATTCCTCAGAAAGCGCTGTGCAGCCACTACCAACATCCTCTTGCCCCTCCTCCCCTCCCCGTGCTCCCCACCACCACCCCTCACCCCCCACCCCCCGAAGCTGGGGGCTTTTTGGAGGAGGTTTCCTGTACCCCCCTCAGGGTGGCAGGAAGTGGCTTTGAATGTGGCCTTACAATGCTCTTCACATTGTAATAGGGTTTTTGTAGTTCTTCCCACTTGGACATAATGAGGGAAGTTGGGAAAGTATAGAGACTTTTCCATAGGTAAAATGCTTCTTCCCTCACATGGATTTTAAAATCTCCAGTTCCTTTGTAGAAACAATTCTGGCATCTTTAGGAAAAGGCTTTAAATTTGTCCTGTCAAAGCCCTTAAGGAAGGGCAGGGATGCTTTAGACAACGTCACAGATATTTTATATGTCTGTGCTTCTTCCTGCTTTGGGAGTGTGACGTACTGTGTCCCTCAACGAATGCCTGTACCAGTGCATTTATGTCTCAACACTGCTGAAATATTGCATTAAGACGCTTGTAAAGGGTTAAGGAAGGCTTGCTAACAGGATGGTTTGAAGTGCCATAGTGGTGACCTCCCATAAACAATGCTTCGCTTGAACGACTCTGCCTCACTGATAAAGAAGAAACATCAATTGGGACACAAGTTTGAGTCTAACACCATCTTTTAAGTAAATTACACACTCAAGGACTATGTGCTCTGTGGAAATAAGATGACTTCTTTGACAAGTTCCAGTACCCCCCTCCTCCTTACCTGTTCGATGAATTCCTTGCTTGTCTCCAATTTGCCACAAATGCAGGCAAAGCATTTCATTGTAACTAGATCAAGCTCCCCCTTGTGCTTGCAGGTATACAAAACCTGCTGAAACCGAACTTGCAGTTTGGATCAGAGTCAAGGGGTAACTGAGTCTGCGCAAAACAGAAGGTTACTTGCGGTGACGAAGAGGAGCCATCTCACTTCATCCCCACGACCCTCAACGACCAACACCAAACAGCAGTGAGCAGGCACAGCTGGGAGGAGTTTATGGAAATCACTTCTTGGAACTCATTTGAATACGAAGCGGGACAAGTTATGAATATGTACAGGTGTATGAGGTAACCTAATGAATAAGTAACATTGAACTGTCTATAACCAAGAAGAACTGCCACGTTAGTGTGCACGTCTGCAGTGGAGCAAACCCCCGTGCACCCAGCGCTGAAACATCACCTTCCCCCCACCCCGACGTGAAGTCAGTTCGGACTACTGGGATGCCTCAGCTCCGTGGTGGTAGATAATACAGTCTTTCTCTCTCTCTCTCTTTTTCTCACTCTTCTCTCTTTCTTCCCTGCCCCCCCCTCCCCCCCCCCCCCCCCCCCCCAGCTTTCTCCTGCACACTTGTTGCAGGCTAAAGAAATTGACCTGAACCTTGACTCCGTTTTGAGTCTTAATTCTGTTCCCGAGAATTGTGAAGACCTCCTCACAACAAAGCACCTAATTGGACATCACTCAGCCACCCCCAGCCACCCAGAGCAATCTGAGGTGACAGGGAGGACTGTTGAATTTTATTTGTCTGTTTTTCTGTCCTTTCTCCATGTTTTCTTTTTTCTTCATCAGTCTGTGCTGCATCCTTTCCTCCCCATTCCTGAAAAGACAAAGCCTGGAAGGGCCTGGAAGCAGTTTCCTGTTAATTACTGTTGAAGGTTCTCTGTCATAGCAGGTTGCAGATTCACTTCATTATCAGAAGCTGCAGTGTAAGAGTGTAAAGCAAGGCGCTAAGAGGGCAGAAAGCTCCTAGACCTTTAGCTGCCTGTGCACCAGTGGAACAAGACCAAATCTCTTCTGATCGCCTGAATAAGCTTGTAATTACTTTGGCATGGAAATTAATGGCATGGGTTAAGTCCAAGATGGGACAATTAACAGGTACATACAAAATAAACTTTATTCAGCCTGTAACTATTACCCTCACACTGCTCTCAGCCTCTAGGTAAAGCAAAGTTAATGAGATATGGTAGAAGGTAAAGCATTATGATTGTTCAAAACAACTTTAAACCTTTCTTAATCTGCTGGTACGCTCAGAAATTTCTTCCAGATTATATGGCTACAAAAGCATCACTTTTTCTCCATGGAATAAATAAAAAAATACCCACTAAGTACTGAGCTGGCAGCATACTGGCAATAAAGCCAAACTCAAATCTTGATTTCTTAGGCTGACAGGAGCACTGACTGTATGTTACCTCCATTCCCAAGATTTTCCTGGCTCAGAATAGGCTTTAAATTAAGGGTTTTAACCAAAAACATGTGCTGCTCATTAGCTCTGCTACCGCACACCACCACTGTTCTCTTTTTAACAGGCCTTTTCGCAGACCATGCTCCCGGAAATCATTATATTTGCTGTGGCTGCAGTGACTAGAGGATTTCTCCACCATTATTGGTATTTCTCTCCTTTAGTTTAAGAAGGCTGGAGGGGACTGATTTGTTGAGCAGAAGAAAAGGTTTGTTAACCTAAAAGGTGGGGAAAATGAATTGTTTGTGACTAGGTTAATGTTCAGGAACAGCTGCTCTTTTAAAATGGGCTGCTTCTGTGAAAGCTTAGTGAAAATTTAGCTAGGGGCTGTGTTGTTTTTTTCTCAAGCTATCTGGAGTAAAGAAGGCTGCTTTGTTTTATACTTCTGAGTATTTCTGTGGTTTTTAGCTGGGCTCTTTGGCTTGAAAAATAGTCGCCAATAACTTAGGCTTGCCTGTGGTCTGACTACTTATTCTTTGAAAATAAGCTGCCACATTTTTCTTTTTTGTCTTCAGTGTTGTAAGCAGTGTGAAACCTAGATATCCATGCTATGTTGTCAATGAGTATGTAGACCTAGAGTTATCCTGTCCTGAGAAGGTGTTTGAGTCTGACAGCTCTTGTAGTCTAAACAATTAACTTAAGTGAGATACCTTATCTGCCGACAGTGAGGTCTGGTGAACCCCATGTAAGGCATCTGTATGCTGACTGCAACTGAAGAACTATAATTAGCTATGAATAAAAAGGAAAGGAGAAGTGAAAGAATCTAGCAGGTGCCATCTCTGACTTCTGTCTATTCCCTGAGGTAGAAGTATGCTTGATGTCATTTCTATCTTCTCAAATGTGCTTTCTTTTAGGAGGGGGGTGGAGAGGAAGAATGTCTTGATATATGACTGCCTTTTGCTATTAATTTTAGGAAACAAAATGAATCTTGTAGTAATATTAATAAATGTTTTGTGTGGTAGCTCTGCTTGCCATTCTGCGGTAGTGCTTAAATTCTTCTGAATTATTTTTATGCTATATTTAGCTTCCATCTTTTATGCCCCCTTTTCCTCAAGGGGCTAAGAAAGAAAGGCAAATACTTCAAATTAATAAAGTTGCTTTCATTTTCTTCCTCAAGCTACTTCTTGAATTTTTAAAATTGAGGTTTTTAAACCATTCAGAAAAAAGGTTAGCATTAGTAAAATTTGCTGTCAGTAGCTCTTAAGACTTGCAGGGTCTGTGGAATCTGGTGGCTGGTACAGTTTAGGATGGGAACTGCAATCCAGTGCTTCCAGAAAGCCTATTCTGTAAGGTCAGGTATTTTTATTAATCGCTTGAGAACTGACAGAGAAAATAACAATAAAGATATTTTGATCTGGTGCAATTACTTTGCTGTATAGACAGTCTACTGGAATAATAAAGCTGGTCTTAATATAATGGCGGGGTAGCTGCAAGGGCTGGAGATAAGACTGGAGAAAAGTCTGTTCAAACTAACTGTATGGCAAAACAAGGCACAGTGTTCCATAAAGAAATAAATACTTTTGAAAAATCTGATTCTAGGTGTGTGAAGTCCTACACATCTTACTTTTTCTAATCCTGGTTCCATGTCTGGGAAATAGGGTAAACTGTTTTTCACCTTATGAGTTTGTGTAGTCATTATTATTTTTTGTGAAATATTTGGATGCGAGAATAATGAGAGCTATAGAAAAATCTATTAAGGGAATTAATAATTCTGTCTTCGTAGCAGAGCCTGAACAGCAGGTAGTAAATAAAGTTTGAGGTCACAAAATGAGTGATGAATAGGAAGCAGAATATTGACTAGTCAACCAGGAAGCAATTTCTAGCCTTTCTGAGTTTCTGCTTTAAGCAGGGACCTTGTGGGAAATAACTAGTTTGTAATTAAAAATGGAGTTCTAAAATACATACAGAAAGGAACTAAATAAGGATTAACACTTCTCTTTGTGATACTATGTGCTCCATGGAAAGTGTGTGGATCTGGATATAATTGACTTCTGCATTTTGGTGATGTGCTGTAGTAGGAAAGTAATTTTTTAAAAAATGTTAAATCCTCTGGGGAAAGCAGAGAAAGACAGATACTGCATATGGCTTTAAGTACAGATCTGTTTGCATCAAGCAAATAAATTTTGCAAAGAATACCCTCATCTCTGCAGCTCCATATTGTCCCGTTGCATAGCTCTTGGATCTGAAAGCAGTCAGGAAAGCACAGTTTGACAGAGTGGAACAATGCTGTGACAACAACAAGATCAGGTGCCTTTGTTCAAACTCATGGAAAGTGACTGATTGATAGGTAACATGGGTAATCTGCTGCTAGTTCACTGGCATCTGTCTGTGGCAACAAAAACACAGCTGTTCAACTCTAGGGTAGTGGTTCCTTGGCAAGGCTTGTTTGTATAGTGCTGTAACAGCCTTAGCAATGCTTGAGATATATTTGTATATGTGTGCATTTCTTAATGCTCTTTTTGTCTTGTCAAATGCTCCCATAAATATACGTACTGAGTAAATTACTTGGTTGCTATGATTGACCTTACATAGGAAGTGCATGGAGCTGAAATCTAACACAGATGTTTGATCTACCTCTCCAGATCGGTACAAATCATGACTTCAGGATCTACAGATATTATTCTTCTTATCCTAGTTATACTCCAGAGGTGTATTTTGAATACTTCTTCCTTTTTCTATTTTGTTCCTGTGTATGTCAGCATATATATATATTTCCATCCTTCTTTCCCTCCCTGCTGTTTTTTCCTCTTCTCTTATTCTCACAGTGCTTTTTCTGTATTTGCTCACCCTCTGTGTTACAGTTAAAATTTCCAGAACAACTTGTGCTATGGCTGACCGTAGATGATGTTCAGCCTGCCTATCTGCATCCACAGGCTTCAATGCTGGAAACAGGCTGTGCCAGGAAGAAAGCTGGAGCTGGTTCGGATTCACAGCGTGGTTTTGGGCTGTTTTGTATGTAGGTTAGGTACATATGTATGCGCTGTGCCAAGCCTGCCACCAGGCATCGTCGCTTGCAGAGACATTACGTAGGAGATGTAGTTGAGACTAAGTTGGATGAACGACCCTTTTTAAGGGATCTGATGTCATGAGCAGCAACAGCAAGGGTGCCTGTAGTGCGGTAGCTCTAGCTGCCCTGAGATCAGGTGGTCATGCAGCAATGAAGCACAGATGATTTCTGGGCAGAAATTTATATGTAAAGTGGGACCTAACAAATACTGTTCTTGAGCCTTCCTGTAGCCTACAAAACTGTACAGGCATCATCACCAGGAACAAACAGGGAAAATAGCATGGAGAAGTGATTAAGTTTTTATAATCTGGATAGGTAGGTGATGAGTGGGTTAGGAAAGAAAAGACTTGTTACCAAGATGGCTCTAACTGTGAAACTTCATTCACTATTCCCTTTGTATAGAAGAGTGACATCTACACGTACTGCAAGAGGCTCTCAAGAATCCAAGCTCTTTCCTGCTCCCAGGCAATCAGAAGTGTTCTTGGCCTTGGTTCCCAGTGATGGGTTTCAGTTACGGCTTTAGATTAGATGTGTAATTCTTCTGCAGTAACTACACACCTGAAAATGTTACCGAGACTATAAAATGAAATATTAGAGCAATAGAAAGAAGAGAGACACGCATATTTTATTTCAATGAATCGTTTAATTGGGTATTTGTCTAGATATGTGATTTATCAGGGAAACTAAAATTTTTCAAGTAGCTTAAGTGTTATTTCCCATTTTATTCTCTGGGCAGGGGAATGAACTGAATTTGGCAAACTCTTACTTGTCGCTAAATCTCTTGCTTCTGCTTCCTGAAGTACCTATACAGCTCTCATCTTCCCTTTCAAAAACACATCTGATGCACCAGTTAACCGTTATTCTGCTTCCTGCGGCTGTCTGAGACAGCAAAGCCTATTTTCTTGTAATCTTCATGTATGTCTGCCACAAAGTTTGGGGCACATGATGCCTGAGAAACCTTTTTAGACTTATAATAAGTCTTTCTGGGTCTTCAGCTGCTCCAACTTACTGCATTCTAACTTTCCAAAACTGTGTGGCATTAGTACTGTAACAAAGGCTGTGAAGGCTGTTACATGCAGGGAAGTTTTTTCAAAACAGATAAATTTCAAGGACCATCCTGAGGCATCTTAAAAGACCCCATTTTCAAAGCAGAGCTCTTGTGTGTCCAGTAAAAATTCAGGCATTTTTAGTTGAACACCTTGAAATTACCAGTTGTTTTTTAAATTCCTTACATAAAATTTTCTACCAAAAAATGTTGGTCTTACATTTGTAAGACCTTCAAATGATGAGTTCCTATTTTCAGGAACTGGGTGTATTCATAGCATAAATTGTCCAGAGAATGATTTTCAGCATAATAAACTACATGGAAGTTGAAACAGAATGAAGGTTTATGGATTTTTTTCTTAAAGATGTAGGTATGAAGAGACGGAAAACTGTGTATACCTAGCCGAAGGAGGAAAAGGTTGACATGGGAGCATTGTGAGTGTTTATTTTCTGCCTGTTTATAATGCTACTGTGAGAAAAGGGACTTTGAGTATATGTCAGTAAATAAATGAATTACTCTGAGAATAACCCTGTTAATTTCTTTCCACAATTTCCAATCCAAATGGAACCAGCCCAAAAGCCTAACATTTTTGTAGCAAGGGCTAATTACTAGAAACAAACAGTATGCAAAAGAACAGTAAAGTTGCTAAGCCAAGCAGTAAAAGGCCAGGAAAATCTAAACAGGGATGTTGCATTATGCAAATAATGATAATTCTCTCATGTTATGTGTATACATTATGGTACAATCTATGATAATATCAGAGCTAATGTTGTTGGGTTCTTTTTATTTTTCGATTGGATAGATTTTTATTTTCTGCACAGATGTGCAGAGATGCGAAAGACTATCAGCTGCACACTTGAACAGACTTTTCTCTAAATGAGAAAAATAAATAGTTGCACCCATTTTCATTCTTGCACATGACTGACTGTTTTTTGGCTCAAGCTTCCTAAAATACCTTTTCAGAGGCAGATTGCCAACATGGAAAATTTCACCAGAACAATAGAAACATTAGCACAGTTAAAAAGCAAACTGAAAATGGGATACAAATATTGTCTGGTGAACCTCATTAAGAGGAGAGATAGCATGCTAGCTATATTTATTAGAAGCAGAGAAATGCAGATATTGGCACAGTAATTTACCTTTTGGCTTCTACACTTAGCTTATAAGTAGTTTCTAACTGGATTAGATCAACCAGAAACAAGCGGATTGTTTCAGTGAAACAATAGTTTCATCACTTTAAGTGATGTTATCTATCCAGTGTTATTAAGTCCTTACTGCAGACGAAGTACAAGAGCATCATAGTGGTGGATGCACAGAGAATTACTGGTGTCTTCTTCAGCTGTTCTCGTCTGAGAAGCTGCACATCTTCCCATTAGTTCTGTGCAGTCTTCTAAACTTAAGTTCAAATTAGTAGCAGATCTAGTGAGAATATCCTTCCTGGGCATCCAAATAAGAGATTAATGAAACACATTCTTTTTATGTGAAAACAACCAAGGAACTGAAAACCAAAGTTGAAACAGGGAGCTGCCAGAAAATGCTATATCAAATAAATAGCCTATCTCTATTGGTTAACTAATAGCCTGTTACATGGTTCCATACCACCCACAATATTAAATATATTTAGAGGCAAGGAGGAAAAGGAGCTTAATCTGAATCCAGGTGCAGAGTTTAAGTCTAAGTACCATGTAATCCATCACTGTACTTATGCTCATGAAAGAAAGAAGTTGGAACAGAGGATCAGCCCCTGGATGCTGGAGAGCAAGGCAGGATGTTTGGCATAAGCTGTCTTGGTTTCTCTTAGCTGAGACCATTCCTGTTAGTGGAACAGAGAATGATATCCTCATAGCATCTTGAAAGCCCCTCCCTCACTAGCAGTGTGAATATGCCTAGTGCCAGTGTAGGGTTTTGAGCAGCTTTGGTAGGATAGGATTTTGAGTCTAGATTGGAATAAGTCTTAATTTTGACACATTTCCTTTTATACACCCACTCAAATATTTTAATTCTGCTAAGATAACAGGGTGGGTTTAGGGGTTTTTTTTCCCTATTACTATAAATCCAAAAGTAAAATTATAAACTATCCTGTGTCTTAAAATGATAATACTGAGGGGTGGCTTTTGTTTTATCATTTCATTTGTTCATTCTTTCTTTTTTCTCTGCTTGATAAAAACCTCAACTTTGAACACCAATCTCATATTCCAAAATGGATACTTGTTATACCAGGTTTCAAACAAAAGCCACAGGAGATTTCAGCTATACAGGAGTCATTGAGGAAGCTGATTGAATTGTGAAGGGTGCTCAGATCCCTTTTGTTTGAAAGTTTTGCAGGGTTCTTCAGTTATTTTAAGAGCTGTAACAACCCAGGGCTGGGTTGAAGACTATATTTAAAAGATGAAACTTAAAATAATTGGATCTCATGTTTATAAAAGTTACTTTGATATCAGGATATTACTCATGCTTCAGCAACAGAAGAGATTAGACGTGACTAACCTTTTGGATGTACTGTATAGCTTGGACTGGACTTTTAACTTTGCTGATGTCTTATTTTTCAGTCCCTGAGCATTCAGGTGCCTGGGATTGGGCGGGGCAGTGGCTACCACTTCAGTGGAGATTGATTTGACTCACAGGAATACCCTCTCCCGCTGTTTTGTTTTCCTATTGGTTAGCTATTATTAAAGTTAACTAGGCAAGAATAGAAAACCGATAGGAAAACCCAGCTAGAAGTCAATTTTTCTTTGTCAGCTCAAATTCCTCTGGTTAGAGATTCAGGAAGCAATTTTATGTCCCATACCTGCTGCTATTTTTCCTTTGCCTGCTAATGAATCCCTGCAAAGAGGCAGTAGCAAATTAATTGATTTCCTGCGTGTGTCCCAGGCTTTGCTGGTGAATTTATAAGGAAACTATATAAAAAGGGGAAGAGAGGAGGTTGGCTGGTTGCTTTTTTGATTGCTGTTTTGGATTTTTGCTAAATGTTTGATTTGTTAAAGTTTTAATTGCTCCCATTAGGTATTTCAGTTTTAAATAGGCACATAGCATATTTATACAACTCAAGTGAAGAGGGAAAATCGCAGGAGGGATAATATTCTTTAATTATTGAAAAACGTGAAGGGATTGGTCAATTGATAGCTGATAATGAAAATTTAATTGCAGTAGTACTTTAGGATTCAGAAAAAATAATGACTAACATGAAAAATATTGAGGCCTTTTACATAATTATATCTTTGCAAGAATTTACTTAGGATATAGTATTCTCTTGGCACAAACATGCTGTGTTGGGTTGGATATGTTTGCAGGCATGATCAAAATGGGAACAATACCATCTTTTTTAATTTGTTAATTTTTATCAATAGATTATGGCTCAGAGCATTAGTACGTGTTATGCCTTAATGAGGACGTAGTGTCTGCTGGCCAAAAAAGGAATAAGGAGTCTTGACCTGGGAAATTTTTGGCTTCCAGCTGTGTCACTGACTTAAGCACATTATTACTGCCTTTAAAGGCAAACAAAAAAACCCCAACAGAACGAAAACCCAAACCCAACCAAACAAAAGCCCCCACAAAAACCAACCTAACAACCTAGCTTTAGTCACTGATATCCTACTCATTTTGTTCTCCCATATCCTGTGCTTTAGTCTTTCCCCTCTTCCCAGTTCAGACAGAGCTTTTAGTTTTAGGATGAGCTTTGGATCAGTTATCTCCTAAGAAGAAATCCAGGAGGAGCCTATGTATCTCAGGCAAATCCCATGCTTTTTAGATGCTTCCTCTTCCTGTCTAGCAGAAACTGCATTTGTAATGTTGTTTCTAAGCTCATTCCCTCCTGCAGGCTTTTAGTCTGCAGGTTAAGTGTAAAACACTCTAACCGGTTACTGTTTTGTTCTCTTTCAGAAGTTTTGTTTTACCTCTTATCTCTGGTTTAGAAACATATTAAGGATCTAGCTGGTCCAGAGGAGGGCCATGAAGATGATCAGAGGGCTGGAGCACCTCCTTTAGGATGACAGGCTGAGAGAGTTGGGGTTATTCAGCCTGGAGAAGAGAAGGCTCTGGGGAGCACCTTATAGCAGCCTTCTGGTAGCTGAAGGGAGAAAGCTGGGGAAGGACTTTTTTACAATGGCATGTAACAATAGGATGAGGGGTAATGGCTATAAATTGGAAGAGGGTAGATTTGTAGTATATATAAGGAAGAGATTTTTCACTGTGAGTGAGTGGTGAGATGCTGTCACTGGTTGCCCGGGGAAATGGTGGCTGCCCCCTCCCTGGCAGTGTCCAGGACAAGGCCAGGTAGGATGGGCCCTCGAGCAGCCTGGTCTAGTGGGAGGTGCCCTTGCACATAGCAGAGGGGTTGGAGCAAGATGACCTCTAAGGTCCCTCCCAACCCAAACCATTCTGTCATTCTATGAAACAGTTTGTCAGATGTTCTGATCTTAATTTTTTTTAAGGTCTGAAAGTGATTTTAATGCTACAGATAACATTTACAATGATGTTTCAATTAAACAGAATTGTATTTCTCTGCATTAGAAAACAGTTTCTTTATGTTAGAAAACCTAGTCCTTTGTCCTCCTTACAAGTAACAAAAAAGAAAACGGAAAAATAATTGTACTGTAACTGAAAGTATTCATATAGGGACAATATGAGTATGTTGACTCATATCAGAGGTAAGTCTTTCAGTCTTTCTGCCAAATGCATTGCATTTTTCCATAGCCACGTTGACATTTTTCTGTTTCTACTTACAAAACTTAAATGAGGGAGAAGATGGCATTTGTGGTTGCTGTTTGATGTCTTTAGCACACACGTCATAGCAACTGCTGTTCTGTTTGACTCTGCAGTTTTCTGTGCCAGTGGAAAAACTGTGGGAGATGTTAGCTAGCTCAGAATGGAAAGGGGTAGCAGAGAAATAGGCTAGGCAAGAGGTATAATAGGAATTGTAGCAAGCTACAACAGCATTGTATGGGGGGGATAAAGTGTTAAATATTAAATGGAAAAAGAAGATTAAAGAGGTGGTTGTGTAGTAGTTTCTGGATCCTGGCAACTGACAAAATCAAATGAGTGAGCTGGTATTTGAAATGAGCTGTACTCAGAAAACTGAAGTATAAGGAGCAAGGACTAGGACTTCGATGGAGTGGGAGAGGTGACATTTACTTCTCTGTCCTTTGCTGCCTTTGAGTTGTTAATCGTCTGCAAGAAGGAGCAAACACTGGGGAGGGGTAGCAAACAGAGAATAATAAGAATCTTAGGAGAAGGTCAGATTGTTTGCAAGTGTTTGTGATGGGTTCCAGGTTTAATATATGCTATATTAAACTCAGTTCTTAGTGCTACAAAGCTGTCTTTCTAGAGCTTTTGGGTGCAGGTACTGTATAGGTTTTTCTTGATATTCTGCATTTATGTGTCCCAGAGTTATGCAAAGAGCTGATTTACCTTTTAATCACCTTCACAATAGCATTTATTTATTAACGTGAAATGTAGTGTCCCTTCTCTTTAAGTCAGGTCTTTTAGAGCAAAACAGAAAGGGGAAAACATAATCTTTTTTTCTTTTTTTTTTTTCTTTTGTAGAAGTTGTAGAGCGCTTGGGCTGTGCAAAACTTCTGTCCTACATTTGTTCCTGTGATGGCTACTTGCAACAAGTCAAGATCATGAAACTGCCCCACAAAAGACATTTGTAAGTAACTGTGTACTACTTGGATATTTAAAATTATTGTATCAGTTCTCATTGACTGTCCTATGATCAGACTTCTCATTCTCTTGTATGTAGGGACCAAAATACGATGATCACTACTCTTTTGCTTGTTTTTCTAAACAGATCTCCTTTCAAAGGTATTTTTCCCCAAAATAAACCCTTTCAATCTTTTTTTTTTTAATAATTTAGGTAAGTTAATAGAAGAGCTGTCAAATCTGTTGGTTTGTTTAAAAAATTATTTTTAATACTGAAGTCAGGCTTTTAGCAGAGGAAAACTTTAACAGTTCAGATAATTTTGGGTTCTCTTTATTCTTTTCCTTTAAGTCACCAAAGCAATGAAATAAAATGGAGAATAGAATAGAGTGGAAAGTAGAGTTGATTGAAACTCATGAATTGTCTTTGAAATCTTAAATATTAATTAATTCCCCTTTCTGTCCCCACTGTGCTTGTTTCAGCCAATTCCTTCACAAGCTTTCTGTACAGAATCAGTAACACAGGCTTCATATCTGCCCCAGATTTTATAAACATTCTTCTAGCGTACTGAGATATTCTACTTAAAGCTACTTTTTTTTTTGGAAAAATCAGGATAACTTAATCTGTAGAGTTTTGGAGGCTAAAAACTATTTGTCTTTTTCTTAAAAGAAAGCTGCAGGGACTAACTTGTACTAATTATTGGATTTTCTGTAGGCATCTCTGCACAGTTAAATCACTGCCTGGCTGTACAGTTAAGCCAGTAAGCTGCTGTGTTAAATTAATTATTTTTTTGAAAATCCTAAAACCTGTGAAAAGTCTGTCCTCCCTAATGTGCTTGAGGTGTTTGGGTTTTTTTGTTTTGGTTATTTTTTCTTAATTCAGCATGGTGTGCAATGTAAAACATTGGACTAGGTGGGAGACACAGATTCCTGGGTGCAATAAGAAACATCTGAGCAAGCTCCTTGAATAGTCTCTCTGCTATAATTTCCAGCTAGTCCTTTTCCATAAAAATCACTGCTACAGATGCTTTCAATGAATTGTAAGTAAATGGCTGCTGGAGTAGACAAGTGTTCACCCAGTCAGATACAACTGAAGGATGACTGAACAAGCTGTTTCTTATCGCTACTGTGTTTGTCAGTTGCCATCTCCAGCTGAGATGCTGTTCACGGCTGCACACTGCAGCAGCAGGTAAGGATGCTTGCAAGTTAGAGCTCTGGATCAGGCCCAGGACAAAGGTGTTGTAGGTACATTCTGTGTGATCTGAATACTAACATATCTAAACCTGCTTCAGATGACCTACTGTGTGCATGTGTATACCTAAGTTGATATGAGCTAATAACCAGGGCTCTGTAGTTGAGTTATTTGTTTTTCTCTAGTATCTCTAAATACAGAAAATCAATGTGAACTTCATGAGGTACAGGATGCTGTGGCTATCTCAGTCAGCAGTTTGCTCATAAATATTCAGTACAGGGTGCAGGTTGCTGCTCAAGTCTTAATGTGAAGTCTCTTCTGTCTGGGTAACCAGATAAGGTTAGTTAAAGTCCATAAAACCGGTTCCCAAGATGTATAGAAGAGAACAAACTGCAGGATTTTTAGCACTGAAACCTTGACATGTTCCAAGAAGAAACATCATTGATGACTTTCTTTAATCTTGCTTTCTTTTTATGCTGTTATATATCTCTCACCTATTGGTGGTTGTCTTGAGACAATAATCATGATCACCCCATTCAAAGAGATACTAAAATGTGTTAGTCCTCAAAGATTATTTTTTTAAATGACTAAAAAAAACGTATCTCAAGGTGCAGATAGGAGACCCCCAGCAGAGCAGAGCTTGTACCTAATTCATTACAAAATACAGCCTATCTAAAGACTGATGGGAAGTCAGCAGAAGGAAGAAGCAGGTAGGAGCAGTGACATATAGATACATGGACTTTTTTGACATGTAGTAGGGCTGTAGTGGTAATATGGTGTATGCTAGGCTGTCCTGGTTTCAGCTGGGATGGAGTTCATTTTCTTCCTAGCAGCTGTTATGGTGCTGTGTTTTTAATTTAGAATGAGAATAATGTTGATAACACACTGATGTTTTAGTTGTTGGTAAACAATGCTTAGACTGAGTCAAGCTTCTCATACTGGACTACCAGTGAGGAGGCTGGAGGTGAGTAAGAAATAGGGAGGGATACAGTTGGTATAGTTGACCCCAACTGACCAAAGAGATATTCCATACCATGTGATGTCATGCTCAGCGTAAACTTGGAGGTAATTTACCTGGGGGCTGCTGCTCAGGAACATCAGTCGGCAGGTGGTGAGCAATTACATTGTGCATCACTTGTTTTGTATATTTATTTCTATTGTTCCTTCCTTTTCTGTCCTATTAAACTGACTTTATCTCAACTCATTAATTTTACTTTTTCCTCCCTCGCATTCTCTCCCCCATCCCACTGCTGGCGGGGGCGGGGGGGGGGGGGGGGGGAAGTGAACAAACAGCTGCATGGTGTTTAGATGCCTGCCAGCTTAAATGTAACATAGACACAGAAATAATGGACACGAGAAGATGCCTGTTCAGGAATGTGGGGGACCAAACAGTCATTATGGTCTGTGTTGATGCCAGCAACACAGACGTCACAAAGGTATAGGAAAAGTGTTTAGGAGTCTAACTTGGGTGCTTCGCAGAAACCAGGGGCCAGGATCTCCATAAGATCATCCACATTTTTATCCCAAGTTCCAGGCAGAGTTTTGAAGTCTTCATGTGTGAATGAGGCAATTTATATCATGATGATGAGCACATGATATAAAGGTGATATTTAGTTATATTAGTAACTGAGGAAATTTTCTGGACAAGAGAAACTGTATAGGAAAGATGAGCTACATGTTAATCATGATGGAGTCAGGCTGATGGCACCAAATTTAAAAGGTTACAGAGGAGTATTGAATTTTAAAAACTGAGGGAAAACTTAGAGGCACAGAAGATCACCTGCTTTAAAATGATGTGAAAATCATCCAGTGCACTCTTGCAAAGTCTGAGAGAAATAAACAGCAAGCAAAAAAACCAAAGGAGGTAAATTAGTTCACCTATAATGCCAGTTGATTCATACATGTGGTATTAAGTGATGGAATGAGTGTAAAAACTTTGAAGTATTTTTATACCATCCTAAATTCTGAAAAGTAAGATAGGAGCATTAGAACATATGGCATTAAGTGACACCTGCAAGCAGGCATTTCAGAAGGAGGAAATTCAATGGGATGTGATGTTACCAGGCTACCAACTTGACAGGAATCAAAGTAGTTTACACTGATGGGAGGGTGAAACAAGTGCCTCTGCACGTGTAAAAATTATAGGAAGTGTAGCAGAACAAATTTTAAAGAAAAAGAGAAACACTGTGGAATCCTCGTGGGTAGAATTCCCATATTCTAATAAGATTGTATTGATTGTACTGTTCACAACATAATTAGGAAAGATAATGAACAGAGTGTTGAACAAAATCAGTCAAATTGCAATTGTAAGATGGGTAGATATAGTGGAAAAATTCAGCTACCACATACAGGTCAATTCCATTTTTAGATGTGGTAATTAGCTGCCTCCGAGACAAACTACTTGGAACAACAAGAAAATATGCTGTTTTGGTAAAGATTGAATGCAGCTCAACACCCAGTTCAGAGCTGCTCTGTGGTAGTTACTCTAATACAATTAGGTTTAATGTTGCAGCAGGAAGCAACCAGCAAAACAAATCTAGTGCATGCATATTCAATTTTAAGAATTGGAACTTTATGAAAATGAGAAAAATTGTTGCAAACAAACATCACCCCCTAAAAGAAGCAGTGCAAGAAAATACAAGCAGTCTGGAGGCTGTTAAAAAAAATAATAATAAAAAGCAAGCAAGTTGCAATTCCAACAGAAAACAAATAAAACTGAGAGGTCAACATTGGGGGCAAAGAAAAAAAAGAAAAAAAGAAAAAAGTTGTGGGAATGAAATCTCCAAGTTAGAAGAACTGGAAAGCCCACTAAACATGGCAAATGCCATGCTTGAGCTCCTATAAAGAAGTTCTTTAAATACTTCAAAAAGGGGGAACCACGTAGGTAGCTGGTAGTACTGCTTGATGACAAAAGAACCGGGGGTGCAGCAGAGAAATGAATTATTTACATTTGCCTTTGGTGCTGTTGGTATTGGAGAGATTCCCAGTGACCCATCCTTTTTAACAGACCTAGCTGAGAAGCTAGGTCAGTTTTAAGTAAATATATGGGTTATATTAGATCTGATTGACAAGTTGCATCAAGTAAGGCTAGGATGGTATTCACTAGAGGACTCTGAAGGAATTCACATGTGAAATTACTGACTTTGGTCTGCAGCCCAACATTGCGAATATCCGCTATACCAAAGATTTTGAAATCCTACCTGCAAAAAGACTCTGGAGGACATCCTGGCAGCTGCCAGGAGACTGGTGTGTATCTCTGGTAAGATGGCATAACAAATATGAGCACATGGATACGTGCTGTCTGAGAGTCAGCATAGTTTCTGTAGAGGGAGGACCTGCCTTGCTGACCAGCGGTGTAAAACTTCCGTGAGTGTGGTAGGAAGAATGTGGATAAAGAGAGTTCAGTGCATGTAAAGAAGAAAGTCAATTACCCCAGTGTGACTGATAAAACTCCTGGGGTGGAATGTGATTCAATGAATAAACATCGATGATGGAAGAACACTCAGTGGAGATGGGCAGGGGTGATGTGCTCATGAAGCACAGAGCTCTGTGTAAAGAAGCTAACTTTTATCCTAACTCGAAAGGAACCAGAGGGTGTATTTTGTTTTAGATGACAAACAGCTGAGTGGATTAACTGGATGTGTAAATGTCTCCCTGAATTAGCCAGAACGAGGTGGGAGGTAGTGGTGGAAATGGTGGAGAAGTGAATCTGTGGTTCAGCTCAACACAGAGTATAAAAACTGGCAAAAGTATTTTGAAGAGAGCAGCAATATTGAGCACGTTTCAGCCCACATAATTCTTCCTGGTGACCCAGGATACCCAACATCATGACAGTAAACATTTCAGGTACAAAACTGGTAACACAAATTACATTGGTATTGTGATTGAACTGTATATTGCAATTGCTATATTTTGCTAAGTGTAACTTAAATGTCTATTGTGTTTTCAGTATATTTTGTGTTGCATTGCTAAATCAGAAACCCTATCCAACATCAAATATCTTCCAGTTAGTAAACTTGATATTAAGCAATATATCCTCCACACATGGAGTAATTAAAAGAGTCTGATCAGAGCATATTGAACTCTTAACACATGGCTTTCAGGGCAGGCCTTCTTGCACTGAAAGCCAGTTAAAGCAGAGAAAGGGTAGAGTTTAGCAATCCCACTTTAGGATGAGGGAGGGAGAAAGGACAGGACAGCAGTGTAGTCCTGTAAGCTTGGTCATGGAATTGGTTTCACTGAACTTCAGTAGTGACCTAGAAACCAGAATGAACAGTGAAACTTTGAAACTAGTAACCACTGAAGTAAGCAAAGAAGCGTGGTAATGGTAAGGAAGTCTAAAAGAACCTTAAAAAAACAGAAGAAAAAAGCAGCAGAATAGCTTCCATGTAGGTAATTAATGCAGGCAATTAAACTCAGGGGAGAACAATCTAAAGCATGTATAAGTGGTTCCAAACTCAAAGCTGGAAATTGCAACACAGCAAGGAGATTTTGGATTGAGAGTTCTGTGAAATCTTCTGTTCAGTGTACCATCTGCTACCCCTACAACAGTGCTCAATATTAGAGTGGCTTGAAGGAATGGAAAGGATGACAGAAAGTGGCCAGGCCTCTGTGGTCTTCCTAAATAATATGTCCGGTTCAGAGACAGAAACTGGTCTAGATGTTTACCAGCATGTGCCCTTGCTCACTACATTTTTTCATTACATTCAGATAGTGTGTAGCATTTTGCAGTAACTGAAGGCTGAGAGTGGTCTCCTTATGCAGTGGTGGAAGTCCAAACTTTGCAATGCTGTTCCTTCATATTTTGGATGATGAGGTAGTGGAACACGATTGTTACATCTGAACTAAAAGCCATGCAGACAGATGACATTTTCAGGTTTAGAAACACCAGCATGAAATGTGGGCTCACCCTGACCATTGTTTCATCACAGCGTAAAATGAGTTCCCATTTGTTATCTGAACCATAATGATTAGCCAAATGTTCCCAGTCCATCCTGAACATACTTATTTAAATCTGAATAAAAGATCATTAGTACACTTCCTTGGGCAAAGAGCATGCATACTTTCCAGTTACTGCAGTTGACTTAATGAGTGGCTACTTGGTTGTGTATTAAGCCCTCCGTACCAAGCTGCTTCTCTGTATTAATAATCTTTGTGATGTTTCATTAATATTCATTGTTAATTAACATTTATGGAACAGAGAAGGAAATGTTCAGTCTAGCATGTTTTTTTCATCTTTCAAGTTCATTAATTCAACATCATGATTTTTCAACTATTTTTTGTTATAACCTTTACTATGAAGACCAACATATAGGAGAACTAATCTAATAGTTGGTACACAACCTGGTAAAAGTTTTGTCAAAACATCCTAAACAACTGTTCATATCCACTCCTTTGTGACAAATCCTAAAGAACTTCCCCATATGCTATTCTACTAAGCTGTTGCTCAGTATCCCTTTTCCTTTTTCTGTCTTGCATTTATGTCACATTAATGTTGCTGTATTTTTTTAAGCCTGAAGGGATGTATTGTGGCAAATTTTTGGAGGACTTTGTATTGGACCAACTAATACACCAGGAAAAAGTAAGTGTTCATGTATACCAGTTCTTCTTGCTGTAGGGAAACATATTAGTACTTACAGCACTTTCCCCAATAATGTTTTGGCTATATTTCTGTGAAATACTCAACAGAAGACTTGAAAAGAAACAAAAAACCCAGTATCCCCACTCTCCTTCCAAATTGCCCCTGTTACCAGTTAAAATTATTTTCTTCCTCCAGAACTTTTTCCCTTATGAATATTAGTTTCATTAAGAAAACATTTTTAAAAATTTAAAAATAGAACATTTATAGTTCTTGTTGAGGGATGGATAAGTAAAGTTCTCTGGAAAGAAAAAATTATATAGAGGAAAGAATTTTGAGAAAATGCTCTAAATTACAATATTTGTGTTGTAGAATAGAATGGAATTGGAAGTTGGAAGGGGCCTACAAAAATCATCTAGTCCAACTGCCTGACCAATTCTGGGCCTCTTAAGCATTGACAGGCATCGCCCTCCCATCTAGGAAGCCTGTTCCAGTGTTTGACCACCCTCTTGGTAAAGAAATGTTTCCTCATGCCCAGTCTGAACTCCTTCTGGTGCAGCTTTGAACCATTGGCATGTATCCTATCACTGGATTCTGGGGAGAAGAGACCAGCACCTCCCTTTCCACATCCTCTCCTCAGGAAGCTGCAGAGAGCAATAAGGTCAGCCCTCAGCAACCTGAAGCCCTCAGCTTCTTCTCATAAGACATCCTTTCCAGCCCTTTCACTAGCTGTGTTGCCTCCCCCAGATGCATTCAAGGACCTTCACATCCTTCTTAAATGTTGGAGCCCAGAATTTCAGGGAGTATTCAAGGTGAGACCGCACCAACGCTGAACACAGTGGGATGATCACCTCTTTTGTCTGTCTGGTTATTCACCCTGGGATGGGGCTTGCCCTTTTGGCTGACAGGGCATTCTGTGACTCATATTGAGCCTGCTGTCCACCAGCAACCTTTCTGCAGGGCTGTTCTCCAGCAAATTTGTACCTATGCCTGGTGTTACTCCATCCTAGGTGCAGAGTCTGGCATTTTGACTTATTATATTTCATTACATTAATCATTGTTGAATCCTCTAATCTATCTAGATTCCTCTGTAAGGCCTCTTGTCCTTCAGCAGCGCCAACAGCACCTCCTAGTTTTTTATCATTAGCAAACTTGCTAATGGTGATTCAACTCCTGTGTCCAGATTGTTGATAAGTGTATTGAACAGAACTGGCCCTAGAACCGAACCCTGAGGAGCACCACTGTGACTGGTTGCCAGGCAGATGTAACCCTGTTCTCTACAACCCTTTGAGCTCCGCCCTTCAGCCAGTTCTTCACCCAGTGCACCGTGAACCTGCTCATCCCACAGTGGGACAACTTGTCCAGAAGGATGCTGTGAGGGATAGCATCAAAACCCCTACCTAAATCCACAAAACCTACATCTACTGCCTTCCCTTTACCCACTAGGCAGGTGACCTTATCATAGAAGACAAATCCTCCACTAAATTTCAGTGATAATGAGAAAACATGGGAGTTAAACTTCCCCAGAAAATAACTGGTGCTGTGCTATTAAAGGAGAAATCTCTTCCTGTGCAAGGACCTGGCAAAGGATTATTCATCTTTTAGACCTTATTTTAAAATGAAAAAGGAAAGAAAAAGAAAAAAAACCCCAACTTTCAACAATCAATCTTTTGATGATTCTCTGTAAAGACATGTATTTTATCCTTAAAGTACTGAAGAAAATGCACCATTGTGAGATAAGGTAAAATTAGCCTAAGTTTTGTTTGTGAGTTGAAATCTGGATAAAAATCTTGCTAGGTTTATACACTGCATTTCTGTTGCACAAAAGGTCAGCTGTTGTTTTGGCTGACATTCTTAATATAGTAATATTTCACAGCTGGCAATTTGCAGCCAGTAATAGCCAGATGGTGCTTTTCCTAAGGTGAATTTAGGGCATTTTGAGCACTTAGATTCATAATGGTAAAAAAAAAAAAAAATCCCTGAGTATTCCAGGAACAGTATTCTCTGTTTTTCTGGATTCAGTAGCATGCCAGATCACAGCCAAGATAAGGCATGTTTTACATAACAGGCTATAAGGGACCTATGATAATCGGCATAACTAAATTGTTTTATTTCTGATCTGTCAGATTTAAGCTTCAGCTCCTAGAGCTCATTGCTTCCCTGCTGTTGTGCTTTCACCCCAGCAGGTAACTGAGTGCCAGGCATCTCAGAATGGGGAAAAAAACCCAAACCAAGACAGTTTAATAGGATAAAAAAGGAAGATGATGATAATAATAATAATAATATGTATAAAACAAGCAAGGCACAAATACAGTTGCTTACCACCTGTGAAAGAAAAAAGGGATGCCCAGTCTGCTTCCAGGCGGCAATCCTGTCTCCCAGCTAGTTTCCCCAGTTACATACAGAGCATTACAGAATCACAGCGTAGTACTGGTAGGAAGGGACCTCGGGAGATCATCTAGTCCAACCTACCTGCTAGAGCAGGACCACCTAGAGCAGGTTGCACAGCATCATGTCCAGGCCAGTTTTGAGTATCTCCAGAGAAGGATACTCCAAAACCATTCTCTCTCTGGTCAGTCTGTGCCACTGCTTTGTCACCCTAACAGTACAGAAGTTTGTCCTTATATAGAAATTGAGCTTCCTTTGTTCTAGTTTGTGACCATTGCCCCTTGTCCTGTCACTAGGCATCACTGAGAAGACTCTGTCCCCTTCCTTTAGACATCCACCCTTTAGATATTTATAAGCATTGATCAGATCCCCTCTCAGCCTTCTCCAGAATAAGCTCACACAATTCTCTCAGCCTTTCAGTTCTATGGTAGGGAACATGCCTTTGGCCAGCCTGAGCCAGCTGATCTGGCTGTGCCCTACCAGATAATTGTGCACCTGGCAGGGTGTGGGAAGCTGGAAAGTCCTTGACGTAGTGTAGACACTACAGCTACCCAGCAACAACTGGTTATCAGTATTATTCTCATCCTACATCCAAAACACAGAACCATACCACCTACTAGAAAGAAAATTAACTTTATCCCAGCCAAAACCAGGACAGCTGTTCTCTTGAGAATGCTTATTTTGAGATTTTCTGCAATTCTTGTACATATTTTGTCAGGCTTTATTTTAAATCACTGCTTCATTACGCAAGGTATCCCTGGTGTCCATGCAAAACATTTTATATTACCAGACGCTAATGTTATGGGATTCTGGAGAGCTGGAACAAGAGATAAAGGCAAGGAGCTAAAAGCATGCACATCTTAAAGAAAATTGGTTAACAAAAAAGGTTTGTGTGTGTGTGTGTGTGTGTGTGTGTGACTAATGTACTTATCTTGTGTGTGTACCATATTCATGCAGGAAGATTATGTAATCCTAACTTTTAAGGAAACCTGCTTGTGAAGAATGAAAGTTTGCTGCCGTATTAATTTCTGAGCCTGAGGTGTTTATAATGGGCAAGGGAACGGTAAATAACGAGCTTCATGGATTTTTTGCCAGTTTGTAGTCTTTTCTGAACATTATTTAAGATTGTGGCTTGACATGATGATCTGTCTCCAGACTGTCTCAGAGTTAGACCCATTTTAGAGTAAAGCAGACCTGAAACTAAGCAACCCCTCATCTGCCTGTCCTGTAGGAACTTTGTCAAGATATATATATTATTAAAATATGATGCCACAAGTCAAGTGAAAAAATGTTCATCTTGGATTTTAAGACAAAAATAATTTTCTTGGTGAAATATATTAGTCTTTGGGTTTGGATTTTTTTTTTCATTTATCCAGTAAGCAACAAATGTACCAACATACATTTGTAAACCTTCCTTGCAATTGAGCTAGTAACATGTTCAGTGGAAAGAAGACAGATATTGGGCTGTGGGAATCTGGGTGGTTATGGAGTCCAGTCTCCCCTAGCTACAGGCAATGAACTGTGTATATTTTCTTGCTTAGTGAGAGAATATGAATACCAAGGTGAGAAAGTACTGCTATTTCATCTTAAACAGAAGTGAGCAGGCAAGGCAAGAGATCTAAGAACAGAATTATTAATCTTTTTCTATTTTTTATTTTTTTAAGGAAGTAAAACTGCACCATAATTAATATTTAATGAGGCCTGGTGGGAAGTAAGGAAGATTGGTTATATCTAAAGCTGTATAGTACTTTTTTTTTGTTAAACTGAAGGACATGCTTTATAGCTGAATAAGATTTATTTCTTCATTGCCCAAAATTCTTTTGTTGTGTGTATCCATATTATCTAATATCTGTAACTTTTTTTCTTTTTTATATTTTTTTTTTTAATAGAGATGGAGGAACTTCTGAATTGTACTTTTGGCCAAATGGGTGAAGACTCTTACCTACTGAGGGTTATTATCTACCTGAGGAGACCACATTTCTCGTCACCCAAAAGACCTGAAGTTACTATACTTGATAAGTATGGTTGATGTGCCCTCTTACTTCAGCAGGGAGCACAATGCCTAAGTGGTGAAAGAGTGCTGCATCTAACAACCCTTTAAATGTAACTTTCCTAGAATATCTAGTGGAAAGCAAATTGCTCAGATGGTGGAGGGTCCAGTGCTCCATGAAGGTTTTGAGTCCTTTTCTGGGAAAGAAGCCAGCCTAAGTGGCATAAGTCATGAAGTTGGGAAGAAGTTGGCATTTAAACTTTAAGTAGTTGTACCCAGAAGCTCTATTTTGGTTTTAGTAGTCACAGGTTTCTTCTGTGGAATGTAAAGTAGAGGTCAATGATGCAGGCAAGCATTTTAAATCTATATCAACAATTCCTGGTTTTACACAGAGCCACAAATGGAGGTCATTGTGTGGTTGGGATCTGGGGGGATTCTTTGTCTTTGGAAGTCAGGTCAGTGGAAAACTAGATGTACTCTTTGAGTGTGCCTAAATGACTAATGAAATATTTCAACACTCTAAGCGTCTTTTGAAAACTTAAGTAGCTGCAAGAGTTGTTTGGTAATGTGTAAGGGTACCTTTCCCACAGAAAATAAGAAGTGTTGAATAAATGTATTCTTTCCTTACACAGAATATCATACTGGGATATTACATTTCCCTGCTTTAGCATCTGGTGAAATTATACTTTGGCATTCTTCAACTGACTGCTGGAGGAAGACGGCAATAAACCGGGTGATGTCATCCCAATTACACTGCTGCACATGAGAGGAGAAGAAATAAAAAAATTACCAGAAAACACGATATTTTCTAGGGGGAAATACATTCACATTGTTTTGCATGACACTTATGTTATATATATTTTTAATTATTATTATTTGTGTTTAGACACTGCTGAATGACTGCTGCCATACAGAGTCAGGAGGAAGAAATGCATGGCTGGAAGGCAAAGATATATAAAGCATAAACTGTAGGGAACTTTGTGGTTCTGTAAGTAAATGTCCAACCCTGTGGCACCCCAGTGAGGGTCAGACCTTTGAGGTGAAGTAGCCATCAGAATGAAGTGACTTGTTCTACAGGATACCTGAAACACAGAGAGATTACCAGCAGGAAAGGACCGAAATCTATTTGTACCTCCAGGACACTTCGTTGTAAATTTGATCCATTTATGCTTCTAAAAGGTTGTTTAAAACCCTAATTAGCAACAGGAAACCAGAAGGACTTGAACTGCAATCTATTGTTTTGTTTAATGTGGAATGTGGTGAATCTTGCCCAAAGCATCAAAGACAGTAATAGGAAAGCTGCTTGTTCTGTGTATAACAAAGTGAAATGTGTGTTGCCCTTAACCTCAGCTTTTCCCCCAAGTCTTTATCTTAAAGAACTAATTTGAACAAGGCAGAATTCATTCATTTTACCTAACTATAGCCTAGGAGGAAGTTGGGCAAAATTGCTAATATACATGTCACTAAAGGTGGAGTTGCTATTTGTACAAAGACTGCCTGGGCAGAACTACTCCTAAAACTGCATCCTGTATGTTTCACATTTGTTAACTGGAGGGGGCAAAAAGCAGTGACTGGATAATACAAGTCAATATATACTTTAATCTTAAACAAAGGTAACAGTACTGCCTGGATGTAAAAACTAACTGTGACTAATCGGCAGACTTCAGAGGATTTTATATACTTATTTTTCACAAATACTTGCTTAAGAAATCAGATGGAGAAGGGAGAAAGAAGTAGAAGTAGCTGGTATAGAGTGTTTAAAATTTTATTCCTGCTCTACTGAAACGATCTGCTATCAAATGTCCTGAAAATTGTTTTTCTTTGCTTAACAGACACTTCAAATTTTGCTCTGGACATATTGGAAATATGTATATGTAAGAAGACCAAAGATACTCATAGCTGAAGGAAGAATCTGTGACTATGGAAAACTGTACAAGCCAGTCCTTTACATTTATTTCATGCAGTGTTTTTATTGGGGCTTTTATATATCTGTAGATAGATTTAGAGATATAGATACAGGTATAGATATATAATGGGTGTGTGTATGTTGGTTTAATATATATACCTGTATTTCTCAATATGCATAAATCATTTCAGAGAAAATGTGTCTTCAAATGATCCTAAGCAGAGGCAAGAAATTCACAAAAGGAATTACTTTGGAAGGTAGAAAAGGGCTTGAAGTTTTAAGCTCTATCCATAGATGTAAGCTATTTTAACCTTTGCAAAACTTGCTCATGCTATTTGCATCATTTATATATTTCTTTTGTCCCCTAGAGTTTCTCTATGGTGCTGTGACCCCAGCTGCAGCAGTATTGCAATGTGAGAACATGATATAAAAATAGTTTTTCTACTTGCTAAGTTTCATTGTCCAACCTTTTTAGAAATTCAAACAGAAAATGACTTGTTGAGAGAGATTATGCATGTACTTTCTAAAAGGAGGATTTTTTTTTAAAGTCGTAGTCAAAAAAGGGCTAAGTTTTTAATCATTAGCTAAAGACACCAGGCTGACTTCAGGTCAGTGGGGTTCAGCATTTGATAACCACATTCTTCATATTGTAATATCTCTAGTGAAGATTTGTATGTAGGTAGTAATAATAAGATTGTTTAAAATCCTTTCTCTAGTGCTGTTTCTGTTCATCTTATTCAAATGCTGACATTAGAGGTAACAGGCAGGCAGGATTAGTTCAGGTTTTCACAGAATTTTCATCTGTAAGTAAACAATTGTCACATCTTGATTTTCTTTTTTTGTATCCTTCCCTCCTCTCCAGCTTCCTATTTGTTTCTGATACCCTGACAGTCACAGTGTGGTGCCCTTGTTGGAAAAAGCATGACTGTTTTACCAAAGCTGTCTGTCATCTTTAACTTGTTTGCTGATGGACCTCTGATCCATCAGCATATGCCTGCAACATGACATTAATATTTTCAGCTGTCCAAACCAAAGTGTTACTGTAATTGCATAGAATCAGCTTTTCCTCTTCTAGATTGTTTTGGTGGTGGGGTTTTTTTTCAAGTGCAGAAAGCATTTAAAGCTAAACACATATATATTGGTGATAAGAATGGTCTGGAAATAACTGAAAACTGATAAATGATGAATATATTCAGTCTTTGAACAGGTCAAAACCAAACAATCAGAAAAGCTGTAGCTGACACGAAGCTTGAGGAGGGTCTGGAGCACAAGTTTTATGAGGAACAGCTGAGGAAACTGGGGTTGCTTAGCCTGGAGCAAAGAAAGCTGAGGAAGAGACCTTATCATTCCCTACAAATACCTGAAGGGAAGTTGTAGCCAGGTGAGTGTTGGTCTCTCAGAGTAACAAGTGCCAGGAGGAAATGGCCGCAGCTTGTAGCAGGGGAGGTGTAGCATGGATGTTAGGAAAAATCCCTTTACTGAAAGAGTGGCCAATCCAGGGAAGTGGTTGTGGGACCATCCCTGGAGATGTTAAAAAAATGTGTAGACATGGCACTTCAGAACATGATTTAGTGGCCATGGGGGTGTTAGGTCGACAATCAGACTTGATGATCTTAGATTTTCCATGATTCCATGGTCAAGAAGTGCCAGAGGAAACCATTTTCAGTACTCAATACGAAGTCTTGATTTTTCAAAGCCTAGGAATAATGCTGGGTTGTTGGTTTGTTTTGAGTTTTTTTAACATATCCTAGCATATGTGATTATCTAAATACTTGAGATACTTATCCATCAACACCACACTTCAAATAATAGTGAGGTAACTGGCACAATTTTTATTTCCCAGTGAGAAAATGAAGATGAGTAAAAACTTTATTATATTGATGGATTGGGTTGTTTTCTTTTTTAGGTTTGTTTTTTTTTTGTTCCTACTTTTTGGTTTTTCTCCCCCCCCCCCCCCCCCCCCCAGTTTTAAAGGAGGAATATCCCTGAGTATAGTAGTGTCCAAAAACCACTGTAAAAGAGCAGCTTATGAAAGTACTACAGAAGACATTCTCTGTAAAATAATGTTAACCACAAGGTTGCTTGGGAAGAACCTTTTGGAGTGCCTGTTCAATAGCAGGGGAATTAAGAAGGCACAGGGGGTCATAAGACCTAATCAAATCCTTTAAAGGGAGGATAGGCTTTCAAACTCTCCTCTGCTTGTCCACCCTCTAGCTTTACCTGCATTATTTGCTGAATAATGGAAGCTGCTTTTAAAATTTCTTCTCTCCTATATATCTTGGCTTTGTAGTTGTTGACATTTACCTGCTTTAAAAGGTATTAAATAAAGCTTTTAAACAAGAATGCAAATTTTGATCAGCAAAAACTTGGTGAATATTTACTAGTTCTGTACATCCTTGCGTTACAGAAATAAAAGTAGGGAATTTGGTTTGTATAATCCAAACAGAGGCACTGAACAGTAAAGAATGTTTTTGGTAAACTTTCAGCTAAGCTTTTGGAAATTTCTCCAGTAGAAAAATAATCAAAGAGCTAGGGGGTTGTACACAGGCAGGATTTATAACCTTGCCCTTTCTTGATGTGAGGAAGAGTCAGTTCAAGGTTTAGGTACTTCTAAGTTTGAAGCACTTCTTTTAAAAATTCAATAGGCAATTTTGCTAGCCTAGATTTTAAACATGCATGTGTGCGTCGTAGATCTTTTGTACTTTGAGGACTCTTATGGTGCTTTAGGGAACTCATGTAAAACTTACAAATTCAGTGATTCAATGCTACATGAATACTGTGACTCCTGAAATTCATTGGATCATCCCTCTGATAGATGTTATATTGTGTCATGTCCTGCTTACAGAACAAAACGAAAGACGTTAACTTGGAACATACTTGGCTTTGTTACAAAACATGCTTAACATACTGAATGAATAGAATAGTGGCAATCTTCCAGGATCTCCTGTATGGAGTGGCATTTATAAAGCTGAAATTTGTCAGTAGAAAAGAATTGCAAAGAGGAGTTTGTTACTGCTGTCAAAAAACTTTGACATGTGGCATCTGAAGAAGAAAACCTTTGATGTCCAAACCTGAACTGACTTTAAAAAAAAGAGTAATTTTCAAGAATAGAAAGGAAATGTTGAAGGCTGTTTTTCTAAAGAAGAGCCTTAGACATGGAAAGGACTAAGTGTACAAATGGTACTTCAGTTGTTTTTTTTAATGTAAGAATTGAGGTTGTACTTGAATGACATGTTTTTGCAGTGATCACCAAACTCTGTTCCTGGGCATAAATATGTATTTTCCAGTGTCCCTTGCTGTAATCCTTTTGCAATTCCCCATATACCTTTTGAATGTGAAGAATTAAGTAGAAAGCACTTGAAGGGGAAGGTTGGAATGGAAAATTAAAATAAATGGTGAAATTTAAGGGGGATCTGTGGTGTTAGAAGAAAGAATTCTGCAATACCTGAATGCACAGAGAGTGAGGAGTGTGTGCGGAGAAAACAACCCTATGTACACCAAGGAGGAGGGGGTGGGATCTTATTTCCCCCTGGTCCTGTTGAGAAGGGAGAGTGAAGAAGCAGCTGGGTTAGTGCTGGACAGCCAGCTGAAGTCAGCACACTGCACCATGACCTGTATGGATGCTCAGCCCTCAAGCCTGAATCCTACAGGCAGCCTCATTCTGCCAGGGAGGGGCAGGGTGGGTGGCCTCAGCTGGATGAAGCCTGGCATAGTGCCTGCATTCACAGAACAAGCGGTGACGATGGCGCTGGAGGAAGGTAGCACGGCTGGTTTATAGGTAGCACGGTTGTGCTATAAAGAAAAATATTTCAGTGGCATCTTGCAAGACTATTGCAACACCACACTCCCTTTCAATGCTGCTTCTTTGCTAAACAGAAGGAAAAAAAAATAGACTAGAGGTAAAATTTGCATTCTTATGGTAGTTGATGAGGCATAGTTAGGTCCAGTGCAAATTGCCGAAGGGCCCACAATATATACTACAGCATAGCATACAATCTAAGCATAAAATCCAGATGCACTGGGAGGCTTACATAATATTATTTCATGCATAATTTCCTATTTCCTGCTGTTTTATTTTCCCACTTTCCTGAGACTGGCTATTAGGTTTATTATGAAATATTGGTTTAATATCTACTGTGTACTTAATAGAAAAGAAAAAATAAGTCTGCTGCTTTCATATTTCTGTCTTTGCTATAGTTGTGATAGGATTTTTTTTTTTATCATGATATTGTAGTATTTGGAATTGTTTCTCTTTGTTCATTCACTTTTTGTTTATAAGCAAGTGGTTTGCTCAACATCAGAATATCATACCTATTTCATTAAAGCTTCATTTTCGAATTCTTGCTGAAATTTGTGAAGGAAAATTCAGCTTTCTCTGTATTTTTGACCAAGGAATTATTCATGTTCTGTTTCTAGGCAGGAAGCTGTATTGTGGCATTACTTGAGAAATAAAGGCAGCTTGGAATAGTTAAATAAATGTATCTAAATTGATAATGTTGTAAACTGTAGTCAAAAAAACCCTGACCCTACTTAGAATAGTTTAGTCAATGATTCAGAAATGGTTTTCATAGTTTGCTTTGCACATTTAGAAACACCAGACTTTTGAAAAACTTCCTGGGTAAATGCAGAATGTTCCCAAAATGAATGACTAGCAACATGAAGTGAGACAAAGTATTGAAACTTTACTTTCGGAAAAGCAGTTTTTCAGTATATTTCAGTATGTTTTCAGTAGTTAAATGTTACTGGCTTTCCATAAGGCACACTTTTTTTCAATCTAAACATGTCCTGGTTTCACTGTCTTCCTGTTGGTACAATTCTCACTTTTTAAGATGAGTAATTAACAGAAGTATTACTGATATACTTTTTTAATCCCAGTTTTGACAAACAGTCAAGATTTGTCTTTATGCCTCACAAAGACTACTTCAATTGAAAATACAGTATGGCATCTTTGGAAGATCATTGAAGATGTTTGACTTTTCCTCCTACTTCTGTTACTTCATCCCTTCTTGTTGCACTACCTCATTCATCTTGTTGCTTTGAACTGGACTCCACATTGCCACCAAACAGCTCCTCCCTATTCAATGCCTCCTGCACTCTCCCAGTGACTTTCGTCCCCTTATAACCATGAATTCTGTCACAATACTGAAGTCCCATTAACAAAGCTGTCTGTTTCCTTGATCTGGTATCTTTCATTGATACTCAACCCTAGACTGTGGGTTTTCCTTAAAGATAGTCAGAATGAATGGCGCTGCACACTCTGCCTGCTCTACTGCTGTTGGTTTTATTTTATCTTCATGTTTGATCTCCTCCTGTGAAGTCTTTGGAGGAGGGACCCTCTTACATGTCAGAAATGGGCTGTAGCCTGAGCTCTGGCACCGATACAAATCATGGTGAAATATTTGTACTCTTCAGAAGACTACTTAAAAGCATTAGGGTCTATCGCAGCTCAGAACAAGGGAGGGCTGATTATATTTGGGTGTTTTAACTGTGCAGTAACACAAGTAGGGAAGACTTGGACGTCTCACTTGGCATAGGCAAATTGCATTGTTGACAACACAGAAAGTAAATGTGAAAGGTCATACTGACCTTGTTGTTTAGAAATTAAATTACTGAGGGGACGTTTCTGTTAATGTAGCATCGTAAGCCACAATTACTTTTTGTTAGTAATGAAGAGCAAGGTTAAGACAGATTGGTAACAATAACTGTTGTAACAAGCAATGGATTTTCTGATGCAATTCCAACAAAGTGATTTGAGACCGACAGCAATTGCACCTCGCTATGCTAATGAATGTGGTTAAGTGATGCTTTGCAATCAATATGTACAATTGATAAAATAAGTCATAGAGACTTGTTAAAAAGGGTACTTTCCCTAGTAGTATTTCTGGGTATTGTACAACCTTCCTTCTGCTATGCAGTATTCAAGTGTGCACTTGTTTTGATTTGGACAAGAAATGAATGTCATCTCTAGCCCTGGATTTCTGATTAAGTAAATCTGCAGTATTTCCTTGTATGAAAGTTAATGTAACCAGTAAAAAGAAATTTAAATTAGGAATAGCCTGGTTAATTTTAATCCACTCTGGCAACAGGTAAATGAAAGAGAAAACCAAAAAAGGTGCCTATCATTTAGTTAATGTACTAACGAGGGAAATCTGAGCTGAGCTAATTATAGGATGGTGCTCTTCAGTCTCCAACCATTTCAGTGGTGAAGATGGAACTTCCAGAGGAGACAATGTTTCCATGAACGTTAATCCCTTCCATAATAAAGTAGTGCATTGAACTATTTAGCAGTAAGAAAATCTTCACTCCCTTGATTTTTATTTTCATTTAATCCTGCCTCATGCCTTCCATGCAAGAAATAGTTTTTGAATTTTATGAAAACTCATTCAAAGAAATGAAAACAATACCATGTTCATAACAGTAAAAGTAGATTTACTAGTTACTAATGTGAATGTTTATTAATCAAAATTAGTTGAGTTCACAGTTTGTGGGTGTTTTCCATATAATTTTCCTTAAGACAAATGTGATTACTCCTCAAAAATTATAAACAAATAATTTCTCTCTATCATTACTGAAGACATTTACTCTTAAGTCTTCTAAATTACTAAAATATGGCTTGAATTTTCACATTTGTGGGTAAGAAAATGGCCAAACTGGTTTGAATTGAAAGTCACCCAGCCCACTCTCCTGTCTGTGGAAATGCCTGGCAGGAAGGACTGAAGGAAAATGTAAAGACATACGTAAAGAAAAAAAAAGAAAAAAATATACACACTGACACTACAATTTTCAGCTCTGTCCTTGGGAAGTCTGAAATTGTACCTTCATTTGCATTATAGTCAATGATAGATCACTTATTCCAGCAAGTTAATAAAGAAAAAATTTCTGGAGTGTGTACAGATTTTTAAAATACCACACCATCTCATACTGCATATTGTAGCTTGCACTGCTGTAAACAACAATGAAAATGAAAAGGTGATTCCTTCTTGTTTCTTATTCATTGTTTCAGACATCTAAGACATGCATTGATGACATCAGTGACATCAAACAATCAGATAACAAAACTAAAAATCTCAAGTTTTGTGATGTTTCTTTCTGCGTGTTTCAAATTCTGCCACAGCTGCACTCACCAACGAGTTTCAGACACTCTACTGTGATTTGAAACTTTGCTTTGGCAGGGGGGTTGGACCCGATGATCTCTCGAGGTCCCTTCCAACCCCTATATTTCTATGATTCTATGATTCTAAGTCCTCTTTTGCAAGGGAAGATCATACACAGCAACAGCAAAGAATGAAAAGTGTCATAAATTTTGCTCCCTTTTCACTGGAGGCTAGAAATATACTTATTGGTTAATATGTTTCTTTTATCTAAGTGATTTTAAACTCCTTAAATTATTGGAGGACTGCTAAGAAGGGAGGGGTGGGGGGAGGTGCTTTAAGATCTGGCCACACTTCTCATTACCCGACTCTGGTGTCACTGGGTGTGCAGTGCAGTGTCATAGAGAGTTTCTTTCCTTTATTCTGTGCTGAGTCTGTTTTGCCTATGACACTGATCGCTAAATGATCTCTCCCTGTCCTTATCTCGATTCCTGAGCCTCTCAAGATATATTTTCTTCCTTGTCCAGCTGAAAAGCGGATTGATAGAACAGCTTTGGTAGGCATCTGGCCTTCAGCCAGGGTCAAAACACCACATTCTCTCTTGTAAATAGCAGAATAAAGCTGATGTACACAGTGCAAATATTTTGAAAATCAGAAGAATGGATGCTGGTTTACAGTGGTTTCTGGATTTGAAATTGTAACAAGCTTCCAAGGTTCCTAAATGACATTTCAATCCTTTCAAGAATTGCTTTTCAGTTCTGTAGCATCTTCTATAACAGAATCATAAATTCTTTTTCAGTGGTTTGAAGGTTACTCAATCATAGACCTGAGCTTTGCAAAGAAGTGAGGATTTGGTGTCCACCTATTTTTGTATACCTTAAGTAAATAAGCCTCAGAGGTAGATAACCCCATGTGTTTGTCATCATCCTCCCAATCAGGAGACAGGGGTGACAGTGGGGATAAGGCCAAAAATATTGTTATAGTTACATCTTCATCTCTTACATACCATTCATGATGTTCCTGAGCTATAAGCACTGACATTTTTTTCAGAATGCCCTGTAAAAATCGTGAGCCATGAAATGAAGTGCTTACAGAGAACATAAACTCTTTCAATAAATTAGCAGAGCTTATAAACTTCATAAACTCACCAAATTAGCCTATATTCTAATTTATATTGATGTTTCATATGTAAATTTCAATATCTATTGTCATAAATGGGCTTTTGCAGTACTTAAAATCTCTGCCTCTTTAGAGAAATCAGTGAGCACAAGCAGAGAAGTAACTGCTTACACGGGTTATAGTAACGGGAAGCAGAGCATGGAGACTTTCTATTTTTAATGTAATCAGCATATAAAAGATGGGTGAACAGGAGCTTCTCAGGACTGGTAATCCATACAGGGATGCCTTGACATTTACTGCCAACATAGTTGGTATTTCTTTTCTGTATATAAATGGCTAAATCTGTGAAAGGACTAGTGTGTCTGAGCTGAATTTTAGGAGCCTTCATTTTATTTAAGTTTATAACTTGGATATTCAAAATTTTCCCAACTACTGAAATCCACAAGTATTCACCTTTAAAATCAAAGTTTTATTTCTCTGCAGCTCTAGAAATATTTTAGTCCTGATGCTGTCAAGCAGCTTGGCTTCAATTTCATGCACAAACCCTACATTATAGGGGAAATATATTTTTCCACTTACTCTCCAGCCTCCTACAGCTTTCTCTAGAAAGTAATAAACTAATTCTCCCCTGTGCAGAAAGACTGGTGCTAGGTTGCAACCTGCAAGACAGTAAGTTCAGGACTGAGACTTTTACATGGCAAAATTGTCCACACAGATTGAAAAATATGGGGATCAAGCCTAGAAGAGGAATAACACCTAAGCTCTCTCTCTTTCCCAAACATTTCTTGTACCTAGACTGGGTTACAGCTGGCCAACTGTCAGAGTTGCAGCTCTTCCAAGTGACTCCTTCAAAACCCCAAGTCTTGCCTGGGACTTCCACTTTAGTCCTCAATACCTTAACATCAGATATTCCAGACTGATGTGACAGGAGATTTATATTAAAACTCTTTTTTTTTTTTTTTTTTTTTTTGAGGGGGGTGGAGGGCACTAATTTTCAAATGTTAATTGCAGAGCTCACCAGTTGAAGATTGGGTGGTTAAAAGGCAAGTTAACTAAGATTTTTGGGACAGGATTAAATCAGTGGGAGAATACCGACAGCTATAGCCAGAAATGTAATCTACTTCTAGTGATCCGCTTGCAAAGGAAGTTTTAACCTTAGAGGCTGTTCTGTACAGGGGGTGATGAGGTGCAGTGTGAAAGGGAGGGATGGGCTACCAACAAATAGCTTAATAAAGTAACCTTATCAATACGATGGAAACAAAAGCAGAGTATATATAAGGACTAAATCTTACATCCCTTCAGATGCTGGGCAGGCAGCCCATGTTCATACATCAGACAGATCATGGATGGGTTTCCCAGGCAGGCAGCACAGATGACCTGTCCCTTGACAGGTCAAGGAGAGAGGTTCCTACTTTGAGCTACTCTATATAATTTTCTTACAAGACAGCTCTGTTCCTAAAGGAATGTCTCCTGAGGATTTACTGCTGCGCTTCCAGATAAAGGTGAGATCGTGGAGGTGATGTCAGTTGCCGCTACCAAGCGGCATCTGCCCATAGGCTCCTCTGTTACCATGAGTTGGCTGAAGTTCACCATGCAGCCAAGAGATTTGCAAGGCACAGCTCAGCCCTGGCCCGACCCTCGCTGAGCAGCGCAGCGCGGCTCCACCCGTGTGCAGTTTAACTATGATGGAGGTCACGGGCGCCTGCAGTTACCATGGTCTCCCACTCAGAATCACTACACTGATCCACACAGACTTTGCTGTTCCTGAAGGTGTGGCAGATTGCGGATTATGTGAGTTAGGTGTTCAGGTGACAGCAAGTTTTTGGAGGGGCTGGGATGTTGCCTCTCTGCCAGCCCCCACTGGCATGGCAGTACAGGCTGGCACTGGGGTGCGCAGCAGAGGCTGCTCCAGCAGAGCCACGGGCTGTTCAAGCCCAAGCTATAGAACCATAGAACTATAGACTGTCCTAAACTGGAAGGGACCCATAAAGATCATCAAGTCCAACTTCTAGCTCCACACAGGGCCAGCTAAGTCAGAGCATGTGACTGAGCACAGCATCCAGATGCTTCTTGAACTCAGCCAAGCTCAGTGCTTTGACCCCTTCCCTGGGGAGCGCGTTCCGGTGCCTGACCACCCTCTGAGTAAAGAACCTCTTCCTAATATCCAACCTAAGGCTCCCCTGTCTCAGCTTCATACCGTTCCCTCGGGCTCTATCACTGATCACCAAAGAGGAGATTGGTGCCTATCCGTTCCCTCCCCCTCGTGAGGCAGCCATGGACCGGGATGAGGTCTCCCCTCAGCCTCCTCTTCTCCAGGCTGAACAAAATTTTCTGAGGAATGATAGAAGAGACATGGTTTGCTCAAGGTCACCTACTCCTCAATACAGCATCCTCTACAAGGCTTCTGATGGAGGGACCAAGGAAAGTATGAGTGATATGATAAATTATTTTTTTTCTTTCCATTGTTATTAAATTGTTAATCTAGCAAGTACCTGAAAGTTCACTGATAAGTAGACAAAATACAGGCTGTATAGACAAAAACCACACAGATGCACATTTTTATAAGGCAGCTAACCTCACAGCACAGAAGACTGAAAACTCAGTCCTTGTCATCTTTCACTCTTCTGTAATTTGCCTTAATATTTCTATTTTTATCCTTTCCACTTTATTTTATTTTCTTCCTCAAATCCATGAAATTATCTAATTGGGAGTTAGGTGAAACATTTATTGATCTTTTTATTTCTTTTGCATTTGCTAGTATGGCACATCAGATGAGATATTAAAAGTGTCGAATTTCAAGGGCAATTTTATGATGCTTAATAGTCTTTCCGGTGGTTAACCACAGCACCCTTTCATTAACAAACAAGCAATCATCGTTTTCTTTTTTTTTTTTCCTTCAGTCATTAAGATGGTAAATGAAATAAATAGCTTGTTAATGCTGGATTGTGGGAGCTTCTTGAGACCTAGTGTGCTGAAAAGAACAAATTAATGCTCTTACACAGTCTTTGTATGGCGCTCACAAATGATGCACTTGAATCAGATTTGCTGCAAAGCAGTGCAGATTCATGTAAAATAAGCCATACAGATAAGAGCCACGCACTAAAAATAAAAATACATTTGTAAAAAGGCTTTGTATGGCCTGTAAAAAGGCAAGAGAATTTGCATTACCACATACGTTCCAGCTTTTAAAAAAAAGATAACTCCACGCTCAGCCCATCAGTCAAAATCATTGAAAAGGCAAGAACCATTTATCTGGGAAATGTATTTGACAATAAAAATCCTAGAGTTGTAATTACAATTGGCAGATTCAAGTCTGCTATTGGTGGCAGCAGTCTTGCTAAGGGAAAAAAGATACATAATTTTTGTAATGTTCTATTGTGCATCAGGCTGTGTTAATCTTGGACGTGGCATGCTTCACTGGAGATGGAAGGGAACTGCATAAAAATTGCTGTTGTAATTTACTAAAATAATCAAATTCATTATTTTATTTTTTTTAAGGGGAATAAAAAGAACCTGGAAACAAAAGGAATGGGTAAAGAGTATTATTGATTTGCATTATGGAAACCACTTCAAGCAGACACTGGAAACCTTTCAAGGGTTGTGTGCTGGCTTGTATTTTCCTTTCCCTAAGTAGCGATTAAGCATGCTGCTTGAAATTCCCTGGAAGGTAGAAATGTAACCCCTTTACAAGGCAAGATGTTACTGCTAAGGGGTATTTTTCCCTCTGTGGATCCTTTGTCTAAGTTTCTACATCTCTCTCAGGCTAAACTTGGCAGGACCCTGACCTCCTTCACATGCTGTCCTCATGATACCTCTCTACCCTGCTCTCGGTGTGTCCTGTACCCAAGACTGCTAATTCTAATTGGAAACGTATAACAAAGATTGTGCTTATGTGACAGTGCCACAACTTATAATAAAATGCTGGCCCTGGAAGAGTTCAGCCTGTGTGTTTGAGGCAGCATAAACAGACAATTAAATTCTTAAGGGAATTAAATCCTTTGCTTGAGACTGTGTAACATATCAAGGCGGCGGGGGGAACGGGGGACTGGGGACACAACATGTTGCTGGTGAGGACCCAATATCTCCAATTCTGATCTAGCACAGTGCTTCACCAACTGCAAATGGGCTTCTCCAAATCTGTTCACAAACAGGTGTCTAGCCAAGGAGGTAATGTGATGGCTCCTTATGGGGCTGGTCTTGTACATGTCTCGTTAATGTTAGCAACTTTGTTAGGACATTTACAGTTCCCCTCCCCTGTGTGGGCTCTATTTCCATTTTTTTACATGAAGACTCACTTTGTCAATAAATTTCAGATCATAGGTCTGTGTAGTTGTAATGTCATAATGCTCAAATTTGCCTGACTAGCGTGAGCTCTATCTCTCTAATCTTGAAGTAAAAATATACTGAAAATTATCCTTCCTTTAGTAGTTTATACTGTCTGACTACTAACTTGATATAATTTGATTTTAATCATGCTAGTAGAGAGTAACGGATTTTTTTGTTGTTGTTTTTAAATTGAAGTGAAAAATTTTTAAAAATGTAGTGTTTCACTAAAGAAGATGCTTTGAGCTTGATGTTTCTTGGGTTTTCACTGTCTGTGTTGCAAGTCTTTTCTTAGCCTGATTGATGTCCTTGCAGGTTTCCTGTCCGTCTGTGTTCCTGCAGCTGTTTTCCTCCTCTCCATTCTTCTAACTGTTTTTTCCAGAAGTACCACATGCCTGGTCAAGCTGTGCCCATTTGCTGAATTCACAAGTAACATTGCCATTTGGGGCAGCATAAGAGAAGATCGTGTGATGTCTCTTGAGGGCTTTTTGAAAAAATAAGAAAATCCACTTCCATGCTGTTGAGGGCATTTATTCATAATTCATTTGCTGTCTTTACGCACTGTTTTGGCACTAAGCTAAACCAGAAAGATTTGTTTTGTTGTTGTTAATAGTTTTGATTTTTATCTGGGGGAGTGGGGGAAGATATATAGATATAGATATAGATATACTTGTCTCTCTTTTGGTAAAAATATTCTCTGCTGCTTTCCTTCTCCATCTCTCTTCCTGTTCTAATCTTTCAAATTATATTTTTCCCAAAGAGAAAGAGAGGAGGGTTGCATTTGAGCTCAATCAATTCCCTTCCTCCCACTCTGATCTCAATTTCAGCCTGTGTACATCACAAAGTGCATTAGTCCCATTGCTTTTATTAACTCATGTTTCAGTAGCTCTTGAATCTCTAAGTCAGCTCTGATTGTATCTCAGGCTTGTGGTTTATTTGTCGCCTTTTGTTTTGGTGTTTTGTTTTGGGGTTTTTGTTGTTGCTTTTTTTTTTTATCCCTTCTCAGCTGTTTTTGCCTGGCTTCCTATTCATCACAGAGCTATTTGGGAGTCTCAAGCTCATTCTGAAAAGTGAGCTGTGTAGGCACACATCATTAATCTTGTGACCTTTAGGGCTTTATTCATCGCAGTTCAAAATGCTGGCAAAGATTTTTCTGTGTGCTATAATAAATAATTATTAGCTCTAGATCTTGAAATTCAGTGATGAAACAGCCTACTGATTTCAGAATGTGGGTGGTAATAGGTATTTTCTTGTTTGTGGTTGTCTTTACATAAGGGAGGCGAACTCCTCCCTACACTCCCCCAAATAAAGTGGGAACAATCTAGGAAGGAGTGATTGTCTCACTTGGTAAGTATAGCTCTGAGCGATAATGGGAAGACGATGGCTGGTCCATTCTAGAGGGATGCACATAAACGGCCTTCGTGTGGCATGAGGAATGGTGTGTAATTTTAAGGAGTTCAAGGACATGAATTCTGAAGTTTTCACGTTACCCAAGGTTCAGTGTTTGTGCCGACTGACCAACAGTTGGATGCAGGACATGTCCTGAAAATGCCACATAGGGCCTTGGAGAGATTTTAAGGACTGCTTACTAAGAAAGTATGTATAAAAGTGTACTTCACTTTTTTGTGATTTTGGGGGATTTTAGTTCCCATGTTCTTGAAAATATTCAAATGTACAAGAAATCAGAGTAGATGTCATAGTATTCAAGGAAAATTAGGGATGAAAGTTGAGTCTAAATTTTTGTTCATGCTTTTATAGCTTCCAGTTATACAGTCCCTATCTTCTGAGACTCTTATGGCAGAGAGCTTATGGCTGTAACAGGCTTGAAGATGGATCCATTGTAAAGCTGTGCTACTGATATTATTTGGAGCATAATCATTGTTAAACTGGAAAGGGTTTTTGTGGGGGTTTTGGTTGGGTTTTTTTTGTACCAAATGCTAGTAAGTCAAAGGATTTTCAGGCTTTTACAATTCCTCCTATACTTTTGTCTGTGTAATGGGACAGTTTCTTCACTTTTTTTTTTTCCCCTCTGTCTTCCATTCACTATCTGCTCTCCTCAGTGCTACATTTAAAGGAAATCAGCCTAGTTCTTTAGAGCATAATGAGTAGGTTGGCTCTGGTTAAACAGAACAGTGCTGGTAAAATCCTATGTTTTTATGTGTGGTTAATTCCATCTATGTCAACTTCTTTGGGATTAAATTCTACCTGTTAAATTCAACCCATTTTATAGATCAGACCCAATGCTTAAGCAAATATGAAAATATGAAAATAGCTTTTTTATTATTATTTTTAAATCAGAGCCATAAAATGTTATGTATGCTCACTAGGAACTTCTTCCCTGTCATACAGTAGTACGCTAAATACCTTTATTTAATTTCTCATTAAAATCTCAATAGATGTCATTACTACTTGGTGAATTAATTATAATAGAGAAAAAATGGTAGATAGGCCTGTTTTCTGTGAGTCATTCCTATCTTACTGCATAAATAATCTCTAAATTAGTAATTTGCCTTGTTCGGCATAAAGCTCTCCATTGCCCTACACAAAAAAAATTACCAAACTCAGCAAAAAAAACCCCTCTTTATCACCAAGCAGTTGGGCATTAATGGTTTCTGATCTGAGAATTATGCTGATGGATATTAGTATCTTCTGGGCAGGTTGTGAGACTATATTGTAAAAATATTTTGTCACCTGTGAGGTTGTAAATGATCAGTGAAGATCTTTGAATGAACTGTACCTCAAGGTCAGATGGGAAGTTTTCTAAACCTACATAGATTTCATTGAAACAATGTATTCTACTCCTTATTTGAAGCGTAAGGCACAACTTCGCTATTTCTGACAGGATTTTTTGGTTTTTTTTCTCTTTAAGGTAGAAGTTTTTTGGTTTTGTTTGGGGTTTGTTGTTTTGGGGGTGGGGGTGTGGGTAGAAGTGGTGTCTTCCATTTTCACTTTCTAACAGCTCTCCAGAACAACACTGCCCAGCTCAGTTGCACAACTTGCTTTGGGCAATAGTATTAAATGGGTAATGAACCTTAGTGGTTGGCTGTTGTCTATGAACAAAAAGCTTAAAAACCTATGTTTCTGTTTTCTTCAGATCATTTCCTGAAATATCAGGTGCAAACATTGTTTCTGGGACAAATCTGTTGTTTGCAGGAAAATAATTTGAGAGGGGTGTGTGTGTATGTGTGTGTGTATGCAAATGCTTCTCAAAAATATGCTATAGATGACATGAGAAAAGTTATTACAGTTTTAAAATATAGCTCAATGAATTTTGTGCTATCACAGGTCTGTAGAATTAAAGATACTTACTAGAGGTACAAGCAAGTGGGAAACAGAGCAGTAGGACAGGCTGCCCAAAGAAGCTGTGGATTCTCCTCTCCAGAGATGTTCAACACCCACCTGGATGCTGTCCTGTGCAGCCTGCTCCAGGCGATCCTGCTCTGACAGGGGGGTTGGACTAGGTGATCTCCAGAGGTCCCTTCCAACCCCTAACATTGTGTGATTCTGTGAGACAGCAGCATTTTTTTCAGAGGTCACCTGGTCAATTACAATCTACATCTGTACAGGAAATTTGAAGATGAACATAATTTTCTATTGTGAGAATCACAGTAGGGAGAATGAAAATGCTTTAGATATTGTGCTGGTCTGTCATGGCTTGGGATTTATTGAGATCACCGGCATAGTTTGCCCTGTTCTGTAGCTCACTATGCAGGAAAGTTGTAAGAACTGCAGGAAACAAAAAATATACAGAAAGTTTGAAGGCTCTTGTTGGAGGAGGACGAGACAGCCAGTCAATGATTTGGTTTTCTGTTTTGTCCTGTGCATCCTTTATGTCATAAGGAGCAGTTGATGCCTGATATTACATCATCTGATAAGAGCAATGCTGGAAGTTATTTGGAGAGTCTGATGTTTGTTTTCTGCCCTGCTACAACTGGTCAATTCAGGTTCCTAGCTTGGATCTCAGGTTTTTTTCATAGCCTGGAATTGAAGATATCAAGCAAAAAAAGCTTCATATCTTGAATTCCTTTTGTTCTTAAATTCCTTTGTTCCTTTGAGTTTCATTAAAAAAAAAAAAAAAAGTCAATCTTTTTCCACACTAAAACTTCAGGATTTTCATATGAATAGGGTCCTTTATCTGAACCTAAATATGAATGTATGCTTCATTTAATTAATTGGTATTAATTACATACTTTCCTGACATCTATTATATTAAATGGTCCAAAAGCTCTTTACAAGATGCTGGAGAGGGGAAAAGATGGGGGAAAACTTCCTCGTACGTACTTTTGAGTGGTGGCTGTTTCCTAGGTCACCCACTGCCTTGTTTGGTCCCTGTCCCCAAGTCATTTTACAAAGACCTTTCCATATGTTTCAGTCCAGGTTTCAGGGTGACTTCTACCCTACTGCAACGTGGTACTGTACTGTACAGAATTAGAAGGCTGCCTTGCAGTCACATCTGTTCTGAACTCCTGTTTTAAACTAAACTGAAAACAGATGCAGGAAAAATCGCATCTGCTCCAGAGATTTGCATGTTGGTGTGAAGAATCGTTTGGAACAAATTAGTTGTAATAGTATAATAGCTGAGGGTGGGTCATTAAGAGTTACTAGCTGCTCATTTCCTGTCTCCTTCTCTCTCCCTCTTCACAAGGGAAACTGCTGTTTGTTATGTTATAATTAGTAAAAGTAATATTGCTACATTCACCTTCCATTTGTATTGCTTTTTTTTTTTTTTTACTTCTCCCAGATACTATACTACCACTTTAGTCAACCAATTTCTTGTGTTTACATGCATAACAGTATTCCAGGTAAAGCCTGCAAAGGAGGTGGGGTTTTGGATTATTTTTGTTTTCTTTTCAGGATGCTTATCCATTAAAAACAAGGTTGTAATTTTTGACAGATTCTTCTGTTCAATTTTTTCCACCCAAAGTAATGATGAAACCTTTCATATAATCACAATTTTATATTTCATGGTCATCACTTGGTTCATTTACTAGTTCAAAAGTGCTTTTCATTACAAAATTTCAGAAAGCTTTATTTTAAAAAGAAGTCTTTATTAAACACATTTGCACAAGGGTTTAAACCTTTGTATAATCAAAGCATATATTTATGAAGAACTGACATGATTTTTAATTACATGTGGGCTTCCAAATGTTTTTCAGATTATGAGCTCATGACTTATCTTGAGGAAAAGCCTTAGGAGGAGCAGCTGAGGATGCTAAGTTTGTTCAGCTTGGAGAAAACTGAGGTGTGACCTCATCACAGTTTAGAATGTCCTAAATGGACAGTAGAGGGGGAGGTCCTCTGATCTCCTCTCTCTGGAGACCAGTGATAGCACCTGAGGAAATGGAATGAAGCTGCATCAGGGAAAGTTCTGACTGGACATTAGGAAGGGGTTCTTCACGAAGGGCATGGTCAGTCACAGGAACAGGCTCACGGGGGAAGTGTTCACAGTAGCAAACCTGTCAGTTCAAGGAGCATCGGGATGATGCTCTTAGTTTTATTTAGTTTTAAGTAGCCCTGTGAAGAGCAAGGATTTGGACTCCGATCCTTATGGATCCTTTCCAACTTCAGATACTATGATCTAGGTTAAGTAGATTATTCAGTATCTCAAGAATTCCAATGGGTTCTGGGGAAGGATAGTATGAAACAAGCTCCCTGATCAGTTTTAGTTCTGATCTCTATGGTAAAAATAATTATGACCAAAAGAAAGTGAAATAAATAATATTTTGTATAATTGTTCTGTTCAAGTCTTTAACAGGAAGTGACTCAAATGTTTATTGCTGTGATGAAGACAACAAAGCCAGATGGAACACAACTAATTCACATAATTCCTACTAACATTGTGATTTTTGTTGATTCATATACATTCATAATTTACCTTATGCATTTGGGGTATATATTCTCTGTATTAACAAGTATTTGTAATATGAACTCCATAGATTTTGGCCTAATAACCATATTCTTCATGAAGAAATTGCCTTTCCTTTGAACAAATCCCAATGGCCCACAGCAGTAGAATATATTTTACTCATATTGTTCCTCTACCAGACCACTGATCATGTTGCTACACCAGACCTGCGTTGACTTAGAATTAAGAATCCTGATAATGGCTTTGACCACTTAATATTTCATTTGAAAAAACCAAATCCTTCTTGTCACGTTTGTAGCAGAGTTTGTCTCCACTCTGTTCCTGACTAATAGTTTACAGCAGCAAAAATAAATGTTTAAAAAATTCTGTAGATTCTGAAAGAGAGACTCATATTCTTCTGTCTGTGAATTTTTAAGATCTCACCTTTATTTTTTTGTCATGCTCCAATCACTGTTAAGTCAGAAATTAAATAAAGCTTTATTTACCTGCATAAAACCCCAATAAATTTGGCATTATCAATGAATGGCATTAGGAGCAGACCTTCTTTTTTCATGCCAGAAGGTACTTTCTGATTATTTTTTTTAAATGTTTATTGGTTTTGTGTCACAGTGACACTTTTTTATGGGCTTGGACTAAATTTTAAAAAAGCTTTTCCTTTAAAAAGGGTAATTGCCAATTAACAGCTTCATTTTGCTCTCTTTTCTAATCCTCCAGCCATTATGAAGGTAGTTCCACTGTGGAATTTTGCCCTCTAATTGCATTTTCTATGCTTTCCTGAAGTGTCTCGCAACAGTTTCTGTTTCAGGTTCTAGGGTGGACAGAACGACTGCTGCTCTGTATGGCAGTTCTACAAAAAGCTGCGATATCAGGTTCTAATTTGAAAGTTAACTTTTTGACAGGATTATGATTAGAGAAGTGAATGAGGTGAGGAAATTATCTTATTCCTCTTCAGATGAATTGTTTAACAAAAAAATTAATGAGGTAAGTAATCAGGTATCCTAAAAATAGAAGCATGGATGCAACCTTGACACTGGAGCAATTCCTGATACCTAAACCATTTTCTGTACTTCTAAACACGTTGAAACTGACGGGGATTTTGCATTGTTTTGTTTTAATAATGGGCTCTACTCTAAAGGGAGAAAGTGATTCAACTGAAGATGTTTAATCTTAACCTTCAGCAAAATTAAAATGTTCCAAGTTAGAGTAATGTTTTTATTCAGATTAAAGTGACATCAACAAGGATTTTATTTGAGTGGAAAAATTCCATTTTATGTTGCTTTCTAACAAATTGGATCATGGACTCTGTTTTATTAACATACCTAATAGTGCTTCAATACAATATATGCATGGCTACAGATTTGGGTTTTTTAAAAAAAAATAATAATATGGATATAGCTGTTTGAAAAAAGAAGGCAAAAAAAGATAATTTTCCTGCATGATCTTGGGATGCCTGCAACTTCAGAGCAGAATTATTTTTAAAGTTAGTTTATTTCTTGTATCAGGAAGTTAAAATCAAGCACTCTGAACATATGCCAAAGTGCTGCGCTATTGTAGGTTTCTTGAACAGTATTGTTTTAATTGTTAATACACTGGTTTCAAGTTCACTTGTCCTAATCCTGTTTTAGTTTCCCTAAAAAAAAGTTACATTTTCCTTACTGCACAAGATTAATTTTTCTGTGGAAGTCTATTTGGACCCTAAAGTTTGGGGTTTTGTTTTGGGTTATTTTTCCCCCCCAGATACCTTCCTTATTATTCTCTACTACATTTTTTTTTTTCTCCCTTAACATACAACTTTGCATTTATTTTCTTTTTCACACTGCTATATGTGGCACAATACCATAAGAGACAGATATCAAAGGAAACCATTCACTTAGATCTTTCTTCAACAGTGTGACAAGCATATTGCCAAGACATTAAAGTGCAAGATTTATTTTTTTTTTATTTTTTCTGAAAACCTTGGAGAGGGGTGTACAAAATGATCACTAAAAAGTTTCTAACACTAATAATACAAAAGAATGAAGAGAAGGTCATAATTGTTTTTTAGTTTATTTTCCAAACATAGAGGATATCTCCTCCTATATTCTCTGTTGCTTAAATTGACTAAGTCAGAATTTTTGCATTTTCTGCCCTAACCTGAGGTTTGTTTTTCAAGGGAATCAACATTCCTGTTTCATTTGAGCAGTCACGACTAATGCAAGACTGAAGGAATTACTGGGCAAAACTCTAAAACCTAATATAAGTGCTTGCAACTACAAAATTTATAGTAATATAATTTAAGAATAATTTTACTAATAATTTAGTTCATTGAAAGTAGCAGATAATTTGACCACCAGATTCTATGAAACTATATTGACTCCTTAGGGTCTTTGTTTTCTTTCTTAGGTCAAGCGTATGTATTTTATAATAAGAGTTGTTACACCGTATGTAAATATTCTTAAAGGGAAATAGGGTATCTGAAGTAGATCCACTGTTTATTTAACTCAGATGATAATTTAGACTGCATTACCAAAAGGAATTTAAAATAAGTTTAAAGCCACTGATTTGCTTCTCTTTGTTGGGGAGGTTGTTGGTCTGGAATTGAAGCTAGAATGGGGGAACAAAACCTCACAAAAAAAACCCCAAAAGATTTCTTATTGTTCTCCAGAGTGTATTTCCCCTTTGAGTAGCTGCTACCTTTATATCCCTTTGTGCTCTGGGTATTCCAATGCCAGAATTGCTGAGAGAGAGCATTTGCCTTAAAGGCAACGGTTTTCCCCTCTTACTCAGGGGTTTCCCCTCCTGAAGGACTTCTATAGAGAAATGGAGGAGGCAGCAATCACCTTTCCTTCTCAGTTTCTTCCAGTGGTTCACCTGGAGTGAAACTCTCTTATATCCAGGTTAATTGCTCCAATTTAATTTCCTTCCTTCCTCCCTTTCCTTCCTCCCTTCCTCCCTTCCTTCCCTCCCTTTCTTCCCTTCCCTCCCTTCCCTCTCCTTCCTCACTCCCTTTTCTATTTTACTGCAGCCTTTTCCTTTACTATAATTTCAGTTTCCATGTTTCTCACTTATGCAAAAGTGGGATGTTTTTAAAACAGGTCCTTAAAATAGACATTACTGACTCTCAGAAGTGGTTCTATGATTTAGCTTGAAGCTGGTTAGTAAAGTCACAACTCTGCAAGAAAAACATTTCATTCTTGGGATGATGGCATCCTCACTAAATTCCCTTACCATTGCTTTCTGACACAGAGTAAAGTGGGTGGGCAGCCACACTCCCCAAACTTGCAAAGTTCCCATGTTTGCCCATAGATCTGCTCCCAGTCTGCAGCTTACCTGGAAATGGAAACCCTTGTTCTGGAGGAAGAGTAGACCAGCTGGGGACCTTCAAGTCCAGCCAGGAGAGGTTTCTTTGGGTCTACTGCAGATAGTCCTCTTCAGCATTGGTATTCATAACACTCACTTGCCCTGAAGGAAAGGAAAATCACACTAAACTTCTTGGCACTGATAACAAGTATCCTGTGGCACCCACATAACAAATGTTCCTTTAGTTTCCTTATCTTGTATTTCTGTAAGGAAGATGTCAGACATTTCCTTCAGTGGCATCTCAATTACAGGTTGTGGTTACCAGATCACCATGTCCTGTCATCAGTTCTGCTGTGTTGCTGATCTTGTGATGTGAGCTGCTTTTGCTCTGAACTGGCTGTGAGAGGTTTTGCTTGCCTATTCCATCTCCAGGTGTCCTTTGACAATGCTGTAGATGACTGTGGGCTTTGTGGAAGCCTTGGTCTATTTGCTTTCTCCATTCCTAGCAACAGTATACGTAGTATGCAGGTTTCCCAAATGTTTTGATTTTTCAAGCTCTATACAGTCATCTTTCTTCAAGGAGAAAAAATGTAAGTATATTTTAAAAGATGATAATTGTTTGGGGTTTTTTTTTAAATCACCTCCAAACTTGTAAATCTCAAACTGTGAGGCTGCAATCTATTTCCCTTACTTTGGATTCCTTTTTACATTGAACTTAGTCCTGTTATTTTTCACACCAGCACAGCCTTTTCCATGCTGCCACAACTGTAAACTTGTGATGTGTTTTCCAAACACAATAAATCCCCTCACACAATTTGTCATGATTTTGATTTTTGTCATGGCATTGTTAAGTCATAACTGCTCCTATCTATCAGATGTCAACAATGCTTTCTCCCAGAGTTTCTTGGCTTCTTGGGGACAGGGAACCAAGTTGCTGTCTCTTGTGGAGTTTGGCCACAAGCCTCAAGCCTTCTAAGATAGCAGTTCTGCATCTTATTTTGGGCACTCCCAGGCAAGTACTGCACGTAATCACTCTCTGTGAGAATGAGCATATGGAAACCACTGTGAAGGAGGTTACCTGTGCCAGTTCTGCCCCAGAGGCATAGGTTGAATGTGGGGTTCTCCTCTCTGTGCCCCTCTCAGCACTCCTGCCAATCCAGTCCTCCTTACAGGTGGAGCCAAGGTGGAGATGTAGGCAGTGTGCCTCAAAGCATGGTGCATACAGGTTTCATATTCAGAAAGCATCAGATGATCATTATGGAGAAAAAAAGTCGCTATGGTGGTATAATTTAATTATATATAAGAGAGAATAATCTTTCCTACCCCCCTTTTCTTTTTCCGAAGGAGAGTGAGAAAAAAGGAGATTGTAATAGGAACAGGACTAGTAGCAGTAATTTGTCATTTGTGGTCAGAGCAGATGAAAAAGGCTTTACAGTTGGTTTTTTTTCACCTATATATGTATTTTTACATGTCAGTGAGTTCTGGAAGCTTTTGTGCTATCAGAACACAGCACAAAATAAAAAATAAAAATCAGTTCTCTGCAGAAGGTGCTTTTGTGCTTTCTCTGTCAGGTTTTCCATTACAATTAAATTTTGTTTCAATTCACAGTGTATGCAATTACCTGCACGTACAAAAATGCAAAAATCTCTAAGTAGGAGTATATCCAAACTGAAAACTGCTCAAGCAGTCCGAAACATTGATATTTTCCATTTGTTTGGGTTGTGGCCTTTTTTTTTAAACTGTCACAAAGTTGAGATGAAAATTCTATTTTTTCAGCCAATGAATTGGTATTAAAAAGTTGGAATCAAAAGCTGAGTAATTTCAGTGGCACTGAATGAATAGCAGCTGTGAAAAAAAAAATTCCACACTAAAATTATTGATAATAAATGCAAGATTTCTTTGGCAGTATCTGGATATCGAATTCAAATGAATACAAAAAGACCAAGTTTAATTTTCAAGCTGACAGAATATTCATGCTTAGTTTTTAAGATACAAATCTGTGAAAACCAGGAATCAAATTTCAATCTCTGTAAGGAAAGACAATGCTGGATAAAGTATGAGCTTTATATGCTTTTGTTTTCCTCAGTAGCCACGTTCACAGAAGTACAATGAGAACAGAGATAGACCAATACTTCTGCTTTGGAAATCCGTACTCAGTAGTGTGGATCTCATTGCCACTCAATACTTTCAATCAAATTGTTAAATACAGGTGCTTTTAGTCCCTTTCCTTTTTCAGCCCCATATTCAGCCATTAAACAATGCACCAAATGGCTCAAATGATATTGCTCAGTAATCTCGTCCCGCGCCCCTCCTGGGACATACAGCTGACCAAACATGACATCACCCAGGATGTGGCTGCCAGCCTGTGCTTTGTGTAGTCCTTGGATTTGGCAACCAGGTGTTTTGGAGATCAGGACTGAGAGGAATTGGCACAAGTATGGAACGAAATCTGGTCCAAACCCCTCGCTGCCATTTGATTGAAGGTGTCACTGCTGCTTTCCTCACTTGCACCAGTTCTGAGATGGACTCACTGTTTCAGCACAGAGAGCAAGTACTGAACGGGGTTATTACCGATGTGTTCTGAAGCCATGAGACCGAAGAGTCTGGAAAGATTATCCGTGTATTACATGAGATCTCTGATGCTGCCAGTGATAAAACCATCGTGGGCTCATTAATGCTGACAGCAGTAAATCTTTTCCCAAGCAATCTGTCGATATATTTCTGCTCTTAGTTTGATCCCTAAGCAATGGGAGATTTATCTGCTTTAACATAGTTTAGTTGATGGGTTTACGATAGAAAAAATCATGAACTAACCTAAATTAAGTCTCTGTGCGTTTCAGTACTGCTTACAAAATCAAATCTTAAAGTACAAGTTACAGGCTAAACTTTTACAATTTTTAATGTGACTTTCTAATGTAAATTTTAATGCTTTGATACATTTTTTTCTATCTGATTTAAATGCTAATAAACTACTAGTAAACATTAAAAAATGTTTTTAAAGTTCTGCTTTATATCATAATTTTGGAGATGGTCAAATGCTACATACTCTTCCATAGCTTCTAAACCATTTATACATGCTTAGCTATGTACTTTTCATTTTCTGAATATAATACCTTTGGAGATTTATTTTCCATAAGGAAAGATGTATGATGGCTCTTATTAGACACAGCATTAACATGTGCTTTAGACTAAATATTTTTAACTCATACTAGTGGTTTTTATCCTTTGCATCACTCTTGTATTTCATATAAAAATTATAAAGTGAAAATGATTCTCAATTAGGTAAATATTGTTAAATTGTGTTCCAATTTGCATGTCTGTTCTCTCAAAGTCATTGATTACGGTGACAATGTATTTATAATAACATTTTGATAGCATATATATAAAAATGTGTAAAATATGATGTGTTACAATACAAAAGAATTTGATTTTAAATACGAAAGCAAGGAGTCTGAAATTGCGTTTAATTCTCAAATTTTAGATCTTGGTTGGATAACCACTGGCCTACCTGTTTTACCAAGCTAAAAGTAAGCATGATAAGTTGTTTTATCACTGATTCATCATTCTCCTAAATATAAATTTAGGAAAATCCTGGCTCCTCAGCTGCAATAAAATACAACTTGACTGTTTGAAGCAATAGTGACATCTTTCTTCAGTCAAAATTAAAGTGGATGTTTTATAGATAACTTTTATTTTATAGTCTTGATGGTTACTTTTGGACTAAATCAAGGGCATGGCTTTAAATAGTATTGTACAAAAGGTTCTGTTGTTAAATCACTAAATAGGACTCTGAGATGCTATGTTTTGTAACAACAGAAACAGACCGTAAATTGGACACAGACAAAGTTCAAAGCAAATCTGGACTTCAGATTGTCCCAGCTGTAAAATAGGAGAATGATACTTTCTTATCTCATCTGTGTGCTATGTGACACGTGCAGGTGTATAATCTTCTGTCTTTTTTGCATGAGTGTTGGTCTGGCCATTTCATAGCCAAAGTAATCCTCTGTTGTATCCTTTTCCTTTTGATGTTTGCTTTAAATTACTCATTCTTAACTTTTCTGGTCTTTTTCCTTCTTTAAAGGAGTATGAGATTTGCATGTGTTGTTTTACCTTTCCCCAGATTCTTTTTAACAGAATGGTTAAAAGCCTTTTTTGTTTCAAACCAAAGCAAATGCAATGTTCTGTGGGGTAGTGCGTTATACATCTGGTTTTAGTTCTTAAAAATATCAACTGCTAGAAGGATTTTTGGTTTCTCCTCTAAACAGCTAACAACTTCTAAGCTACCTAAGCAATTGATTTTCCCCTGAAAAGGCGAGGAGAAAATACGTTGATGAGGGATGTGTTCTTGCCGAATGTTCTGAGCATATATTTTTATTAACTTTGAACATCTTAAAATATCGTGAAAAATGAACGAAAACTGTTTTGAGATAGCTATGATCCTGTTTATATTCCTAGCTATAAGGAGCACAAAAAAAGCCTATCTATCTTCTGGAAGACAATTGCTCATAAGCAGGATGCAGGAAAACAAGGCAAAACAGCAGTTTCAGGGACATTTGTATAAACTGTGGAAGAGGTATGATCAAAGCAGTTGCAGGTGTCAAAAAGTGGAAGAAAAAAAGAAGAAAAGTGTTGATTTGTGCCAGCTTTGCATGTCTAACCTTCTGTCTCTGCCTATTCCAAAGTACAACATGGATTTGTTAAAATTCTTACATTTGTGTTTTATAATCCAGCCCATACTAAAACCTGTCGCCACCTGAGCTCTTTGTCTTGTGGCACTTTCCCAAAGACCCAGAGAGAGCACAATTACTTTCATGAAGTCAAGAAATCAATGTGATCAGTGAGAAGCAAAACAGGATTGACTCAGAAAGAATCCTAGTTGGAGGGAAGGGTAATCCTGGCTGCTGCCAGCCCCAAGCTGTGTGGTTGGAAGGACTCAAGTTGACCTTGATACTGCTTCATGAGGCAATGAGCGTGGCAAAGAACAGTAACCTTATTTTGCTTAAGATAGCAAGACCGATTCCTCCAAGGTAATGAAGACATGAATTTATGACTCTTATGCACAGATGGTAAAGGTCAATTTTCAGGTCATTTTCTTGACTGGCTCTTACAATCCAATTGTACAGTCACTGTCTTCGCAACACTGAGAAAAGACTAGACCTTCCTGACCATAAGAACTATTCCTGAAAATAACTAGTTCAAAAGTGCTAAGGTAAGCTTCCATAAATTAAAGAATTGCTACTCTTTTTTTCATGCAAAATCTCACTCTGTAATGTCTCATTTATTCTGTCTTATTCCTTCCTTGGTATCTTCTTTTTTACCCCATCCTTTTCTTAGCCCTCATAAGAAGTTCTTCCACCACCTGAAAAGGAGAAAAGTCTAAAGTGATTCACTTTCTATTTGAATGAACATCTACACTCAGACAGGACACACTGGTTTACATTTTGCAGAAATGAGGTTGATTAAATTAGGAACTTGGTGATCCTGGGTGTGAGGATGAGATGGTGTTTTCAAACCTTCTTAAAAGCTGTAATTAACAATTAGACGATAAAAATTCTAGAAATACAATTATTTATCACTACTACTTTCTATAATATCACTATGTTAGAAACTAACTAAAATATAAAGTTGGAGGGAGAAGGGACCTGTATCCTTTACTGTAACACCGAATTTACTGTGACTCTTGTGGATCCCTTTGCCCCCATGCGTATTCTGTCGTTCATAATGGCCTTTTGTAAACTATTTACATTAATAAATTTTACATTTATTTATATTCAGTTTTACTGAATTTGGTTTTCTGAATGAAGATGGTTAAGTTGGCCTGGCTCTGTTTTCTTTGACACTCATTAAATGCCTTTAATCTTTTCAGATGGCTCTGCACAGTGCCGGGATATAATGCCCCTTCTAATTAATTTCATTTCTAAATTATTCTTTACTTATCTCTGAAGGTATTTCCAAATTCATCTGCAGGCCTCCAAGCTTCTGCAGTATTTCACTTCGGGTTGGAGTACAGAGAATGGAACACAATAATATCTGGGAGAATATAATTAATATTCCTCGAGCAAAATATTTTCCATTATTTTCCATTCACCTCTTCACCCACCTTACCATTTTGATGATATTTCTATTATAGCTATTTCAGCACTATTAATGTTTTCAGTGTGCTCACTTGCAGTGACGTGTCAAGACTTGTGCCTGAGTAGACACAGTTAATTTAAAACTCAACAATGTATATGACTCATGCAAATCTTCACAACGTGACTTGACTTGCATAATTTTAATCTGCCATTGTGCCGACAAATTGCATAACATTGCCTGGCTCTTCTAGACTCCCCTTATTTAAAAGACTAGTGTCATTATCAAATTTGCAACATTGCTGTACATCCTACTGTCCAGAGTGTAAACTAATACATTCATCTGCGGGTTAAAAACCTTTAGGCATCCCAATCGTGAGATCTTTCTATGTTGACGGTTCAATTTATTTCCATTTGTCTTAGAATATTTCAATGCATACATAGTGTTTCAGGAATGTTAACTAACTGCCTATCTATCACAGTACTCTCCCCCCATGCACCTGGGGAGGCTAGTGTTATCTCTGTTTTGCATGTAAGGAAACTAAAACAGGCAAGCCAGAATAAATGAGACATCTCACAGGGGGATTTTGCATGAAAAGAGAGTAGCAATTCTTTACCTTTATCTTATGGAAGCCTTTCTTACGAGTTTTGCACTCTTTTTTATTTTTATTTTTTTTTTTTTTTCCCCTTTGGATAGGTTCTGAGCAGGGATCTTGTCAGCTGCAGGACAATGCTTGAGAGAGTATGCAGTGATCTTCGTAACAGCCATCATAACTTGGAGTCCTGTTGGAGCTGTACATCTTTTCACAATAACCAAGTCTGAAGTACCTACAAGCCTATGGAGTTTCCTGTCTTATGTAGCCTTTAAAGTGAAAACATAAATAAGCAATAACAAAACCACTGCATTGTTCAGGGCTTTTCATGTTATTTTTGTAGTTGCACTTTTGCTCATACAGACACTACAAATTGGAAATGGAGATTTGTCTCTCTATAGTCCTAAGATTTTGATGCAGAAGGTCTAACACTCAAAAGCGTCAGGTGCTGCTGTAGTTTAATGTATTTGTTTACACTCTGGACAGGATGGTAAACAGCAATGCAGCAAAATTTTCTAACAACTTACTCTGGACAACTTAAGTATGTTGGAAAGGCTACACATCAAATTTTGGGGCAGATGCTTTTACCATTTGCTCTGAGTTATATTCTGAGGAAACAGAAAGTCTTTTATTAAATAGCTAACAACTAGGGGCTTCTCTGTTCATAGTTTACTTGATTAATCCAAGACTGTTTTTCAGATGTAATGCTTCCAAGGTACAGCCTATAGGATCTACATTTCCTTCACAGTCATGAATTTGGGGGCCTACTTCTGCTTATACTCAGCCCCTCCATGCTGTTCAGGTCAACTAAAACAGCATTAGAATATGTTTTGTGGTTATTAAGGACTGTTGTTACATACACAATAGACCATATGATACAATTATTTTTGCTGACTATATCATACCTGTGGAAATAAGAAGCTAGTAGGAGAATGATGCTCTTGAATGATTACATTTACTCAGCTTATAGATGTGAACAACTATTAAATAAAAAGAAACTGAGTTTCTGGTTTGGGACCAATATTAAGATATTGCATATTTTTAGCAGGTGAGACTGTGATTTATTTTGAATGCACCTCTCTCTCTCCTAACTGCAATGATACTGATAGAATTTTGTGCTGCTTTTTGCTGGGACAGAGTTAATTTTCTTCACAGAAGCTACTATGGGGCTGCGTTTTGGATTTGTGCTGGAAACAGTGTGGATGATAACAGAGGGATGTTTTCATTATTGCTGAGCAGTGCTTACACAGAGCCAAGGACTTTTCTGCCTCTCACACCACCACACCAGCCAGTGGGCTGAGGGTGCACAAGGAGTTGGGAGGAGGGACAGCTGGAGCAGCTGACCTCAACTGACCAAAGGGACATTCCATACCATAGGACAACATTGTCACCATATAAAGCTGGGGAAGAGGAAGAAAGAGGGGGGAACGTTTGGAGCAATGGCATTTTTGTCTTCCAAAGTAACCATTGTGAGTGACAAAGCCCTGCTTTCCTGGAGACAGCTGAACACCTGCCTGCCCATGGGAAGTGGGGAACGAATTCCTTGCTTTGCTTTGCTTTGTTTTTCTTGTACACGCAGCTTTTGCTTTATTCTTTAAACTGTCTTTATTTCAAGCCCCAAGTTTTCTCACTTTTACCCTTCTGATTCTCTCCCCCATCCTCCTGGGGAGGGAGCGAGCAAGGGGCTGTGTGAGGCTTAGCTGCCAGATGGGGCTAAATCATGTCAAGTTTCTGGAGAACATCCTAAGACGAATGTTTTCTTTCGTTGGTGATAATTTTGTGAATCCTTTCAGCTTCATTCAGCAGTCCATTCTTTTGGTATTATAATGCTGCCTGAAGTGCCTTATTGATATTCACCACACTTCTTATGACAATGGCAAATTGGGAAAAATTCTATGAAAGATGATGGGATTATACTGCTATGAAATTAATGTGAGTGGGAAGAGAACCCGGTTTGATATTTATTGTGTTTCCTTAATTAATTCTCTCATCCGAATGTTTTGAAACATATACTTCCATTTGAATTACAATAGATTCTTTTCTTTGAGGCAATTTCCCTTCCCAAGGAAAATATTAAATCTCTTAGACCCCCCTCTTCCACAATTTATAAAGTTGTATAGACTGAGAGAAATTTGTAACCCAGAGAGTAACAAAAGGGTGATCTGAAATGCAAAATTTACCTCTTCTCTGTTACAGAGCTTGTAAAGGTAAGATTTTAATAATCACCTGAAGTTTAAGACTTTCTATTTTATTAAGAAAAAAAGCACCCAACAACGATAATAACTGCACTTGCATAGTAATTATTTGATCAGTGGGTGGTTGAAGAGAGGTTTTATGTTCCACCTGCATTCTACTTTTTAATTTGATTGCACTTTTGACATTAGCTTCCCAAATAAAATAGATACATTTCTCCTTTTGCCAGTTGTGGAATTATATTAACTGAAGGTAGAAGGTTAAATAGGTAGGTTTCTGGGGTACATTTTTGAGAAAAATCTACAGCTAGGAGATGAATGATGAAATATTTATAGTGTCATAAGCCTTTTATGCCAAGAAACTGTGTCTGAAAATGTATCTGGAGATTGTTAGAACCATATTTTGTTGCCAGTTTATTATCTCAAATTCATACCTCGTCTAGTAAGAGTTCTGTTTAAAACCCCATGGCGTAGCATGCACTGTTCTGTGAGCAAAAAATGTTGAACGTTCAGAAGCTTTATAAAATACTTTTGCAGTTAATATGGTTGTACCTGAAACCTGTCATGGAATAAAATGGCAGCACTGTAAACAAACATTGTATCTACTCCAGTGGAATGGCTTTCTAGAAGTTATTAGACACATTTAATATCTGTAAGATGTAATGTTAACTTCGTCTTAACAACCAAGAAAAAATTTGTTTATTACCCTGGGGTAAGTTTCATTTTTTTACTTGGAAAAACAAGTAATAAATACTCCTGCTTTTTCAGTACTCTGAGAACTTTGAAATTAAATGCAGGGAATGCTGATCTTGCAAATACTGATAACCTTTTATGGGGATATAAGTAGCTAAGTTTCAATTCCAAATGATTTGTCTTAAATCTCAAAACCTTATTTAGAAGCTAATTAAATAAAAAGTCTCAATTTTGTTGCAACAATTGAAATAGCCTGGTTTAAATCTTCGTTACACTTTTTTTTTTTAAATCAGAGTAGTGTTACTGGAGCTACTAAATTTGTAGTGTGCTAACCAAGATCAGACTCCAGTCTTGGACTATCAAAATTCTGAGATTAAAAAAAAGGCTTTAAGGAGACTCAAATACGATTTCCTCCTGAAATCAATCTTTGTTGGGTCAAATAGATGAATATTTGAAGGTTTATATGATACACAAACCCTGAAAATTTCTTAATGGTGTCATTCTGTAACATGTGATTTGAGTAGTTATAAAAGAGCTGACATGGTACAGTGACCAAATAGTTGTCCTTCTATCATCTGAAGATTTTTAAATTGATATTCTTATAACCCTGTGTCTAGTGCATTGTCACCTTGAATGAATGGCTAAATAAAATTTTATAATGCTCCTTACTTTCAGCAGAAGAACGTATGCCAAATTGCTTGTTGTTCTGTCTGCGTCCATGTAGCCTATAAAATTGCAAAAATACTATTTAAAAGGAAAGGGAGAGAGGGGACAATGTCATCCTCTCTTTTAATTGTATTAATATATTACAACATTTTGGGGGGGGCACAATCTAATATTATGGGACTACAGAACCATGAAGGTTTTCCGTTGTGCTATTCTACCATTAGTTATTCAGTGGATCAGTGTGACTGGATGAACCTCATTATCTATGATGGCCAAAGGCAATGTTTCTGTAATGAAGGCTTAATTATGTAAAGTCACCCAGAGTTTAAGGGAGTGGAATTTTTTTGTGTGTGTTAAATTGCTGCTGCACCTTTAAATTACTTTTATTCCCAATGTGAAATGTTATAAATTGTGTTTGAAGGAAGATAAAAATGAATGTAAAATGCTGTGTTACCATGATGAAATGAGTATTCAGTGGCACTTTAGACCAGCACTAGGAATATCTATAACCTTTTTTTTTTTTGGTAAGTCCTTCAGATATCTATGAGCAACATATAGCTCAATAAGGCACTTTCTTACATCCATCTAGGAATTGAGTGGATGTCTGAGGATTCCCACCATCTATTTTAGTTTATTTTTACACTTCAGCATAAAAGATGTATCTTCTACTTCCATTTAGCAACCTGAAAACTATGCCATGTATAGGTAGACACGATATAGGGACTGAACTCTCTTGTCTCCGGAACTGCTGTTTCTCTTGACATAAGGATCAAATACTTCTATTAAACAAAAACAGGGTCCTAAAACTGACCAGCTTTGAAGACAGTGCCCACAAGAGGTGTCTCTAGTACAACTACATTATGTAAAATACCTGCCTTTTGAAATGCAGTATCTTCTCTAAAGATGAACAGTAACAAAGGGGTCTTCTCATTACATCAAGAAACTATGTTTTCAGAAACTCTGTTTGGCAAAACAAACCTTTCTTATTATTAGAAGTACTATTCTAGCTAGAAAGAGTGAGGGTGGTGTGCATGAGAAAAACAACAAGTCACAAGAGTTAAAAGCTACTAATGCATGCAGCACCTTAGACATGTCAGTAGAGGTAGGGAAAGGAGATCCAAGAAGGAGCAAAGGCATAAGGATTATTGATGTGCTAGAAACCACAGAAGTGCCTGAGAACAGTCACATAAGAGTTAGGGATGGAATGGCAGACAAAATATTGTGTAAGCATCCAGGAGAAGTTTCATGATCATTGGCCCTTGTTCTTATGAGGGACATCAATTTACCAGATGTCTGCTGGAAATACAATGCAGCAGAAAGAAAACAGCCTAGGAGGTTCCTGGAGTGCATGGAAGATAATTTCCTGACACGGTTGGTGAGTGAGACAATGAGGAAAAGCGCCCTGATGGAATGTTGTTTGCAAACAGAGAAGGACTTGAGGGTGATGTGGCGGTTGGAGGCTGATTTGGTCATAACGATCACAAAACGATAGTTTCAGATTTTCAGGAGAGTAAGGAGAATGGCTAATGAGATTGCTGCCTTGGACTTCTGGAGGGCAGACTTTGTCCTGTTTAAGAGACTGGTTGGCAGACTCCCTTGGAAGGCAGACCTAAAGTGCAGAGCAGTTCAGGAAGGCCAGACATTCTTCAAAAACAAAATCTTAAAATCACAGGAATAGGCTATCTCTATGTGCCAAAAGATGAGTTGGCAGGCAAGATGATCAGCCTGGCTGAACAGAGAGTGAGCTTTGGATGGAATTCGGGAAAAGAATAAGAGTTTATGACCTTTGGAAGAATGGGCAGGCAACTCAGGGGGACTACAGGTATTTTGTGAGGCTGTTGTCTTGGTTTTGAACCAGTTGGCACCTAAACCCCAGGCAACCACTCACTCACTCCCCCAGCAGGATGGGGCAGAGAACTGGAAGGGTAAAAGTGAGAAAACTTGTGGGTTGAAATAGACAGTTCAGTAGATAAAGCAAAATCTGTGTGCACAAGCAAAGGAAAACAAGGAATTAATTTCCCACTTCCCACAGGCAGGCAGGTGTTCAGCCATCTCCAGGAAAGCAGGGCTCTGTCATGCGTGATGGTTAGTTAGAAGACAAATGCAGTCACTCTGAATGTCTGTCCTACCTAATCTAGCTTTTTGTGCTGAGCATGAAGTCATATGGTGTGGAATGTCTCTTTGGTCGGTTGAGGTCAGCTGCCCCAGCTGTCCCTCCTCCCAACTCCTTGTGCACCCTCAGCTCACTGGCTGGTGGGGTGGTATGAGAGGCAGAAAAGTCCTTGGCTCTGTTTAAGCACTCCTCATCAATAATGAAAACATCTCTCTGTTATCATCAACACTGTTTCTAGCACAAATCCAAAACACAGCCCCATACTAGCTTCTATGAAGAAAATTAACTCTATCCCAGCCAATACCAGCTCAGTTCCTAATTCCATAGCATTTACATCATGCTCAGGTCCCACACTACCCAATACACCCTCATTAACAGCTATCCCCCTTCCCATCCCATCCCATAATGTACAGATATCATACCCTTAGTCTATGGAAGGCCCTTGTAGAGTGTCCCCAAATGTCCGTAAAATGTCCAATGAGTTTATTTTGTTCCTATCTTTGGGTTCCATCTTTTATGGTGGTCAGTCAGGACAGGAGAGGTGGTGTGTTGGGTAGAGTTACCTTGGCACAAAAAACAGCTCAGGTTGTATACACTGCTGCACTTGCACTCATAAGGCTTGTCCACCATTTGTCCAGGTGGTTCCTTCTCTAGGAAATCCTATAACATGCATTCCAAATCACAGCTCACAGGAATTTAAAGGCCTTTCAATTGCATCTTTGGTCCCTTTGGCAATTTTTTTTTGGTTTTTGGCAGTAATATTTTCTATAACTACATTAGGAAAAAAGGGGGGACAAAGGAGAATCTCCATCTTTTATTGGATGCGAAGAAAACGTTTTGACAAAGGATGAGGCATTTAATGCCTTCTTTGCCTCAGACTTTAACAGTAGCATCAGTTATTCTCCAGGTAACTAGACTGCTGAGCTGGATGATAGGGAGGGGAGCAGAACAAAATCCCCATAATCCCAGGGGAAATGGTTAGTGACTTTCTACACCACTTAAACACACACAAGTCTATGAGGATGGATGGTATCCACCAAAGGGTCCCGAAGGAACTGACAGAAGTGCTCACCCAGCCTCTTTCCATCATTTCTCAGCAGTCCTGGCTAACCAGGAAGGTCACAGTTGACTGGAGGTTAGAGAATCTCCATCTCCAAGAAGGGATGGAAGGACGACCCAGAGAACTACAAGCCTGACAGTCTGACCTGAGTGCTGGGGAGAGTTATGGAACAGGTGCTCTTGAGTGCCATCATATGGCTCATACAGGACAACTAGGTGATCAGGCCCAGTCAGCTTTGGTTTATGAAAGACAGGTCATGCTTGACTACCTTGATCTCATTCTATGACAAGGCGACATTCTTAGTGGATGATGGAAAGGCTGTGCAGCCTTGTGTAGATCCAGGCCTGGAGATTGGTGTCCCTGCCTGTGGCAGGGGGGTTGGAGCTCTATGATCCTTGGGGTTCCTTCCAACCCAGACCATTCTATGATTCTATGATTCTATGTTATTTAGCTAGACTTCAGTAAAGCCTTTGACACCATTTTCCACAGCATTATCCTAGAGAAACTGTCTGCTCATGGCTTGGATGGGTGAACGTTTCTTTGGGTAAAAACCTGGCTAAATGGCTGGATCCGAAGAGTTGTTGTGAATGGAGTTAAAACCAGTTGTTGGCCTGTCACAAGTGGTGTTCCCCAGGGCTCAGTCTTGCGGACAGTTGTGTTTCTTTATCAAAGATCTGGACTAAGGCGTCAAATACACCCTCAGCCAGTCTGCAGATGACACCAAGATGTGTGGGAGTGCTGATCTGCTTGAAGGTAGAAAGAATTTGGACAGGCTGGATTAATGGGAAGAGACCAGCTCAATGAGATAAAAAACCATAGTGTCGGGTCCTGCACTTGTGACACAACAACCAAATGCAACCCAATGAGAAAGAGTGGCTGGAAGCTGCCTGGCCAAAAAGGATCTGAGGGGGTTGGGCAGACACTGAGCTAGGTGGCCAAGAAGGCTGACAGCATCGTGGCTTGTATGAGAAACAGTGTGAGCAGCAGGACCAGGGAAGTGCTTATCCCCCTGTAAATGGCACTGGTAAGGCCACTTCTTGAGTGCTGTGTTAAGTTCTGTATCCCTCACTACAAGACAGACATTGAGGTGCTGGAGTGTGTCCAAAGAAGGGCAATGTAGCTGGGGAAGGGTCTAGAGCACAAGTCTTAAGAGGAGCAACTGAGGGAACTGGGGTTGTTTAGTTTGGAGAAAAGGAGGTTGTGAGGAGGCTTTATAGCTCTCTACAACTACTTGTCAGTCTCTATTCCCCAGTAACTAATGATATGACAAGAGGAAATGATCTTAAGTTGCATGAGAGGGGGTTTATATTAGGATAAAGTAATACTTGTATTGAAAATCCTAAATGAGCATGTAAAGGCTAGGAGCATGTAGGATTGGGAGAGATTAACTGATGCAAATGTAACATATTAGGTGTACATTAGTATCTATGACAATATATTAAAACTCAGTAAAAATTCCAGAATCTCTTTTTCTTCTCAAAAATGCGTAACAGTCAAATTATAATACCAGTTTATCTTAATTAATTTGTCTTGAAATAATATGCTGGAAGAGCTCCTGATGCAACGTGGAAGTTGCAAATACGAATCAAAATTTGTTTAACCTGTAGAGAATTAATGATGTGATGACAATAAGATGGAGTAATTGCTTTAGGTTGGTAATTTACATAGCTTAAACAGGGCAGCCTCTAGACTTTAAATCAGTAGAATTAACACATCATCTGCTTTTGAAAGTGGAAGGTTCTATAAACTCACAAAGCATGTTAATTGTGCAAGGATAGCATAAATTACTAGATCTTTGGCAGTTTTTCAGAAAGTACCCCCTATAAAAACTGTGGGCTTCATTATCTTAAGTCTGTATTAACTTTAGAACTGTAGAATCTCCTGAGTTGAAAGGGACTCCTAAGGATCATCAAATCCAACTCCTGGCTCCACACAGGGCCAGCCAAGTGAGTGCATGTGACCAAGCACATTGTCCAGATGCTTTTTTAACTCAGCCAAGCTGGGTGCTGTGATCGTTACCTTGGGAGCCTGTTCAAGGGCCCAACCACTGTCTCAGTAAAGAACCTCTTCCTAATATCCAACCTAAACCTCCCCTGTTGCAGCTTCGTGCTGTTCCCTCGGGTTCTATTGCTGGTCACCAAAGACAGGAGATCAGCGCCTGTCCCTTTGCTCCCCCTTGTCAGGAAGCCATAGACCATGACTGCAGCTTTCTTTTTATATAGATTTTTTTTTTTTCTCAGTAAATAAGGGAATAATGATAAATTGTTTGTTTATTTGCTTGTTTGTTTGTTTCTTTTAAAGGAGGCCATGTGAGGTCATTGATATTTCTGAAAATGTTTCCAGTATGTGACGAACTGATGTATTCCTTTGGGTTGCAACTTACACAACTAATGTATTTGGATAATATTTTTTCTCCACACTGACCTAGAAGACTACATTTAAGATCTAAGACTGGTTTTAATGTCTTATGTTAAAGTCAGACTTTCTAAAGTGCAACTTCTCTTGCATTTCTTGCCTCTTCTGTGAAATAAAACATCTGAACTTAGTAGCAGTTTAGTTGGGCAGCTTTTATGAGCAATCTAGTGCATGTACTTTTCATATTGAAAACAATTTTTGAACAACTTGTTTATCACTGCTAGATTATTTATTCTGAGGCAATCATCTGACATAGGGTTGTGAATTTGGCACTTCTGAAGTCAGAGTTTTATTGCTGTCACTGCATTCTCCACCACTGGAGGGCTTGGGTTTGGGAGTTTTTTAAACTTTTTTTCCTCTGTTTCTTTTCGCACCAACAAAGCTACTCCAGAGCTGACTGGCAAGTCAATGTAAAGGCAATCATCCAAAAAAGGACAAATAACCGGGTGCAGAGTCGTTAAATTATTCTGGCAATTTACCATAAAATGGTTATACTGATTTCTTCTTTGGTACTTCACTGATATTGAATAAGTTTTAGAGTAAATGAGGCATTTAATATTTTCAAAATCTCAGAAGCCCCAAAGATGATGAAATTAAATTTAAAATTTATTTAAAAGTTTAAGTACTAAATTATCATTTTGCTTTTTGGTACTTGTTCAAGGGACCTTGCTTTAATATATTTTGCAAAACAACCTTTCTTCCCATCCACCTTTTTAGCAGCATTATTTATGGCTTATTGAGGAAATAACCTTTTAGAGAGGGGCAAAGAGACACAACAGAATAGAAATAGCTGGACTTTATCTAATACAAATAAGAGATTTTCTTAAACCTTTTATGTGTGTGTATGTGAAAATCAACATAACTAGTGATTTAGCAGTTTTATGATAAAATATTAACCACAAAATTAATGGCTCCTTCTCTCAATTTTGCTTGTAGTTACTGTATTGTAGAATTATCACTGTGGAAGTGAAGGGGGCAGCGATGAAAATTTTGAAAGCCATTAGTCCAGCATTGCTGATTGGCCATTTGCCATTGCTGATTGATCAAAAGTCTGTAATTCTTTGTTTTATCTTGCCACACTGACATGCACAGAGAAAACAGAAGAAAGCCTATCAAGAGATACGGAGATGTTATAGTAGGAAATCCATTTGAATAGTTCCAGCTGTGTCATTTATGGCTCGTGATAATAATCCTAAGAGTTTAAAATATTTTTCCAGTAGATACTGATGTTCTGCTCAGTTCAACTTTATATGAAATACTTAAAACTCCTGCTGTACTTCATTGCTCAAACAAGTTGTTATATCCAGAGACAATATTAAACTGCTTGTCTTGGATGGAAATTGTGAATTTCAATGGATTTTGTTGGTGTGTTATGCAGGATAAATGGTTCTGCCCTGAGACTGGATCCATGACACATCAGGGCTTTCAAAAGAGTTCTAGGTAGCTGGTGTATTTATCCCATTCAGTCATTTACCTGTGTACATGATACGTGTTCATGATCTATTTCATTTTTGAAATAATAATTTGGACCAAGATGACTGGGCATTTCGGTGCAGATGTACCTAAAGAAGACAGCTATGATGTTTCTAATAAAAATTTCTGAGATTGTGAGTTTTGACTTCAAGGGCATGTATTTCCTCCAGGAAAAGGAAAGAGGTTACTTAAGAGATGTTCAGCTGTCACAAGACAGCTTCTTTTACTGTATTGGCTTATTTTACTTAGTCTCCTTAACAGCAAAAGGTGATTCAGGCAACTCTCATTATTATTATTACTATTATTATTATTATTATTATTATTATTATTATTATTATTATTATTATTATTATTATTATTATTATTATTATTATTTAGTTGTTATCTTCAACACAGTGTTTTAGGCATAAGCATTTACTTCATCTTTTTCCTTAAAGACAAATTGATTTGTGGGTTGTATACAAGGACTAAACATGTGCTGTGTGCCATGCACATCTATTTATACCTTTGTGTATTTGAATCAGTGTTACATAATAGCCAGTGATTCAATTACCCAACCAAAAAAGTAGTAGGTATAACAAGAACAGTTGCCTAGTTGCTATGGGAAGATGAAATAATTTCAAACATAAACTGCTCCTCTGAATGGGAGAGGAAGTGGATTAAGGTCATTGTGTAATTACAGTTTTTAGCCCAGGCACTGCAGCACAGAAAACAAATATGTCCAGCCTATTTTGCTGAAGACATTCTCTAGATCTACTAGCATCTGTATAAGAAAAGTAATCTGAAAAATATTGTCATTGAAATATTTAATTATTTTAGATATTAGGCTCTACAAAGCAAAGCTTGGATAGTGTTTAAATGTGTGGTAATTCATTAAAAGGATTGGACTGTGTCTGCAAACATGGAACATAGCTACATCCAAATGAGTCTGCAGAGTTAATGGGCTCAGTCCTTTCAAGAGCAGCAGATCTGTAACTGACCAGGTTAACCTTAGAGGAAGTGGTAACATAAAGGGGTCATGATGTTCTCCATAGAGAACAGTGTAATTACCTCTGGAAATTATGCTTTTTAATTTACTTGTTCACTACTTTCTGGATCATCATGACAATCTGTATTTTAGTGTGCCAGATAATAGCATCATCCCCAGTTCCTGTAGATTTCTGCTTTAATGCATTTTTGGATGCAATGGAAACAAAACTATTTGTTCATATGTTTGGGTCTCTCTTGCAAATTTAGAGACGTAATTTAATTCAAAACTGTTAAAATGTCTTAGAATCTCTATTTCACAGATGAGAAATGTAAATGCAAAAGGACTAAAGCAAAATTCTAGGGTGTTTTAGTATTGAAGTAGGACAGCGAGTAGTTTCCATAGCCACTAGTAAACACTAGTTTACTAATACATTTACTGGTAAACAATAAATTCTCAATTTTTAGATAAAAGACCAGATTTAGGGCAGTTAGGTATCCCCCAAAAGAGATTCCAAGGAAAACTTCATATTCCGCTCCTCTGCATTTCAAGCCTGTTGCTACTTTGCTGAGATACAGAACAGAACTGTCACATTTTTAAAGGATGTTGGATTCTCATCCCAGGTGAGGACCTGATTTCTTAACTGGTATGTGTACAGGACTAAGCTTTTTAGTTGAAACTGCTTGACCTTATGTGAATAATTTACTGACTCAGGGAGAAAGCGAGAGGAACTGCATCTGTACTTCACCCAGTAATTGCATTCCTCTTTAAGGTAAAATGTGAACCCACACTTTCTATCAGCAGTAGCTACTTGATTTTTTTTTTTTCTTGAGCCACATAAGATTCTACAGAAGAATGTGAGTAGTTCAAATATTGCCGTGGGGCAGGGCCTTAAGTGCACAGTACTGAACATCAGTAAACCCTACTGCAAATAGCTTTTATATGAGGTGACATATAGATATGTGTCATCATATATAACTAAGTTTCCTAGTCATTGAGACACCTTGATATTAGTGTGCAACTTAAGCAGGTGACACATGGCAGGGACAATGACACATGACTCTGGCAGTGACACAGAGAGTGGATTAAACATTTTATTGTCTTTGCAGGTTGAATGAATCTACCAAACAGAAATGAAAGATATATTATCTTTCCATTGCCATGAAATGCATGAGTTGTGCAACAGAGGAGCGAGCCTCTCACTGACAAATTTACTGCGAGACCTTTGTGGTTTTGCACTTAGCAACTACCTGAATGTTAGCTAGTGGCAGCACAAAGCAATCTCATTTTGTCTTCCACACCGATTGATGTGTTTACTTATTTTTTTAAAATATAATAAAATCTGTATTATCAACTAGATTGCAATCAAGATTGTCTCTAGAATTACTTCATCCTCATTCTTTTCTAAAGGGCATTTCAAGCTTTAACTACTGCAAAACTTAGAAAGACTCCTTTAACATGATGATGTAATCCTGAATTCCTATAGAAGGCAGTGCTGGTGGTTGATGTATTATTTGGAAGTTCTGTTTTCATTTGCTGGAGCAGCTGGATGATTTGGGCTCACCAGTGATGGCCTTCCTTTTCCCTCCTCTGGATTCACCATTGGAAAGCACCAGATCTATATTTAGTGTAGTGACTATATTTAGTTAAGACCATAAAAAAGTCACTTATCTTGCTATAGACAGAAATCCCATTCGTTTCCTTTCTTTTGGTGGTGTTAGGAAATTTTTATTTTCCACTTTTTTGGGATGAAAAATTTAGGTAGAATGACAAAAGAGATGAATGCATCTTTATTATTGTTATAATGCAATTATGTCTCTTTTCAGAAAGAGTTATTTTCAGTACCCTTCCTTTAAGGGCATTAAATGCCTGATGGCTTTTTAGACCCTTTGCTTTTACATATCCTTTGAAATTCAGAAGTCAATACATTTGAATATTTTTCTTGGTCTTTAACTTGAGATATTTGGGTTTCTGTATCTTACTGTCTTAAACCCTCCAATAGGTGTAATGTTTTGTTTTAGTTAGACCAGTTCTCTTTGTGTTTGGTCCTGGGAGTTCATAGCAACTTTAACAGGTCAATTTGTTTTCTCTTTCAAATCTCCCATCTGTCCTAATTACAGGCTGAGATTGGATTTTCAGTGACATCTAAATCAACAGCATAAGTTCGGTGGATCTGCTCCAGGATTTGCTTTCCTAAATTGACTAGATATATGTGAGAATAGCATCTGATGTGCTGAGAAGGAGCTTGGAACTGTTGCTTTATTCTTTGGGGAAAGCATGAAGTGAAATAGGAAGATTATCAGAGTTTGGTAAAAGAAAAAGAATGTATGATGATGCCTCATCTTATAGACACAAACTTTTCTGTCATTGTTCTTGGAAGTATACATCACAAAGACAGACTTGGAACCCATTCATCAAGCCATGTTTTCAAAATTTTCCCATGCACATATATATAGTAAGCTGTTATTATGGAGAAAGCTTCACTAATAAATAAAATAAAGCAGAAATTTGAGTGACACTGAAGCAAGTACGTCACTGCATCCAAACTCTCTTTATAGCTTGTTTCTCCTCAGTCCACTCCTTGTTACTTGGTCATTCTCTTGTATTTAAAGTTCAAAGTTGCTTTCCAGGTTAAGTTATCAAGCGTGCTCTTTATCAGCGGTTTCTATATCAGGGAAAACTTGAATGCAATTATTGTGAACATTTAAAAACTGAGGATGGGCAGAAGACTAATAATGAATTTATTTTAATATTTTCTGCTGCATAAGGTGAACCTATGCACCTCAGAGCAGTGCCTTTGGAATAGAGATTCCCTATTCAGTGCATTTCTCTAAGGGTGCATCTTATAGTGAAATGTACAATTTCCTGAAGATGTGTGGAAAAAGTAAGTCAGTATTGCCAACAGCGAAATCTAAAAACAAACCAAACACTACTGGATTTCTGTTCAAATCAATTGCAGGTGCCTGTGTATATTTATATATGTGACACTGTGAAGTATCACCTACTACTTAATTTAATACTTGGTGACAAAAGAAAAATTTGTTCTCAGTTCAAGGTTGGAAATGAAATTGGGCATTTTGCTTCCATACATTAAGGCAAAGATGGTACCAAATTTTCTGTACTGGTGACAGTACCAGTGTCTATATTCTGCTCTTGCATTTTCACAGGGTGCTCTCTGTAACAGACTAACCCTTTCCGTGGCTCACCATCTGCTCAGATTTCTTACCCTACATCTCATTCTGCCAAAAACTATAGGTTCGTTAAGAGCCTGTTCCAGAGGATGGAGGCTTTGGGCAATGGATAATGACACTTCCTTAGGGGAAATGTCAAACAAAAATTATCAGCGGGGGCACACAAGATGGGTCACCTCCCCATCTTCATTCTTCAATAATCCGATGTGACTCTATGATGTTCAATAGGTAATGATTTCGAAGAAAAAAATTTCTATGAACTCCAATATGTGAGCAGCATAAAGATCATTAACCCTAACAGATCTTCATTATACATTAACGGCAAGATTCAATATCAGTAGCTAATAATTTCTTGGTTTTATACTAATTAATGATTTCGTATTACAGAAAGAAACGAAGTAACCAGGATTAGCTTGCTTCTATTCACAACCTTTTGCTTTAATTATGAACCCTGGTTTTGAAATTGTTGTCCCCTTCTGGGATGTGTTTGTACTGAATTCCACTACCTACAGGGCACTTTGAAAATATGATCACAGAACGCATTTCAGTACTTTGAAGATTCATAGTTAAGATTGTTTCCACAAGGAATATGTCATGTAAGTGATATACATTAAGGAATCTATCTTAACAAAAGCAAATTACTGAATTGAATTAATGCATTGAAATTCTGTCTGTCCCTGGTAAAGTTACCACAAAGGCCTAACTTTTCTCTCAATTAGGCCATGATTTTATTTTAAATTTTCTTTCTTCTGCATCCTTCCTCCAACAGTCAGAAAAATGACCACATCTATAGCCTAGATTACAGCATTGATTTCTGCCTGTCAGTGTATAACCCTTTCTTTTTTTTCCGAATGTAACTGTTGTAAATACATTAGTCTTTAAAAAAATCTTAAATTTTCCATGTAATAAAGAGGAAAGGTCAGTAGAGATCGGTGGAGTGATATAAAAAGACAGCAGAGTTGGTTACTATACACTGGTACACTTTATTTATAACTACTACAGAATTTAAAATGACTCCTGGTCTGATGTAACTCAGACATTTGCAAGGAGCTGGTTTCCTGTTCAGGTGCTGGCTTACATTAGGACTGTTATAGAAGGTGTCAGCCATGTAGTAAGAACAGTAAAGAACAACAGCCTTTCCAGTTATGTGTTGGCTTATTCACTGCATTTCCATTTCTTTCTGCATTGTTATGAATGTACAAGAGTCATGATGATTAACAGTTGTCAGCATAGTTGGTTGCACATTTACCACCATCTTAGAAGCATTCTTGACTGTGATACACATGTTCATAAAATCAAAGGTTAAGCCAAGCATTTCAGTAGAAACTGAAATGGGGGCAGGTAATGACATATATTTTCAAATATTTTTTAAAAAATAGTGACTGCTAAGATCTTTATTTCAAAAATTAATCTATTCCAATCATAATGTACTGACTCATATTGTTGAGATTCTGTTTAAAACTGCACTGGAAAAGGTATTTCACTCTAATAATGGTTTTCTCTTGATGAAAATAATTCTCAGAAATTTAATTTAAAAATATAAACTTGGGTACATTTACTGCAATTCACTGGTTCTTAATTAAAATTTGTTTTCTTTGCTTTTCTGTGTTCTATATTTGCTTTTTCTTTAAAATCACTTCCTGCTATCCGCTACCTCTTTTTGATCTCCTGAAAACATGTACAGCATCAGAAATAGACATTTCATTGATAGCAAACCTCTTTCATGTCTAATATTTGATGAAAACTGTAATTCAGAACAACACTGCAGTCATCCAAATTTTTAGTTGTCTTTGGGCTTTAAGATGTGAGAGTGGTATTATTTCTCACAAGTTCATTCAGAAGAATAAATAAATAAAAATTAACATCCGGTTACACTTTTTTTTTTAATTGCTACAGAAATGGCTCCACCTGTGAGATATAATGCCCATCACAGATGTAACTTATTACAAGTTGCATGTTGAAAAAATTCTAAACTGTAAATAAATATGGGATGAGCTTTAGAGAATCTGCCACCTCTGGAAGAAGACTGAACAGTATGCTAGCACAGAACAGCACAAAATGTAAAGAACACCCACAGCTATAAGAAGGAAGATGTATTGCAAGCATATATTTATGAAAAACCCTTTAGTCTAAAAAGAGAAGAAAAGAGCTACTTCGGCAAGAACTACTTCATAAACCCCTATTTAGAGAGTTTTAATCTGAAAGTTTACATAGTCACACTGTAGGATAATGAAAATTGATAGGATTACGGCATAAAAGATGAAGGTGTAGAGTGGTAAGGAAAGGATGAATATTTTAGAAGCTCAAGACACTGACAAGAAATCCATGAGCTAATGAATAAGTACATGTTTAGCAGTCACAAACCCAGATTCTGTGACTGATTCATGTGACATTGCACAGACTGCTCAATACACTTGGGTTTTGCTCATTTGTGTTCAAAATGGAAATAAATGCTTTCCTGTCTTTCGAAAGCACTCCCAGCGTCGGGATGACAGCGCTCACATTTGTGTGCTGTTGCTAAAGCTGGAGTATTTTATCAGCAATATTGCTATCAATAATGTGCCTAATGTACAAAACAGGAATAATTTTCCATTTTCCTTTGGCAGAGGAAATGAAACGGTATATTATACTATGTATTTATGGTTTATATGCCAAGTAGTGTCTGCATTTTTCTTTGATGCTGATCATTTCTCAAAGAACGGTACATGAAATGCCAAATGGAAAAGAGTGGTAACAGACACATGATTGTTCATTCATAGCCAGGCTTGCAGTGAGACATGCACTTGGTTTCATAGCGTCCTAATCAGAAAATTTATTATAATTTCGAAGGGGGTGATTAACACGTAAAAGTTATGATGTTTTTTGTTTTACAAGCAAACAAACAGTATTAAACATATGGTTGTCTCTGTCTCCTCTCTCTCAGAGAGGGAATGAAAGGAAAACCCTACCCTCCCCCATTCCTGATCGCTTCCCCCTGCACACTTTGAATTCCCAGCATTGCCTAAGCAGTAATGCAAGAGGAGGAAATTGAAAATACATCTTCTTCTTCACCAAAAGAAAGCATCATAATACTTGTGCAACTAGTGAAATTGTTTGAATAACCCATGTTGCAAATGACCACACCCCTTTCTGTTGTCACTTGCTGTACAAGCCAATTTAGATTCGATGTCCACAGGTTCTGCAAGTAAACGTACTTCTCAAAAATTTGCAGAAGTATGTAAGAACACACACTAACTAAAACAAAGCAGAAAACCAGGTTTTATATTCCAGAATTAGTGAGTTTGAATTTAAAACAGCAAAACATCCTAGCAGTGAGATTATAGCATCCCGAAGCTGATAGATGAGTGGAGGCTTAAAATGGAAGAAGTAGATCCTTGACTAGTGCTAACTTCTACAGCCAATGCAGCTGTGAAAGTTTAGATAAAGGCATCATCAGCCCTTAGCCTTGTTCAGAATTACCTGTCATTACACAGTTCAATTTATGCTACACTAAAACCAGAAAAATAAAGTGTCCTAATGGACTTCCTTACAGAAAACTATGTCTATTAAATGTGGTTGGTTTGGTTTGTTGGGTTTTTTTTTCCTTCTTGTTTCCTTTTAATGGCTTTCTTCCTTTTATTGTCAAAACATGACCATGTGAAAGTACCAAAATAATGCCTGAATGCCACTAGGGGAAAATGTAAACCTCTGCATCATGCAGTAATTTTCAGATGTTATGTTAGTTTTCAAATCCAAATTAAAAAAAAAAAAAAAAGAAAATAAAGGCAAACACCACCACCCCCTCCCCACCCCCCCCCAAAAAAAAGGTAAGACCAAAAAAAAAAAGGAAAAAAGGGGGTGGGGGAAAAAGAAACATTTAGAAATGACCAAGATATTTCTTTAACTTTTATATAAAAAGTAACATGTCTAGGTTTCTTCATTCTCCATCTCTAAAATGAAATAATATATTACATGGTATGTTATGAGAGCACAGTAAGATTCCAGCCTCTCCACCCCAGAGGAAAATAAAACAGAGGACAGTGTATTGAAGTTATGGTTATAAATGTCTATCACTGTGTTATGCAAATGCAAATACAAACATGACTACTGAACTCAATGTGTTTTGCTTAACTGAGGATGGAGAGGACTAGAATTCTGGCTTAGGCCCAAGATAAGATCTGAAATCTGTTCTTTCTTTCACCTAGTCACCAAGAGCAGGTTGCATGCAGAGTTTTGTCTGCGAAGCAGTTTAAACATTTAAATTCCAATTTTACATCCTCAAGTATTTCCTTCAACTCCCCAGTCAACTAATTTTTTTCTGCCAACAGTGCCCAGTAACATTTGAATTTCAATGTTACTGACTGCTTCTTTGCTGACAGCATAACCTTGTCCAGTGGTAAGGCTAGTTCCACGTGGATCAACCTGGAAGGGTCTAATTACAAGGGGAAAGGGAGATAGACTTTGCAAAAACAGATTTCTCTCCACCCAGAGTAATTTTCCTGTATTTTCTGTAAGCATAAAGCTATAAGCATCATCCATATGGTATTTTTTTGCAATGGGATTCTTCCAGAAGTTACCTTTCTTTAAAGCTGTCTTAGATTTTCCAATATTCTAAAGAATGCAAGACACAGCTGGGGAGAGAGTCACAGTACTGAATTGGTCCTTAAGTGGTTGATCCAAGTACAGAAGCCCTGACCTGGCTTCTATATTCTGATCCACAAAGTCAGTCTAGCATGTATTTGTTACTGCATGTACTCCATATAAAAAGGCTGCAAGAACCCAGCATGTAAGGAGCAGCAGCCATTTATCATCAGAGTTCCTGGGTTATGAGACTGTCCTCTTGGCCTTGACTTCTGGTGACTGATGAAGTAACAAAAGTAGAACATTATGGTCTTAACTGCCGTCAGCCATCCCAAAATGTCACAAGCATGAAGGCTTAGTAACAATATATGACAATATCTAGTAGCATTTAAAGGCCAAGGTTTAGAAAAAAAAACCTTATGCAGGTCAGTTCAGAGGCAGTAGCTAACATATTTTCTAATGCATTTCTGTATTTTGTCTAATTTCCTAATAGGGATTAAAGGAAGTGAATCTTTGTCACTATGGTCATCTTCTCGCCAGCATCTGAAACTTCGGTGCCTCTTCCTAACCAGCACTTCACTATTGCTACCTGGGACAATCACCTTTCCTAGCAGCAATTCCTCATGTTAACGATGTCAGAGAATTGCTCTGTAACCTCTGCTGGCTCTTTGTAATGACAAGCTGATTAGCACATGGCTTCTGTCAAAGAGCAAGTGATCAGCCTGTTGGAAGACAGATTTCCTTACAAGGAGGTAGACAGCTGATTTCTGGAGGCTTAGCAGAGCACAGCATCCACGAGCTGACATGTGCATGAAGTATGTTGAATAATAAATATCTCTGTTTCCACAGGAATAGTGGTGAACAGCAAATCAGGTGTACTCACTCCACACTCAGCAACCCTCAGAAAACACCTGTAAAAACAATTATGTGTACACAGCAATAATAACTGTCTAGTCCAGTAAATAGTAAATCTTTTTTAAAGACATCAGGTACTATTTTGTATCCACCTTTTAATGCACTTTTATTATAATAATTTAAATAATTGTTCCTCATCCACACTTAGGAAAATCAGTCAAGAGATTTTTTTTCTTCTCAAAAATGCATGGATTAATATATTAATCTGATGGGCTGAAAAATGCTAGGGAAACAACAGTATAATTTAATTTAACTGACATCCATTTACGTGATATTGAGCCAATAAAAAACAAATGTAAGTTGATTTTCAGAGGGAATGAAAAAATAATATCCCACAATGTCAGTCACCACATTCTTAGGATAGTGAACAAATTTGGTGTTTTGCTTCACTGAATTACAATTTCTTTTCATCAGTGTTTCTGTTTATATGTACTTTTCTTGGTTTATGAAGTATTTAATTAAATGCTATGAGGCATTCTGATTAAAAACAATGAGTACAATCACCATAAAATGATATATATGTTTAATAGTTATTTTTTAAACTAATAAATAGGTCTGAAAATAGAAGCATATAGGCAATCATCATTCAGCCAGAGCATCCTGGCAGGCTAATCAGAAATCCATTTTCAGCATGTTATTTTTGTTAATAGTTTGGAAGTATAAATAAAATAATTGCCAGTAAAAATTACAGATCAGAGAAATGGGTAAGATTCTATATCAGAAGAGAAATCTTGCTTAAAAAACTAAACCATTTTTACCTTCATACAGCCCAGATTATTTTTCAGAGTTTACAGAAAGGTAGCAAAATTCATAGACTGTTGCAGGTGTCATGCCTATGGAAAGGACTACAGGATGAAGGAGAAGATTGTAGCTTTAAAAGGGATGTGCTGCCTTTTAGCGTATAATGCTAAATCACTTGCTAGTAAATGAGTAAACATGATCACTGGTGTGAACAGAAAGCAGAAGGTGACACGGCTATTATAACTTCAGTGAAGTTATTATTACAAACTCAGTGCTGGTCTAATATGAGTCACCTATAGCGCTGGTCTAATATGAGCCAGCTACGTGTCCAAGTGTGTCCAAGAAGACCAACAGCATTGTGGCTTGTATAAAAAGCAATGTGGCCAGCAGGACCAGGGTCCAGTGATTGTCCCCCTGTACTTGGAACTCGTAAGGCCACACCTCAAGTGCTGTGTTCAGTTTTGAGTGTCTCAGTACAAGAAGGATGTTGAGATTCTGGACTGTGTCCGAAGGAGGGCAATGAAGCTGTTGAAGGCTCTACAGGGGCTCCTCTTACGAGGAGCAGCTGAGGGAACTGGGCTTGTTTGGATTGGAGATAAAGAGGCTGAAGGGAGACCTCATTGCTTTCTACTACTACCTGTAAGGAGATTGTAGTCAGGTTGGTGCTGGTCTCTTCTCCTGAGTAACAAGCGTTAGGACTAAAGAAATGGCCTCAGGTTTGTGCTAAGGGAGGCTTAGGTTGGATATTAGGAAAAATTTCTTCACTGAAAGGGTTGTCAAGCATTGGATCAGGCTGTTCAGGGAAGTGGTTGAGTCACTGTAGGTACTAAAAAGACACATAGATGTGTTGCCTAGGGACACGGTTTAGTGGTGGACTTGGCAGTATTACGGTTGGGCTTTATGATCTTGAGAGTCTTTTCCAATCCGAATTGTTACATGATTCTATGGTTACTATGAAATTTTTTTGCAATGGGAAGTTCAATATTATTGTCCATGTTATAAAATTGATACATGACAAATAGGAAGTGTTCTCAAAGCGGGCGAAGGGGGGAACAACTATTTTTTTGGCCTGTAAAATCTGATTTCTTAGGGACCTTCTGGAATCATAAATAATGATTATACAATAGTCAGAAGCCTTGAAACGTGTTGTTTTTCTTACAGGTCATTTCAGACATCTAATAACAGTCTCTTAATAATTGGTAGAGGTAAAAATTAAGAAAAACAAATATATTAACCAAGTTAGGAACTGGCATGAATTTAAAAGTTTTATAAATTAGCTCCACTTATTTTGCAGTGCAAATCAGGCTTTAAGAGCAGCTTAATTTTGCATTAACTTTTTTCTCAAAATTTATTTGTTTGACTTCATAACACAGAAAGCGATTGAAGATCTTAGCTTTCTTGGGTGTATGACATAAGGAAGTCTATTTGCAAGACTGACAATGATCCAAATAAAGAATACCTAAGATTTAGGAAAAAAACCCAAAAGTCTTTGTGTAGATGAAGGTTGTACGTTCTGTGCATCCTGGATTGTTCTGTCTTAGGGTACCTGGTCATGGAAAGTTTTCTTAGATAGATGTGGCATCTTCACAGGCCAGCACTACTGCCTATTTTTTTTTTTTTTTTTGGAAGTTGGCAATAGACCCTATAAAGTAATAGACAGTATTATCCAAAACCAAGGTTATACGTCTTGAAAAAACGAGTCATAACAGTAAAAGAAAATTCACGGGTAACTGACATACTAAATCTGAATAATGTCATTCTGCTACAGTGCAGTGGTGTTCCACCCCACTGCAACTCAGCTACTGATATGAAAATATTGCTTTATCTTGCAAAATATGGTTTTCAGAACTAAAAATCCTATGCCAAATGGCTATCAGTCCATGAGTTCCATGAACATATGAATTCTGTGTATCCTGACTTTCTGTTCATCTCCGAAAAGAATAAACAATGCATTCATCCTATTTCTTGGTGATTATTGAAAACCAAAATGTATTTTACATACCTCAAGGTTTCACTTGCCATTCTTCACCTACCTCCTCCCTCAGACTTCCCGTAAGGGAGAACAGAAGTGAGGTTGTTATTTGTATAGCACGATTAAGATGCACAAAAGGTAACTGATTCCTTTAACTTCCCAGATTTTTGCCATTTTCTTCTTGCATCAGTTTATAAGGTCCTAGAGTTTGGGGAATCCTTATGGTGACAGACTTAATAAATACAGCAGCAAAAGCTTTCCTTCAGCCACCCTACAGTTAATGTGTGTTTTCACAGATGAAACTGTAAAACAGTATGAAAGTTTTCCCTACTGACAAGTTTACTGCACCAATTTTTTTAAATATTCAACACAATAAACACCTTTTCTGGAGGACAATTACTCCATGTAGGTGCTTAGCTCCCCTTTGTTGATGCTGTAATCAGTGAAAAATTTCTTATAATCTTTTAGGATTTATTTGTGCCACTGTTTCTCAGTGATCTCAGCTACTCTACTCATCTAGTATTAATCTACATCTTCACTGTCTGAATGTGCATAATATGCTGCACCAGATCAAAGGCTCATCCAGCCCTGTATCCTCCCTCCATCAGTTAGATGGAGTGCTTCTGTGCTTACTGACAGATGCTGCAGAAAAAAAAAAAAAAAACCACAAAAAAGTGAACAAATAGAGCATTTTAGGAATTATTAATGAACAAAACAGAAGACAGAACTGTTAGCTCAGATCTTGAATATTGCTGGCAATTCCGATTTCTTCTCTATCTGGAAAAAACCCCAACAAATCCACAACCAAAAAGCCTCAACAAAACAAACAAACAAACAAAAAATCCCCAAAACTGGAATATTCAGAGCTCTGATAAGGAGGTACTTGAAGATGTTTTATCTTCCTAATGAGTCATAATAAAGTCGGCTAAGATACTCCAGTCTGGGTTTCATGGAGTTGAAAACAGGCAATGTGGTAGATAACTATAAAAATGTGTTAATAGGATGGTGAGCAGGAATTGTATTGATTTTTTGTTTGTTTTTTTTACTGTCTCTTCTAGTACAATAACAGGTGAAATCAAACTAAGTGGTCAGAGGAAGGCCAAAGCAAACTTAAGCTCTTATGTACCTCCTCCCAAACTTTCATGATTTCGGAGACCTATATCATTCCCATTCCCATTTCTTTTCTAAAAAATCTTAGTTTATTTATTCTTTCTTTCTACAGAGTTGTTCCACATTTCTGACAGTCCTTTTTCCCTGTCTCTTTATATTTGTTTGTTCCCTTGTCGTAGAGAGATCATTAACTGCATGTAGTACTCACAACAGGGATATAGAGTGCTCTATATAATGATATCCTATTTTTTTCTTGAGCTTTGATGCTACATCCTTACACCTCACCTAACTTTTTAAACATGTTTTTAGTTATCTCCTATCTATGCCTTTTTTTTTCCCCTTATTTATTAAAACCTATGATCCCTGAATTTTATTTGCCATTTTAATTCTCAGTCATTCAGGACAGAGACCCTTCACAGTTCTTGACAGTCAGCTTTGATAACTGATGACATCAAATTGTGCATAAAAGACTTCACCATTTATTTTTTATCATTGTTTCTGTATCCTTCATGAAAGCACTGAGCAACTGGCAATCCACTACTGTCTTTCTGTATTTGAGAAATGTATATATTTAATTCTTGTTTCCTTCTTTTTGACCATGTGTTACTTCATACAATGTATATATGACTGCATCCATTGTACATATGTTACATGCAGGTGTTGGCAGGAGATAGCTCACTCCATTAAGATCCTCGGTTTGCAGAAATGTGGAATAAAGGAAAGAGAAAAACTTTTTCTGTGCCATTTCTGGTTATGATTTGGGAATACAAAAATGTCAGTAAAATGTAAGCCAAATTTATGGTTAGTTTTATCTACTAGATGTCTGATGGTTGCTAAAGAAGATAACAATGTTTGTATAATGTGTGCATTTTAAAAACTTGTCATGGTTTGACCCTGGTTGGAGGCCAAACGCCCACCAAAGCTGCTCTAAGACTCGCCTTTTCAGCTGGACAGGGGAGAAAATATATATTGAGAGGCTCGGAAGTTGAGGTAAGGACAGAGAGAGATCATTCCGCAATCAGTGTCACAGGCAAAACAGACTCAGCACAGAATAAAGGAAAGAAACTCTCTAATTTATGACACTGCACTGCACACCCGGTGACACCAGAATCGGGTAATGAGAAGTGCAACCAGATCTTAAAGCATCTCCCCCTACCACTTCCCTCTTAGCAAATTTTAAGTCATTATTTTGCTCGCTTCTTCCCTCCCCATTGTGGCACTGGGAGGGGCAGGGACTGGGGAAATGGGGGTTCCTCACAAGATGTTCTCCTTCTTAGTCGGGAAGCCCGTAGGCTGGGGGAGCGGGGAGGGGTTTGCAAAATTCCTCACACCCTTTCCCAGCTGCTGCAGCGTGAGGTCCCACCCACGGGAGACAGTCATTCTCAAACGTCTTCTGATTTTGTCTAGCTTTCCTATACCACATAAATTTACGTTCTCTTTTTATAAACACATTTCCCTCTTCTCAGTAGATGAATGTTTGAATTATTTCTCGTGTGGGTCCCATCACTAGCAGGTTGCTTATATTGGTGCTGAGAGAACGATTCAATCTGTTTATCAATCTAATTTAGCCTCTGTACGTGCACTGTTCATCATGGCTTGGTTTTTGTTGTCAATGTCTTTTGCGTGGGCAACATCATTTAGGGTAGTTTTAGACTTAGCTGTTTCATTTGCTTTGAAGCAAAGTGGAAGTGCTCCCTCAGACAGTCAGTGAAGATTGGAAACCAGTACTGTAAGAGCAATTTTTTTTTTTTTAGTGTTTGCAACATAACATGAATGATGCCCTGATTAAGCCCTAAATGCACTCTAACACTCTGTGAACTCAAACATATGTGATGAAAAGAAGTGTGACTATGAGGGACAGAATGCAATTTGCTCAGTGTTTTTTCATAAATGCTTTGCATTAAACTCTGTGAGACTGACAAATTAACTTAAAAAATTTAATTGACAAAGTCCAACACTTGCTCACTCAAACTATAAGATTAATTAAGAGAAATTTATAGGAAAAAAACAACACCTTTTTTCCCTCTGTAAATTGATCTAAATTTAGATATGCTAAATTACTTTTCTTGAAAGTGGCGGAGTCCCTTAGAACTAGAGACAAACTCAGTAATTTTAGTCAGTCCAAGCATTTCTGCAGAATAATTCAGATAGAAAAATATGGAAAAAGGTTTTTGGATTTTTTTTCCAAACACATGAAAATAACTAACAAAAAATTGAAAGCCAAATGAAAAAGTGAAACAGTAAATTCTGTATCAGTTTGTTTTCCCAATTTGTTACGAAGATTTAAAAATAACAGAGAAAAGAAAAAAATGTTACTTGAAATACAATAAGAAATTTTCTCTTAACTATAGCATCCATTTATTGTGCTCATTACATATACCAGAAAGGATAGTAACATGAGCTTTCTGTGTGTATTTCAGTGGAATACACAATATAAGATAATAAAGCAAATATTATAAACGTGCCAGAATAGTTGAGAGATTATGAGGTCCCCTGTCTATAACCAGTCAATAGTTAAGTCAGGAACAGGTAAGAGAGGGAATTATGTACCTTGACATTGGAAAGATGTCCTCATTTAACTGGCTAATTTAGGTCCAGATTTCAGAAGTAGCACAGCATAAGCTGGCCAAAGACAGCCAATGTATATGACTGCCCATACTAACACACTGTTTGTAGATTATATTGCGACTATGTCCATTTCACTTTTTGTGGACAAAAATATAGATTTTAAGAATGGAAAATGTTGTGGATTATTTGGGGGTTTATATGTATTATATGTATTTATATGAATTTGACACAACTGTTCTATGTGACACTTGCACACTTTCTGAAATGTAATTTATTAAGGAGAGCAAAAAGGGGGGTGGAGTATTTAATGATATAATTCCACATTTCTAACTGTGCAAACTATAATCTCCACTATATAGCAATTGAAAACAATCTTGAACAGCTACAATATATTCCTTTCAGTAAATTTTATTGGCAGTGATAAATGAAAAATTGATACTACTTGATCACTTCAGAAAGATTTCTGCTCTGTTACCTTTTTATTTTCCTCAGTAGATAAGTTCAGCAGTGATTTCATGCATACTTCATGCCTTTGTGTGTATCTATATGTGCATATTAATACTTGATTAATCAATATATTAGCAGGTAGAGATATACAGTTTTGTATCTGCCTCTTTTTGAAAATAGAAATATATGATAATAGCTTAGAATAGAAATGCATTATTATGCCATAGCGGTCCTGTATTTTAAGGTGTTATTAGATTTTTGTTGCTATAGCCAACAGGGTAGTTTGAACTTAATGCTTGGCTATTGATGCCTATCTGTGAGTAGGTAAATAATTACTTTTTAAAACTTGGTAAATTGTAAGTAAATTGCTTTGAAAGCACTGCAGTTGGAAAATAAAAACAACTGTGAGATTACGTTTTTCACATGAACCAAAATAGAAGCGTATGGTTGTTGTAAACTTTGTCTCAAGTAATGTTGTTAGTAGAAAAAGAAATAATGTACAGATAATATATATCAAATATGTATCAATCTGCATTGCATAAACATGCTTTTTGACTGTTTGTAATAATTTCCCCTTAAGAAATTTCGGAATGCCCACGCACATAACCCTTTACAACTTTAAATCCTCCCTGGTATCAAAGGTTCCACTTGAATTATTAATTATTAGTAAGAACTTGTAAAGACCAAGGAAAGTGATCCTACAGTGTATGTGATATGGCTGGAAACTCAGTGCCATAGAAAGGAGAATTGTGACAATGAAAAGCAAAGAAAGAAGGAAACAGCAATTAAAATGTGGTAGTAAATGGCTATGTTGTAATTACATCTTTGACTACTGCAGGTGATAGATATAAGTCAAAAAACTTTTGATACATTATAGAAAAGGTGGTTGATCAAAGTTGATTATTTTTCTGAGGCAACATTTTCTTTTTTATATATTTTCTAACAAAAAAAAATACCCTGAATCAATATTTTTATCATTATTATTTAATATATTAAGTTCAGTAGATGTGTTAAAGGACTTCAAATCAATTTTTGAGTGGTGGGCTTTTTCTCCCTGAATATTAATATTGTGTACAATGTTGTTTTGACTTTTTAAATTTTTCCTGATTTAGAGGAAAAATTAACATCATCACACTTCCAATATCAGAATTGCAAAATTTCCTATGAAATAATATTTTTTGCTTCCAAACAGTATTAGAGATTATTCTTAAGGCAAAGAGATGTTTCATAGTATATAGCTTAAATAATGATAAAATACTAAGCAAAGTCTGTTAAAGAAAATGAAAATTGACTATCATCTATTTTCACCATTTTCAATATGTCACCACTCTGAGGAGGGAATTGCACTGTTGTAGGTGAGGTCAGCAAGATGATAGGATTTGCACTAGAGAAGAACCTCTCCAAGTTGTATTTAATTTTATATTAAGATAAGGGGAATGGGTTGTTATTATTTTTATTCACAGGGACCCAAACATTGCAAAACCAGGATGACACACATGGCATCAGATAAGAAACAAGGTGAGAACAGCTGTGCTTCTTCACCAAGTCATATGAGTGACAAGGAAATCTTTCTTGCTCACCTTGGATAAAGAATGAGTGATATGGCCTGAGTGAAATGAGAGGTATGCAGGAAAACTACCATGTTCCATACAGAAACTTATGAAAAAATAGAAAGCTGAGAACTCATTCAGCATCCTGAAGAAAGCTTTTCAATTCCGTTCCCGCAAATCCATTTCCTCTGATTGCTACATTTATGGGAATTCACAATGCTGTTTTGGGTTGGCCAGATATTAATCATTAATATGTTGTGCACTTTTCATCTATGAAATATTTGTTGGTTAATTCTAGATAGAATATTTTGCTACAGAAAACCTTCAAAGGCTTTCTCCCTATTTCCCATTTCAGAATTTTCCCCCTTCATAAGGTTGGCTTCCATCTGTTCTGAACAGTTGGTTCTTAGCAGTTAACAATTAGACTGTTTTGTGGTTGTTTTTTGGGTTTTTTTTAGTTTCTTTTCATTTTGGTGATACAGTGTTTTTAATTTCATTCTCAACTAAACAAGCATTAAAGTACAATTGCACTTAGGTGAAATTATTATTATTACAGGTAGTTACTTCTAGCACTATGTGCCAGGGTTTAAAGCCATCGTTTAGCAAATGTCAGTAGTAAATCTGACCATTTCCAAGTTTGGGTAGATTGAGATTATATTTTTGATTTCTTTGATAATAATTAAATTCCCTAGTGGAAAAGAACACTAAAACAGTAACTCCAGAGAATGATCAGCAGCTTATTCTTTTGTTATCTGCTGCTCTGGGTTATTTTCATTTGATTCATTTTATTTTTCATTTCAACACCAGGAGAGAGTTCTTCTGCATCACACAGCATGGGTATCATTCATTCAGATGTTCTACACTATTGACAAATAATGGCCTTATAGCTGTTTCTAGAAGCTCTGTCTCGAGCATCTTTTAACTATGCTGTAGGTTTGTTTTACTATTTGGTTTTCATCTTTTAATTCCATCTTTCCAGATATCAGAAAAATAATCTGCAAGTTTTCAAAAATTAAATCTTTCTTCTCTGTTTGTTTACTTTTTTCATTCCTTTGAAAAGTTTCATCACCCTTCTTTAACAGGCTCTGGATCTCAATAATTACCTCAAAAAAATTGCCTAAAAGGCAAATAGAAATCCCATTACCTCCCAAATATATTTTTTGTTTGTTTGACAAGTTTTCATAAAATACAGTAGATTTTTTTCTCTATATTGAAGCAGTGCTACTCTCTGATTTTATTTCTACCTAGAGGATTAATTATTGTCGAGCCTCATACCAAGAAAACCTCTGGAATTACAAGATTTTCCTCCCACACATTATACGCTCGAAACAAAGAAGTATTACACACTATGGAAGAAAACCCCAGTACATATCTTGTTAACATAAATGAGACTAAGAAGGCTCATCCAAATTCAGAAGTAGTGGATAAAATATTATGAACTAGGATCATATTTGTTTGTATTCCCTTAGCAACTACGTGTACTATGGGTACACATATAGGTACATAGCTCATAGCTAGAGGTCTAAGATGACTTAATACAAATGCTAGAAGTAGCATGGTACTTGTTTGCTAGTGACAAGCATTGCTTGTTTGCTAGTGACGACTTTGGTATTGCCTATTTACCTCCAGTTTTTAGAACAGGAGCATAATGAGGGCAGTATCACGCATAAAAGGCAGTAAGTGTGGGTCAATGATTTAAATGCTGCAAGTATCTCCTGAACTCAGGTTTTGTCCAGTATGAAAGAGAAGATACCTTTAGACATAAGAATTATAAAATGCAGAATGCAGTGTAGGGAGAGAGGAGGGAATAAACTGTTCCATTTTCTTGCTACAAGTTCACCTATACCAGAAAACATCTCACTAGCCAGTGGTCTACTTAGTATACAGCCTCTACCTGGATAACTACTGCTACCTCAACTCTTCTCTGAAGCTATCTCTAGAGTATCAGTTATTCTGCTTTCCACTTTTTCCACAGTAGGAATTACCAATCAGTTTAAATGCATCAGAAGCATCTGTTGCATGGGTTTTTTTTAAAAAAAATGTTAGTGGACAATAATGTACATAAATGTAATTATATGTAATTTCACTAGGTTACCCAACAGGCCACAGAACATCAGTCAGCTCACAGTGTGATGGTGTGACAGTTTGTGTGGCAATTCACTGGGAGGGCATGCAGGGCGAGCCATGAAACCCATTTGTAGGCCCTCAACCCAGGGAAGTGAATGAATGATGCCACAAGCCAAAAGCTGGGTTGAATCAAGGAAGACCAGTCAGAGTCACCTCCATCCCTGCAAAGGTGATGGAACAGCTCATTCTGGCTGTCATCTATAAGCATGTGGAGAAGAAGGTTATCAGGAGTGGTCAACATGGATTTACCAAGGGGAAATCATGCCTGACCAATCTGATGGCGTGCCTGGCTGGGTTGATGAGAGGAAAGCAGTAGATGTTTTTTACCTTGACTTCAGCAAGGTTTTTCACAGTTTCCCATAACATGCTCATAGGCAAGTTTAGGAAGCATGGATTACATGAGTAGACAGTAAGGTGGGATAAGAACTGTCTGAACGGCAGAGCTCAGAGGGTTGCAATAAGCAGCTGGGAGTCCAGTTGGAGGCCTGTAGCTAGTGATGTGCCCCAAGGGTCAGTACTGGGAACGGTCTAGTTCAACATATTCATCAATAACCTGGATGCAGGGCCAGAGCATACCCTCAGTAAGTTTACTGATGTACAAAACTGGGAGGAGTGGCTGATACACCAGAAGACAGTGCTGCCACTCAGGGACACCTGGACAGGTAAGAGAGTTGGGCAGAGAAGAACCTAATGAAATTCAACAAGGTCCTGCACTTCGGGAGGAGTAACCAGTATAAGTTAGGTGTTGACCTGCTGGGAAGCAGTGCTGCAGAGAAGGGCCTGGGAAGTGCTGGAGATCAACAAACTCTTCTCCATGAGCCAGGTGTGCTCTCGTGGCCAAGAAGTCCAATGGTATCCTGGGGTGTAATAAGAAGAGTGTGGCCAGCAGGTCAAGAGAGGTTTTCCTCCCCCTTTAATCTGCCCTGGTGAGGCCGTATCTGAAGTACTGTGTCCAGTTCTGGGCTCCCCAATGCCTGACAAGGGACTACTGGAGAGAGTCCAGAAAGCGCTACAAGGATGATTGAAGGGAACAGAGCATCTCTTTTTACGAAGAATGGCTGAGAGAGAGCTGGATCTATTTAGTTTGGAGAAAGGAAGAGGGAATTTGATAAATAATTATAAATATCTACTCAGTGGGTGTCAAGAGGAAGGAAACAGATTCTTTTCAGCAGCACCCAGTGACAGGACAAGGGACAAAGGAAGATCCATTTCAACATGAGGAAAAACTTCCCTTTGAGTGCGACAGAGCACATGGAACAGGCTGCCCAGAGAGGTTGTGTAGTCTTATTCTCTAGAAATATTCAAAACGTCCTCTAGAACAACGGTTGGACTAGATGATCTCCAGAGGCCCCTTCCAACTCCTGCCGTTCTGTGATTCTGTGATGAGGTAGTCTTCTCATTTGATACCCAGATTTTTGGAAAATATTCTTCAATGTGTTGCCCTTTGTTTCCCATCAGACATTTTAATATAAATAAGTGTAACTTTAGACCTTAGACATATTCTATAAGCAGCTTCAGGTCAGTTCCTACTAGTCCAAAGGAAGAGAGAGGTTGTTATGCTTAGGGTGAGCTCTAGAGTGTGTAGGATTTCACTGGAGCAGCTATTTAAAATTCTCATTCCCGATGCAAGGCTAGAGCAGAATTAGGAATTTACAGCCCTTGAGACTCAGTAATGAAGATTTGTGAAAATTGAAATGAGGAGTTTGAATTTCCTCAGAAAAAAAAAGTAGAAATTTAAGACAGTTTGGTGTGTGCTGAAGGTCTTTTGGGGCTCCAGAGCTTTGAAGATAGAGAACGAAAAGCTAACCTTCCGAAGATTGGGTGAGTAGGGATAGAAAAGAAAACAAACCAAAGCAACCAACCAATCAAACAAACAAACAAAAAAATACCTCCAAAAAAAAAAAAAAGAAAGAAAACCACCAGAAAACACAAGGATAAGAGAGAAAAGTAATAAGGCTCTCATACAGGTTTCATGAGTTTTGAACAAATGTTATAACTTAAAAATTCATATGGCTTTAATCTAATGCAAAACAAACTTGTGCAGCTGGGACCTGAATCAGACATAAAACATTACAGGAACCCACAAAAAATATTCTCATCCTTGTTCTCTACTTTTCTGATACCGAGAACTGGACAGATTTCTTTTGGCAATATACATACAAGTTAAGAATCATGTCTTGCTTTTAGTAAATACACTGTTTGATTTAGGGTGTCTTTTGCAAAGCTGGCATTCCAGTTGAAAAAAAGAACAAACCAGAGAAACCTCCTTGTCTTTGTAGCATGTACATTACCACATTGATGTAAGATGACATTTTATATTATTTGCTTTTTTTGAGAATATAGCTTATACTGCCTCCAGTACTTGAAAGCAGTGCATTTTGATGAATATTGGAAGTTGGGGTCCTGATCTTGCTTAAAGCTCTATTCCAGTAAGCTCCAATATCAACGTAGCACTTCAGTATTCTGAATCAAATATAGAAGTCATAAAAATATTCTTTACTGTGAGAGTGAGTGAACCACAGAACCACTCTGTGATTCTGTGATTATCCTTAACATTGTCTACTCTGAAAATATAGAAATAAATGAAACATTTTGCTTTTAACATGGGAAATATTCTGAAGGACAGACTGCTGATTTCACTTGTAAAGCAAGAGGGTTATTCATGTCCAAATATGATCTAGAGGTCAATTTACAACCAAGCCTGGTTTTGCAAATCCCGTATTTTAGAGAATAGCTGGGACATTTCATTCACTTATCTTTTAACCTTTTTTCTCCACTCTCCCCCAAAAAATAGACAGAAATAGATTTGTTGGGCAACAACAATAAAAATACACACGCACTAAAACCCCAAAGAAATCCTCTGATTGATAATAGAAACATTACAAGATATGGGGCTAGTGTTCATCTTCAGGGCATCTTTGGTTAGGTATACCACATCCTATTCATCCTAAATTTTGAACATGGGTTTGCAAATGAACCCATTTTTGCAGTGCATAATTACATATTTTGATGTAGATGAATGTTTAAATAACAAAGAGCTTGCATATTCAGCCACTTGGATATCAAATTAACTCTAACTTTGATTTACCTTGCAGCATGAAAAGTATTTTTTTCATGTCACACATTGTGAAAAGTAATCTTCAAAATGGTTGGAATTTCAGTTTAAATATCACCTTGATAACATTATGATTATCCAAACTATCTACATCTCTTGATGTGGAATTTAAATCTCTCAAGAACAGAGAGGTTAATGAAATTTCTGTGGCTGTCTTTCTCAGAGGTCAGAGATACCACAGTAACATTTTATCATTATATTTGATAGTTCTATTTCACTTGGATCTGAAATTAGAGTGGAAAATACAAATAAAATATTATGTAAAACGAAAAAGCAAAAAATGACCCCAACTTTCTTCAGCATCAAAGAGACTCTCATCAAGTTCAGGTAATTCTCATTCTATTGGAGCTGGCTTAATTATTTTTTCTCAAACAAAGCATTATGAATTCTTACACTTTTTAATCACTTATGACAGATGTTTTAGGAGCTGTGAAAAAATTAGATCAGGAACCTGAAAAATGTTTACAAAGAAGTTGCTTGGCAAGCTATCTCTTGTAATATCAGAAAATCTTCAGGTAATGAGACGCCTTGAAAAAAAAATGATAAATATGTTGTATGAAAATTTCCACAAATTGCAAAAACCTAGTAAAAAAAGCCCCAAACAACAAAAGAGTCAGTGGGCATCCTGAAAAACTGAATTTGGAACCTGTGAAAAGCAGTTTAATAAACTTTAAATACTGTAGAGATTTTTAGATTTCAATACTTGCCTTTATTTATAATAAGAGCAAAAACTTCAGTGTGTCTGTACTTTCTATCACGTGGAAAAAGGATAACATTGGACCACATAAACTGTATTGGCTTTCTTATCAATATTTTTATCACTAAATTAGCATAGATTTTTTTCTGTGATATCAGAATCTCCATTGTGACCAAAAAACTGTAAGAAAAAACAATGTATCAATATATTGATAGAATACTGATAGAACTGAGGATTTAGATGAAAAAGTTTTTTTTATTCTTTTCTGATACAACTGAATATGCCTCTTCTGATACGTAAAACTTACTTGCTCCAACATGGAGAAAACTCAGTGTTGCACATACTTTTGGAATTAGATTTCAGCCTTTGATAAAGTCTGGTAAAAGTTGTAATGAACTTGACGATTTTGAAAGACAATGTTGTTAAAATGACATCCTTATCTTCATGGAATTTCCTACTGTATTCTGTAGAAAGGGCTATCATTCAGTATATATCAAACCAAACTGATATGTCCTATATATTATAAAGAAACTGAATTTAAGAGTAGTTCATGAAGCTTAGTTTCATTTGCAGCTGTTAGTTACTTGGAACCTTCCAGCTGCTATCCTTGGCTATAGTGAGTGAACTTATCACATACTGAAATGACAAGCAGTGGGATGGGGAAAGGTGCCTAACCATATACGTATGGACTTGGTGAATTGAGGTCTGGTTTATATCCAAAATATATTCAAAAAATGACATCACTGCATCAAGACTGTGTTCTTACAACAATACACAAATATTTAGTCTACTAAGCACGCTTTATGTGGAAACAACCCCCTAGCCCCTATTTAAAAGGAAATGGTGATTGTCAAGTTAGGAACTGTAGTTGGATATCCCCAGTTGCTATTTGTAAATATATGTTTGAAGGCAAGTCAGTGTAGCTTGAATTAAAGAGAAAAGAAAAAAAGAGACAACAAGAAAGTGACAGGAAAAATCTAGGGGATAATGACATATTTACACAGAAAGGGTTTTGTTCTCTTCCTTGAAACATCTAGTTTTCTTTCAGGAAGGAGTGATTCATTAAAAGTGGGTGGAATTTCACCGAATATATGGTAACACTCTACCTTTTAGAATTTTAAAGAGACAGATATCTGATAGTGAGTTGCTTATTATCTTCTACTATGACAGACAGGTGCATTAGATCTAGCTCTGGAGATAGAGAGAGAGTGGAGAAGGAGAGAAACTAAAAATAAGTTATTTGCATTTTTCATTGTAATTAGAATGTAAATAGCTTCACAGAGAATAAGACAAAATTAGATAGTTGTATTTATACACCAACTACTTAAGAAATACATCATTTGTTTAAAAAGGAAAAATTTCATCCAAGTATCTAAAAAATAACATGAAACTATGTTTATCTTTTCCTCATTGATTAATAAACAGCTGAAACTACATTGATTTGTATTGTGTTAAATGTAAATAAACATGTACTTTATACTGATATGCATTATAAAATGCAGTATGTATATCCATTTAATCATTAGGAAGAAACATTTACTCTGTCCTCTGATCTTTAGATTAAAAATAACAAGTGTCCAAAGTGACTATGTTGAGAAAGCACAAAGAAAGTTGTGCAACCTTAAAAGGAAAGCTGGTTATGTTAATAATTTCTTGTCAGTAAAGGGCATTTTATCAGCTCTTTCTTAAGATATTTTATAGTCTTTTCCTTGCTGTCTCTTTTCTAAATTAATTGTCTATAAATTATCCATTTGTCCTTAAAGAGATAGGCATGCATTTTCATATTCTTTTTAAAACATACCTAGCAACTAGTTTTTTTTCACATAATTTACATTTCAAATAACTTTTGTTGTAATTGAGGATAGTGATACAACAGACATCCCATGCTAATATTTGCACAAAGAGAACAAATACTTTTCAGGAAAGAGATGTAATTATAATCATTTACTGAATACCTCACTTCCAGAAGGATTGCCATAGTAAACCACATAAAAGGCTTGTAGCAGCACATATGAAGGGTTAAAATTGCTTGATCAATTTAAAATACTTCATGGTATCAGAGATCTCAGATAATGGTGGAACATACATATTTCTCTAATACAGTAAACACTTACAGTAATATAACTGTCAAAAAACCACAACCACCCAACCGTGACCAAAGGTAAGCTTCATGTATTGCCATATGAAATGTCTCTGAAAGTGTTAGTCATTGTTGCATGTCATTATGTTAAGAAAATAGTATTGCATAACTGGGGGTTTTGTTAAAAAACTTCCAGGATACAACGGCTATCTAATATACATATATAAAGATCTCTTCTTGTTAAGTTTTAGTTACTTATAAACTTGTGTTTCTGGTTATGCTTTCCATTTCAGCCTGACCACAGTGGTATATTTGGGTCATATTAGGTTGTTCATATCTGGTGCTTAAAACAAGATGAGGCATGTGATTTCTGTAATCCTGTGATTGCCAGGACTAGATTTCGGAGCTACTTTAAATGTGATTCACTCTTTTATCTTACCTTTAATCCCCATTTTCTGCTGAAATGGTTCAAATCTATCAAAATGAATAGCCCTGGGTTCATTTTTAACATAAGTGAATTGGGGGCTACAGCTCGAGGGCAGGAGTGTATAACATAGACGGTCCAGAAAGCCAGCCTGAGCTGTAGCATTCCCTTTAGGCTGACCTGGTAAATTAACACAACCTGGTAGGTTTTTTCAGTGTAATATAACATCGCACCAGCCACACTACATATGTCGCACAAGGATTTCTAGGGGAGCCCTTCCAGCTGCGTACACAATTCCTTTGTCAGGGAGTCTTCCTTAACTTACAGTGGGAAAACTGCACATTGCTCCGGTCCTTTCTTCAAGGTTAACTGTGCAGGGGTTGAGGCCTCCTCCCACAGGTTGAACACGCATTTAAAAATGCTTTATTGAAGAGATTTTCTTTCAGTTGTATTTTAGCCTCTGTGTAATGGCATGGTTATTAACCATTTGGTTGTCGCTTTATTTTTTCCACATTACACACTGTTAAACAAAAGTAAAAGCATTTGAAGATTCAGTGTTGAAAGTAATACAAAAGATAATAATAACAACAACAAAAATAATGATTATGCACTTTCCATAGAAATATAGTGCAGAAGTTCATAAATAACGTTTGGGATAGGAGAGAGGGAGTTACTTGAACCCCTTCCTCCCCCCCCCCTTACAAGCACCGGATGTTGCACTTCCTAGGCCAATAGAGAGGGTGGAATTTTTTCCCTAGTATGTCTGACTAAATATTATGATTGCAAGCATTTATTCCAAAAATGCTGTTATGCACTACATTTTCTTTGTTGATAAACCTGGGTTAAAAAATTGTTTTTAAAGAAATAAAATGAAGTTCCTACCCTAAGTCTTGACTCAAGGCTACTCTTTCATGCCACATTTGCGGTTCACCATCCCTCTGGTATTTCCCATGTAGCTGTTTGTGGGACTGTGCTGCAAACCAGATCACTGAAATGAACCGAGTTAAAAGTAAATTTACAGTGTGTTTTTGGTGGCATGTTTGTTTGCATGTGTGTGAGTTCAACAAAATTGATTTAGTGACTGTGTTTGAAGAGTACCCAACAAGCTGCTGTGCTGGCAAAGCTGTGTGAGAGTGAAGCAGTGCTGGCGAAACCACCAGAGTGTAGTTCCACCGAAGAACATATATAACCCATCCTGGCAGTGACGGGCATGAAATAGAAATCCATGGTGGAGCGGGTGTCGCCCTGCAGCCCATGGAAAAGGCCAAGATCCCACCTGCAGCCCGTGGAGAGGCCCCAAGCTGGAGCAGGGGGAGACATAAAAAAGATACTGTGACCTGCATTGGAGCAAGTCTCTGCCAGCGTTTGCAGCCCATGGAGAGAAAGAGACACAGAGATGAGCAAGAAAGATACTCACGCCAGAGCAGGTTTGCTGGAGGGGAAAGCTAGTGAATCCATGGAGGACCAGGATGGAACAGTCTGGGCCTGAGAGACATTCTATGATTTATGACTGCACCCCAGAGAAGCGACCCCACACCAGGGCAACTGGTGAAGAGCTGAAGCCCTGTGGGAAAGAACTCTTCATTCAGGAAGTTCGTGGAGGACTGTCTCCCATGGATGGGACCCCATGGTGGAGCAGGTAAAGTGTGTGAGGAATGCCTTCCTCACCCTGGCTAAGACGGAACTCATGAACTGATCAAAACCCCCATTCCCCCAGTCCCTGCCCATCCCTGTGCCCCTAAGTGGGGGGGGGGGGGGGGGGGGGGGGGAGGAGCAGAAGTAAAGAAGGGAGCAAAATCATGACTACAGTGAAGTCTGCTGGGAAGGGAGCTGGAGGGGGGGGGGGGCGGGAGGTGCTTTAAGATCTGGCCACACTTCTCATTACCCGACTCTGGTGTCACTGGGTGTGCAGTACAGTGTAGTAAATTAGAGAGTTTTCCTCCCTTTATTCTGTGTTGAGACTGTTTTTCCCATGACGCTGGTTGTGGAATGATCTCTCCCTGTCCTTATCTCAACTTTTAAGCCTCTCAATATATGTATTTTCTCCCCTATCCAGCTGAAAAGAGGAGTGATACAGCCTTCAGCCAGGGCCAAACCACCACAATTGCTAGGATTTTATTTGCAATTCTACACATGCCCAAAATATTTTTTAAAACATATCTCCTAGAATTTACCTTTAGATTACAGCCACATTGGAAATGCATGTATGTTTCCACATTCAACTTGTCCGGCATTTTCCAGTTTTTGATGCTCAGGTTTAAACTTTGTCTCATTTGAACACATCATTAAAAGAATAGAGAGGATCTTATAAATCCCCATAGAAATGTGAATTGCATGGAAGGAAAATTATTTATATTTTGCATCAGCCTGAAAATGGCTTTGATTTCTCTGCAAAATATCAGTGGTTAAGATACTGAATTCGCATGGGTTCTCATTTTTGTTGTTGTTGTTTTGCTTCTCCAACATTAAGCACCACCAGGAGGATTTAATGGATAGTCATCTATTCCTTAGTCATTTTAATTAGCACATGGTTTCTGAACTTAGCAAGTGTTGACAGCTAGTTCTTCCTGTCTTGTACTGTGTGGGACCTTGCTGTGGTGATGCTTCATCCTGTCTGATGCTGACTGATGGGCTATTGCATCTGACTGCTACCATTCTGTTACTGTACAACACTGTCCTTTCGATCCATCCTGCTGACTTGTGGCTCTGCCGAGGGCTCCTGCACCTTTTGCCTCCTATACTTGCCACACATCTATACAGTATGGACAAAGTGTGATACCAAGATGACACAACAGCACATACAACATATGCCTGCCACGTTACTGCTGTGCTCTGATCAGATCAAAGTTACTAGAAGTCAATCCCTGATATTAACTCTCAGGTTCAGTGTGGATAGTAAATATCTGCATGCTAATATACATATCAGTAGCATGTATATGCACAACCATTTCAATATTAGAAAAACACGTAACAGGGAGGTATGGGGAACAGTCTAGAAGGTCTGGAGAGAAGGGAGTTGTTAGGAGTATCTGAACAGAGTTTTCACTGTTAATACTCTGCAACTTAAGAACTGCAGTTTTGCAGTTGCACTGTAGTTTCACTTGATTCCAGAAAACAATATAATTATATAGAAAGGAAGTCTTTGGAGTCTTTAACCTTTATTAATTCTACGGAACTGGGGATTTTGTGTTGGTCTTAGTGGTGATTTATTAATTCTTTCCATTAACCATCTTGTCTGAGTTATGTTTTGGGGAGAGAGGGTTATTTTTGTAAAAATTTTATTTAAAAAAAAGTGTAGATTTTTCCAAGTTTTTTTCCGTAATTTGTCATATATGCAAAAAAGTGACCATATATACCTTAAACATATCTAGTATTTCTAGTTTACCAAAATAAAGCCCTAATAATAGTGGCATGACCCTTTCAGTCTATTACACTTTAAACTGAGAATTGATTTGGTCCCAGATTCAGCAAACTTTTATATCTGATGTAACAAATATACTTTTTGTAAAGATTTTCTGTGGGTTTTTATGGGCACCATATTTCACCAACAGCTATAATACCATGCTATGCAAACACGGTAATTCAGTTTTGGTGGAAAAAAATAAAATAATCATTTAAAAACCTGGTAAAACCCACAAAGATATAAAATATTGTATTATTGCCATAATATAATTTTGAGCATAGTGAAACACGTAATTGGCACAATACAAAAACAGGGGCTTATATTGGCCTTTTATATGTTAGAAACTGCTAGGGTTTTCCCCTCCCCAAAATCTACACACAAGCACATTATCTTTACTTTTTTTTTTCTTTTTTTTTAAACTTTCCCACTCAATTTGTACCCTTCATCACAATATCAGCTTTAGCCTGTCACACAGTCGTATCTCTGCCGTGACAGCACAGAGGAAAGAGCAATGGGGTAGCCGGCTAGGGAAATCCCTGACACCAGTCAACTGGCTCAATAGAGTTCTGCTTGCAGACTGCACCGAATAAGATGAATTGTTTGCACAGAAAGAATGGACAGAGAAGGTCAGAGAAGCTGCGGAAAACTTACTAGACTTTGTCCTCTCAAGGCGGGATGGGAGGCTGCTACACAGATCTTTTGGGATATAAATCTGTGAGGTACCACTGCAATGGCTTTTGGATGCAGACTAAGCTATAAATTTTACAGGACCCCTTATGTATGAAACCCTAGGGAAGGGAAAAAGGCACAGAGAGAGCATGTGTGTGCTACAGAAGCATCACATAAGGTCTGGTGTGTACTCCCAGAACGTTGATTTTTCAACTGTGTATCCAACACCGTACTGTTGGATACTTCTCTTTGCAAAATGAAGTTCTACCCTCTAGTATGGAAAATAATGTCCTATGCAGATAAAATAATTTCACAAGATGAAAAGTTGGGAAAGTTGAGGGGGCAGTGGTATTATCCCTATGCAGAGAGCACTCCAGACATTTTTGTAACATTTTTGTAACATTTTTTTTGTTAAAAAGGTCTGATTCAGAAAAATGCTGCATTAAGGGAAAAATGGTCAACAGAGTAGGGGGTTGGTTTTGTTTTGTTGTTTCGGGGTTTTTTTGTTTGTTTGTTGTATGAAAAAAAAATCAGACTAAAGAAAATGAGATTAAATGACAATTAAGTGCATTTCTGTTCAACAGAACGGACGTAACCATCAACTATAAGGGAAAAAAAAAAGGATTCAAGAAACTAAATGAATATTTTTTTCTTGTTGCAATGAACATCGGATAAAAGCTGATTTACAGATCAACCAACTCTTTGAGCTTTTTTTTTTCCTTGTCATCCTTACTTGGACAAATCTTTAGAAATATTTTATTAGAAAAAGACCTCTGCCCAAAAACAACTACTCCAGTTTCAAAACATTAACCTAAGTGGTAGCACTTTTTCAGTTCCATGAAGACTAGGTCCAAAATATTAGTTGAAGTGCTTTACAGACAATTCAGGGGGTTTAATTCTGAACTTTTTGTGGAAAAACTCCATTGTGAACTTGCAATGCTTTTCTTGATAGGTGTTTGGTTTAAAGTTAAAATACTCCTGAAAAAGTCTTGCTAAGAATAACTGGTAATTCGGAAAAAAAGAGGTTTTATGATGAAATGTTATCCAGCTTTCACTGCAAGATGTTAACAATTTTTGTGTCTCTTCCTAGAAACTTAATACTTTTAATGTCTTGTCCAAGATTTTTCCAAGGATAATGCACTTTTTGGGTTCCAATTTCTTTTTATGAGGTCTCCCTTTTTTTCCTGGTAGTTATTTAATTAGATATTTGTCTCCATACCATACAGTAATATAACATTTTGAAACAGATGGAGTTTCTTAGTCTGTATTTATTATTCTGATCTGAGAAGCTTCATCAGTAACCCTGGCATTTATAACAAATGATCACTTTAAACTTGCAGATTCAGTGTCTGATTTGGTACTTTATTTTGATCTTTTGGTAGTCCCATCTATTATTTGTTATTCAGCAATGTTATTTCATAATAAGATATAAAGAGGGCAAAACAATTATTTTCTTATCTAAATATTCCACGGAAATTACATTAATTCTAAATGAAATGAAATTGGTGAAGATGAGGAAAAACTTCAGGATGCCCTGAAACTGAATATCATCCACATTACAAATATTATATTATTAACAACTCTGCAAGAAGCTTGTAAATGTACACATGCTAATACAAGATCTTTATTCTGGTTTAATGATTTCTTATCTATTGTTATTATTAAATAAATTTAGAGCATGTAAAATGAGGATGGAGACAACAGGATAAAGATCTAGAGAGATTTGCCTGGTTTCAGTGAACATTCATATTTGTTCAGTTTATTGTAGTTTCTTGCTGTGAACAACACTGTATAATATTTGGGGTTAGCGATTCTTTATTTTAAACAAACCAGGAAAATAACCTTTGATTTTGGGCCAGTTGAGAAAGCGTCTGGGTTGTCCCTAGGGTACATCTGTTCTGCTAGAAGCAAAAAGGATGGTAGTGCCCTTTGAAGGGACATTTTGAACAGCCAGGACACAAGCTAGCAGGGTACCTAATACTGTTTTTGCCACAGCCTGAATATGCCCCATGTCCACCATGCTGAGAGTGGGGATGGAGCCAGCTTGTACTTCCCTAACGTTTTTGTGGGCTGATACACTCATGCAGGTCTGCTACACCTACTTGCTTCTCTGGTAGGAGTACTGGCTACCACCTCTAAGCTCCCTTAAGGTTAAAAATGACAAATTAAACATTCTCAATGACTCAGATACCCACAGTCGATAACAGGGGAGACATTTATTCACATATTAAGCTAAGTACAACATTTAATAATCGGAACTACCCTCACGTACTTTTAGAGTGAAGTAAAAACCTTTCCTTGCATTCAAGTATATTATTCATTCCACTCTTCGTTGCTTTTAAAACATTATGTTTTATTTCTTCTCTGTGGTTTCAGTAACTGCAATACTAATGACCTTGAATTGTGTCTTCCTGGTTATTACAGAAAACTGCACATGCAAGTTTAGTTAATGGGTATTGGTGCAGCCGTTGTCAGGGCGTTTCAGATGTCAGGTTTCCGTGATACGGATTAACTCAGTAATCAGCACTCAACAATGTACAATAAGTGCTGTAACAATGCTGGCAAATTAGCTTTGAAAACAAAATGTAACACATTAATGTGATTATTAATCAGAAATTTCTAGGCACACTTCACTGTTTTAATTACCAAAGGTCTTGTATGTGTGGCGGTTTCCATGAGGCAGTTTGTCATACTTCAACAAAAGCAAATGCCAGATCTGGCACCAAATACTAAGAGAATAGAAAACAGTGCTGCTCTCTTGCTAAAAAATACATTTCCTGACTCTCAGAACATATTCCCATTGAACTTTCCTTTGCTTTATGTGTAGCATCTTATCACTCAATGACTGGCAAATGCTATTTACAGTCCCTGCTACTTTTGTGTTTAAGAACCTAATCATTAAAAAGGCATGTACCTGTAAGCTCGCTTTCTAAGGAAGTAGATTGCTTTCCAAGGACTGTAAGAAAAATTCAGAGGCAGGAATGGAATAGACCTGGGGCTGACATACAGCAGAAAATAGGATAAAAGGCATATAATAAAAGTGAGGAAAAGTCCAATGAATTTCAGTAGGTCCCGGTCTAAATTTAGTGATTGTTACTTGAGAAGCACCACTGCTTAGATACAAGCAGTGCTGTGGCCTCTCACATTCATTGTCTTGCAGCAAATTCTGTTTCAGTTATTGGGTTCTGGGTTTAATGCACAAACACTCCACACTTGGGAAACTAAACTGGCCCTTAACTGCCTTCACTTGATGTGCAAACACTCGGGGACTGGGCGCCTTCCTCAGGCTTGTCTCTCAAGCTTGCTGAAAATCGTCTGCTCCAAGTTTCATTCTGTCTGAAACCTTTCATTTTTCATATATTTGCTTTGGGTGTAAGCGGGTTAGCATTTGCCTGCAATTATTAATGTGTAGGTAACGGTACTTGTAGAGCTATGACGTTTACCATCAACCCACAGAGGCCTGTTAGTTATCAACATGCTTAACTTTTGGGGCGATCTTGTATACATTTGGGGTTTTTTCCCATATCCTGTACTGCTGTCATACCTTGCTTTATCTTATTTGTCTCCTAGCTTATGGTAGGTTCCCACATCCTCACGGCTGCCCTCTCAGCTTCCTATTTCTCTGCATGCCTGGCATCTTGAAACATCTGTTCCTGTTTTGCCTTGTTTAAGTTCAGCATGTGTATTTCTGCTGCTGCTGCTTTAGAAATTGATGTTTTGAACACAACCATATGCAGGTTAAGTGCAATTGTAGCAGATACATTTCTTTAAAAGTAGACCTGTTCAACTATTTTAAAAACTAATTTTTCATATTAAATATGCAATTTAGGTTTTAATAAGGGAATGTTTAATATGTCCACAGTCGAACATAAGGTTTTCCAGCTTGTCCCAGCTTCAGTTTCTAAGTTATTAATTAAACACTAAATAACGCTATTAACATATCTACTTATTCTAAAAGAGGGTTACAAATATCTGTTGTTCCAGTGCTTTGAGCCCTTTTGTTTCTGGCAAAAACGTAGGGGGGGGAGGGTTGGATTTTATTTTTAATTTTTCCTCCAGTTTGTAGAGGTTTGAGTTGTTGGGGTTTTTTTATTTTATTTTCTATCCGTGACCTTCTAGGAATAGCATTTCAGTTACTGCGCCCACGCTACTGAAGTGATTTGATGGAGGTGTGCAGGATTCACAATTTTTTCCCCACTCTTTGATCCATTCCTGTGTGTTGTTAGCCTTAATCTGTACTTTTATTTGAAATTTCAGTGTTAAAACAATAGCAGATACAGCTTTTTTTCCCCTCAAATGATTACCTCAAAACGACAGGATTATTGCCTCAAAGGATTTTATAATGGGATTAGTGGGTATGTACCTGGACAGTTTCCATACAGTGCCTGCTTTGTACCTGCTATATTTGATGTGTGTCTTAGCTCCAGGCCTAGCCCTAGCCCTAGGTGAGTGGTGGAGGGGCACTCCGGTGGGAGGTGAGAGGTATGAATTTCAGCTCATTTTGTGAGAGGAGGACACTGACTTTGGTTTCCTTAGAAACTGCTGTAATCTCTAGTTCATTTTAACATTCCTTTCTCCTCCTCCTCCTTTGACAGACAGGTTTTAAGTGAAAAGAGTGAACCAATTTTCCATAATCAAAGGAGTTTAAATGCAGATGGGATTCCAGGCTGTGAATCCCACTTTCACACAAGTACATAATTTGGGCTGCACTTAGGCACTTAAAAGAGGGAGACAACATTGCAGATCATCTCTATACATGAGATTTTTTTTTTTGTTGGCTGGCCTATACATTTCCCTGTTTAGGAAGCTGATTACTGTGAATCCCACCCCTGGCTACCTTTGACCCATCATAAATACATATAGTTCCTTTTGAGGATTTGAGGGTTTTGACTTGGCTTGTCAGATGTGGTGACAGGACTTTTTATGTATATTTTTAGGATCTAACTGTATATGTATATTTTTAGGATCAAATTAAAAGGTATAGTACATTGTAAATGTCAGCTAGTGCCAAATCACCTTCAGCAGTCCATGTATTAGGAGCTCAGTCCTCATTTAAGAGATTTTAGGCTTCTAGCTACCAGTGCATTTTTGCTTAACGAAAAGCACAGCCTTCCAGTACCTGAAGGGGATATACAGGAAAGCCAGGGAAGCACTGCTTGCAAGGGTGTGTAACAATGGGATGGGGTCAGTGGTTTTAAACTAGAGCAGGGTAGGTTTAGATTAGACTAGGAAGGTCTTTGCTGTGAAGGTGGTGAGACACTGTAACAGGTTGCTCAGAGAGGTGGTGGAGAGCCCTTCCATGGAGACATCCATGGTCAGGCTTGATGAAGCTCTGAGCAGTCCGATCTAGTTAAAGCTGTTGCTGCTTACTGCAGGATGAGGTTGGACTAGATGACCTTTAAAGGTCTCTTCCAACCTAATTCATTCTATGATTCTAGGATTTTAAAAACACTTAGATACTTCAAAATGAAATTAAAATCAGCTTCTTTAGAAAATATGTATTTCCTTTTCCTTCTAAATTACTTATGCCTTCTTCCTATTTCTAAAGAAACCACCCTTTTTAGGAACTGATTGGATACTTCCACAAAAATATGTGTTTCACCAACTGCCTCTAAGTGATAGAATTATTTGTGGATAATTTCTAGATAATTTCTATTTGCTATCTGGCTTGATGAAGATCTTCTACATTACCTGTTACGCAGCATAATGCTCTTTTGTGATAGGGGGTAAGTGAAGGCTAATTTAATTCTCTTGTCTTTAGCAAGTTGGCTTTCATAAAGACCTTCTTCTTGTACAATTATACTTACTTGGTTACTAAATGACAGTTTTCCTCAAATTCTGGAGGCTCTCTGAAAGTCACATTGCAAACTTGCCTCTTGTGTGTCTTGAATGCTTGTCAAACAGGGCGATATCCTGATTTTAATCCCCTATACACAGGGATATTTTGAACCTGACCCCTTCTTCCTCCTGTGACCCAGTTCACAATCAGAAGGGAAATACTTACTAATCTTATTTTCAGAAGCAGAAGACAAAAATCCAACCCCTGTATTAAAGCAATGCCAACAGCTTGGAAATAAATCACAGTGAATATTTTCCCCCTGTATTGTAAAGTTTCCTCATTTGCAATCCCAAGCAAAATTTTCTGAAGTACCTCAAGTAATTTAGGCATCAAAATCCCACTTTTCAACACAAAGTAAGCAGTAGACCTTTTCATTTCCTAACTGCATAAGACTGATCACGGTTTTTCCCATATATCTACTTCCTTTAGATTTATTTTTTTTTATCATGTATTTATACGTTTGGCATAATAGGGGACAAACTTTAATTTGGGCCTCAGGCATTATTGTAATACAGGTAATAAGCAATAATTATAGTAACAGATGTCGCCAGCTTGTAATTCCATTCTCAAGGAAATTCTAACTCCTTTATTTGAGAATGCAACTCTTCAACAGGAGTTTTTACTTATTTCTCTCTAATAAGCCTCTGGCTCCTTTTTGAAAGCAGATAATACCCCACAAAATTTTTATTCTCTTAACATTCCAATCTGGTTACATTGCCTTTTAAGTCAATCCTTTATGTTTTCCACAGTTTGCTAAATATTAGTCTCCTTTCAAGCCATACCACCCTGGGTTGCCTTCATCCTACCATCTCAGTTTATTTTCTCCCTCTTGTGACCCCTCTACATCTGAAAGATGCAACAATAGCAAGTCCTTTGAAATCATCCACCAATTAACTGTACTTATCTATAAAATAGATTCAGTCATTTCATCTACTTCCTAAGAGTTTTTTCAAATCCTATTGAAATCACCTTGCTTTCTCTTTGAACTTTGCTAAACCAGTTCTTTAATGTCACACCTATTAATTTAATTTCTCATAATTCCCGCCTTCTTTGGATACATACTTCATGCTGATATTAATGCTATGGCATTCTGGGCTGCCTTGTGAATGTGTTGTGCTATTTCTCAGTTTAAATTGAACTTCTCATCACAGGTCTGCTTCTGCTCTTCCTTATTTTTCCCTGGCTCTTGATTTCATATCAAAATGTTATGAATTTTGAATTTCTTTTGACCCTCAGTGTTTTTTCACAGTACATGAGTAGGAAATCAAATAAAAATCAAAAATCATTTGCTATAGGTTGGACCCTTGTTCAGCCCAAAGTTTTCCCACAGATATAGAAGTGTAACCATAGATGCTGTAATGGGAATTGGAAAACAGTTACTGAGGAAGGAATTTGCCTATTATGATGAATGTTAGATTCAACTCCTGCCTCTGGAAATTGTTGTACGTGAGAGAATAAGCAGCTGATATGGTCTCAAATAAGGTCATATATTTAGGGCTTTTTTTCTACTTCTGCTTTTATTTTGGGAAGAATGAGGAAATCTTTAATTTTAGTCTCCAGTGGTTCACTTGTGCACGGGACAGTATTTATATAGATTCCATCAAGCTCAGAAAGTAAGCGGGTTGCGTCAAAAATAATGTAAGGAAGACTGTCAGGACAGTTAACAGTGGATAGCCACAGAAGTCAATGAACAGATGTTCTTGTTAGACTAAACTTTCAGAGGGTTTTTGTGGAGATATGCAGTATGTATAATGTAACTCTTAGGTCACTGCATTGTAAATTCCATAAGCATTTATTTAATAGGGTATTGAGAAAGTATGCTACTGAACCACTAATCAGAAGAGAAAATGAGAAGTGTTGGGCTAGAAATAAACTTGGCTAAACCGAAAATTCTTATGAGGAAAATCAACCTGTTAGATATATTGAATATAGTTTTGGAATTACAACTTTGTTTTCAATGCTTATTCTGTCAGTGGGTCATTTGCATTTGTCTTTAAATAGAAGGCTAATTTATGGAGGCCAGTTTCAAAAGAGACCCTCTTGTGTTTAGGTAGAACGTAGCACATTTAATGATTAGACCTAATACAACTTTGAATTGTAAGACTTCATCATGGAATCAAGTGTTCCAGCAGAACTGAAATCAGGCTTCAAATATATGACTTTCTTAACAGAACATTAGAGAGAACATTTGTGCTTATTTTGGCTTTTTGCTTTAAGATACCCTGTAACTTACTGCTTTCTGATTTCTCAGTCTTGTTAGCAACATTATATTGTGTTCTCTAACCAACGTGTGCCACTGCTTCAATCCACAAAAGAAAAGCACTATAGACTGACAAAGAAAAAAAAAGGTTAAAACTGAAAGTATATACTTGGACAATTTTTCTTCGCTTAAACTGAGCATGATAAAAGGAGTATAGAATAGCTTTAGCTAGAAAAAAAAAAAAAGGTGTATGCCATCCAGAAAAACAAAAGAAAACAAAAAACCAACAACTAGATCTACAGATTTTGACCCATGATACAAAAATAATGCATCTTTATTATTCTTTTACTAAGCTGTCATTCTAATGAAAGGTTTTACTCATAAAAAATGGATGCAGAAATCAAGAATTACTCTTCCATCCCCTCATCTTTATTATTGAGGATTTCTATTAACATTTAGTGAAATTAGTCCTTGTCTAATACTAGATTAAAAACTGAATCCTGAATAGGTCTTCATTTCTGAAACCTCCAGTTTCATAAAAAATACAACTTAAGAAACTTCTGAGTTCTTTATCTCTCATATGTGCTCAGTCTTTTTTTTTTTTTCCACCACATACTATTTCTTTTTTAACAAAAGCCCCAAGAACACATATTCATTCTTTGCTTTCTTCCATGCTTACCTTCTGTTCAACTTGAATGACAATTTCTTGCTGTAGCATGTAAGCACACATTCCCCCTGGGAACTTCTGTAGTTTTGCAGATCCATAAACAAGAGCGGGCCATGTGCAATTTATCCCAGAAAACCAGCACTTTCTATAGTGAGGAGACCAGGCCAAAGCTCTTAACCTGAATTCTTCAGATCTTTAAAAATCAGCTTTCCCTCTACCTTTATCTATTCCTTTTATTTTAAAAATCCTTGGACCTGATTAATGATAATGGTCAAATTCAGATTTTCAAAACTGGGATTTCTCTCTGCATTTTGAAACCTGATAATTTCTTTGCATTCTACCATTTGAAAAGTACATCTTTACCTTCTAGGTAATGTTACATCCTGTTAATTATAGTAAGAATTGTGGATGCTTAAGAAATCATAAAGATTGTAAGCATGGAAGTATACTAGTTTAAAGTACTTAACTGCTTACTAGAAAACAATCAGTAAATGGAAAAGCTGGAATTAGAAAACTTTTCTAGTCCAGATTTATTTTCCTTTTCACACATTGTGTCAAATGTGTAGCTAGTGTATATTGCAACTACCATGGTGCTCTTCATTCGGCGACAGTTCTTTCATTTCTGTTTGTGGTTTATTCTTGCTTTGAATCTGAAATGCAGTCTAATTCACTCAGGTCATGGTGTTTATAAAGTAGCAGAGATGGTGAAATCCATTCCTGCAGACAATGAGTTAGAAATTTTTACTTCAAACTGTACTTTGGCTTACTGGCTATAGCAACCATTCAATCTGCAAATTCCTCAAGACTGTAGATTGCATCATATGATGCATGTGACATAGCTAACTCAGCCTCAGATTAGGATTTTGGTTTTGTTTATTTGCTTGCTTGATTTTCAGTGTTGGGTAACAACACTAAAATCCAGCATATCATCATCATTGGCTGGTTACACTCTTGAGCTTGACCATATTTAGAGAATTTTTTTGTGTGTGCAGTATGAAATATAACTATGAAATTATTATAATTCATTGAAGTTCCCAATGAAGAAACTGGCTTCCGCTGGTCTTGACTGGTGGACCCTCAGCTGGGTTAAAAACTGGATGGATGGACAGGCCCAAAGGGTGGTGGTGAGTGGAACTAAATCCAGCTGGAGGCTGGTCACAAGTGGTGTCCCACAGGGCTCAGTCCTGGGTTCAGTCTTACTCAACATCTTTATCAATGACCTTGATGAAGGGATTGAATGCTCCCTCAGTAAGTTTGCAGATGACATTAAACTAGGAGGAAGTGAATACGAGTCAGCAGTGTGCCCAGGCGGCCAAGAAGGCCAATGGCATCTTGGTTTATATCAAAAACAGTGTGGCCAGTAGGTCTAGGGAGGTAATTGTGCCCCTGTACTCGGCATTGGTGAGGTCACACCTTGAGTACTGTGTCCAGTTCTGGGCCCCTCACCATAAGAAGGACATTGAGGTCCCTGAATGAGTGCAGAGAAGGGCAACCAGGCTGGTGAAGGGGCTGGAGGGCAAATCCTATGAGGAACGGCTGAGGGAGCTGGGGCTGTTTAGCTTGGAGAAGAGGAGCTGAGGGGAGACCTTATCACCACCTACAACTACCTTTCAGGGAGGTTGTAGAGGGGTGGGCAATGGTCTCTTGAGCCAGGTGGCAGAAGATAGGACAAGGGGAAATGGCATGAAGCTGTGCCAGGGCAGGTTTAGATTGGATATTAGAAAAAAAATTTTTACTGAAAGAGTTGTCAGGGCCTGGAACAGGCTGCCCAGGAAGGTGGTTGAGTCACCTTCCCTGGATGTGTTCAAAAAAAGGGTAGATGAGATACTTAGGGATATGGTTTAGCATAGGATGGGAATGGTTGGACTTGATGATTTTCAAAGGTCTTTTCCAACCTTGTGATTCTGTGATATCTCTAGGTGTTTTGTACTGTGTCTGATCCTTAGCTTACCAGAGATGAGTCTTTCAGGCATAACTGTTCTTCATTTTCAAAGAATTTCATTTGGGATGAGATGGAAAAAGTACCACATGAATAATATGCTGAGAAACTGGGTAATATAAAACAGTTCCAAAGTCCCCTGAAGATCACATGGATGACAGTACACAGCTGTTTGCTTTGTAACTGACTCTGTTTACCAAAGCATTAACAACCCTACTCACTATATATTTATGTGAAATTCTTGCACCCATTTCTCTACATTCAAACTGAGACAGGACATGGACTTGGCTTTTTGGGTTTTCCTATAAACTCAGTGATTTTTGGCGCCAAAGAAAACTTCAGAAAAACTGGTCTGTTCTTGGTGTCACCATTTCGAATTAAGAGTAAGAAAGATTGCAATTGCTATCCAACAAATTATATTGTTTGCCAAACTAAGACACATGAAGCACGCTCTCTTAACTGTCACTCCCATATGGAAGCATTTTGGATTCACCCCTGTTGCTGTCAGCTTCCTTTGTCTCTGGGGAAATGCCTATCCACTGAGAGAAAGAAGGAAAGGTAATGTGGTTGGTGCTGTCTGGTTTGCTGGTTTCCTCCTTCCTTCCAGCCTTCCTTCCCCCTTTTCCATCAGCTGTTGAAAATAAATATTAGTTCTTCAAGGACAAAAGACAAAATGCTTGGCTTGAACTCTAAGCTGTAAGCAAGATGGATGATCCATGCAGGATGATGTCCTGAAGACTGGGGCTAAGAGGGATCATCTGTGAGAGCTAATTTACATTTAAAAAGATCAATGCATTTTCCTCTGGAAGTGTATAATGTATCCCTCTCTAAACTAGTGCTCCAGGATTTGTTATTTCTGCTTGGGATGCCATTTGAATGAATAAATTTGTCTAATACGACCTCTGTTTGGCAAACTTCAGTTGCTGTAATGTTATAGAAATATTCATTCTTCTGATAACTTGTGCGCTTTTGAAGGACAAGACAAAATCTCCATTGCAGTTACATCACTGAGGGTGAACCTTGCAAGTGTCCTTGTTGTTCTCCATTCCTCAGCAGTCTTTATAATTTAGAAAATGTTGGGTGGGTGGATGATTACGGGTAGAAACACTGTACAAACTATGAAATTGGAGGGAGGCAAATAAAACCAGCAATCTCCAAATGAAATATACGTTACTACTAGTAAAAACCCCTAGACTACAGGCAGCTTGAAAGATGTTTATGTTCAGATTATAGATTTATGACTTAGTCTTTCCAATATTCATGAATGCAGAGAGTATTTGCCTTAGGCATGTTATAGTAGCAAAGCCTTGAAACTGGCAATAATTGCTTAACACTCTGAACAACATAATTATATATTTTTGCTCATTTTAGCAATTGATTTAGGGATGTGTATGTACATGAAAAAAAGCAAGTATGATCCTTTCAAGGAGTAAAACTGCTCTTTCATAATTTTACATTTGAAAGTTGGTTTGCCTCCAAACAAATCACACTGCTTTCATTTTACATGCATATATGCGTTATAAGTCTTATTGTTAGTGAGCCCTTTGCAGTATGGACTTAAAAGTTTAATCAACTAGAAAACATGTTCCACTGATGTTCTATAGACCTGCTGGGTTTGGAGCTGTTATGAGAAGAAATGTTCTCTTTGCAGACGCAGAAATGCAAGCTAATTATCATTCTGAAAAACAGAAATACTTGGGCAGACTTTAATTGTGGATGCATAAACTGTCGTACCTGCATCGGATGACTTTTGCTTTGCTTTGTTTTGTTTGTTTTGCTTTGTTTTTGTAACTGCTATTGTCTGGTTTTCTTTGTCAAGACTCTGTGGAGAGTGTTTAACTAAAATGATACTATTTTTTTTCATTCAGCATTCAAAAGATGGATATATTTGTAATAAAAAATAATTGATGTTTTGGTGAAATCAGACTTCTGGGCTTGTGTATACTATCAATGGCAAACTTTCATGGAAAGGTTTGAAAATGTTTCACATTAATAACCTGTGTTCATGAAAATTTTTTAAACTGTTTGGTCTGCTATTGATGGTTCATTTCTTCCTCAGTAAAAAAGAGAGAATGGGATAAGAAGCAGATATCAAATGTGGTTCTGATAGTATCTAAATACTGGGGAAAGCATATTATGGTGCAAGTTAGCAAAGAAAAAGGAAGGAAGTAGGGCCCTACAACAAAATAACTTACCCATTGTAAGAATATTGAAAATCTTTGTAACTATAAGATTTTTTTCTTTGTCTCTTTTTTTAAATCTGAAATAAAATGTTTAGGAATGATAGCAGAGAGCAATAGTTGCATCTGTCACTGTCTGTGAAGGTTATTTTCTGCTGCAGAGGGGTAAGGGATATTTCCTACGTTCTACGAAGGTGGCCACGAAAATAAGAATGAGGTTTTAGTGCTGGATGGTGTAGACAGGGTAAGGTTAATTTTTCTTTATGGTTAAATTTTTAATATCTGTATCTCTAGCACTACCAGGACTAGTGTGTTGTTTTATGGGTCCCTGCTTATAGTGTCTGACCTCCTCTAACCACTGAAGACATACTCATATGGACATGCATGCACAAACACATAATATCAGAGGCCTTGAAAACCCTGCGGATGTCCTCCAACTTTTAAAATGGCTGATGGATACAGAATCCATATTCAAATAGATGGCATCTATAAATATTTCTGGGGAAAAAAAGTGCAGCAAAAGTGAATGACATCTTCAGTAATCAAAATATACTGTTTTAAATAAATTGAAACAATTATATGAAATGGGATATTTTCCCCAAATCCTGGAATGCTGGTAGATGTTTAAATGCCCCATTCTTAACTCCTTGGATCTTTAAAATGTTTATTAAAGCTTAGTAAATCTTATGTATCTCATTGCCATCTTGACAAACTCTCAGTGCTAAAGGGTTTAATAAAAATGTAGATCGTAACAGCTGCTACACTCGGTGTTCTTCCCAACTTCAGATGATTTATTTTTGAAGTTTTATTTCTAAAAGCTTCCATTTAATTGCTGTGTGCTTTAATTGGGCTTCAGTATGCTCATCTTTTGATCACAGTGCAAGCAGCAAACCATGCTTGGATAAATGTTGAGGGTGTCTGTAGCTTGATGGAGTGTGTATATGACTATCACTCCTTGGACACCCAGGATATCGGTTCAGTTATTGGGATGGTGCAAATTGTAAGCAAATCACAGATCCTAACAGCACTACTATTAGATCCATGCTGTGTGATAGCTTAAGCACGGCTTTCAAGAAATGGGAAGGAATAATAACCCATTGCCCTGATAGCATTTAGTAATTAGTCCCCTAGGTAAAAGCGGAAGCTGAGAAACTGTGGTATTGAAGTTAATTTGCATTCTCAAGGTGTTTCACCAGATAATTGAATCCAGTTCATGTGTCTTCTAAAAATTAGATTGATCTTTACCCATACGCCTGTTTTCAAACTCAGAATAAAAGCGGGAAAATGCTTGAATCCCTTAGCTTCTATAATAACCTATTATCAAACAGTTTCCCCATAGCATATGGGTTTCTAAACCCGTACTTGATCTTGCACAATGTATTATACATCATAACTACAGGTATTCTAACTATATAATTTTCTCACCTTTCTTATTTTTAATTTATTTGAGCAGTCATTTGATGTAATGGCACGGATCATTACTGGTTATTTGTGGTGTCAAAAGGATTTCTTTCACTAATTTTAAATCTGGTTCTTTGGTTCAATTTAGTAGCTCCTTATACTGGTATTAAAGGGAAGAGGTGAGCATTATTTAACTCTTAATATTTTTTATTATGGCATACTCTGTTTTCTGTCATCTTCCATTTGTGTCCATTCCATAATCTATTCAGTCCTTTAGTCTGCTGGAGCGACCCCATGTGTTCAATTATTTTTAGTTATCGTTACTTAAAGTTTCCATTTCTGTAACTTGTTTTACATAACTTCTTTCTGCTTTGATGAGACTATTTCAGTAAAGTGCACACACATATATATCAAGACACACACACACAAAAAATAGAAGTATATAAGGATGACAGACATTACCAGAATCACCGAGTTACAGGGCACAATCACTTCCCTAGACCTACTGGCCACACTATTTTTTATACAAGCCAGGCTGCAGTTGGTCTTCCTGGCCACCTGGCCACCTGAAGTCCAGGTAGACCACATCCACAGCCTTCACCTCGTCCATTAAGCGGGTCACCTTGTCATAGAAGGTGATCAGGTTAGTTTGACAGGATCTACCTTTTGTAAACCCATGTTGACTAGGCCTGATCCCCTGGCCAGTACTCATGTGCTGCGTGATAGCTCCCAAGATGACCCTCTCCATGATATGGTGAGGTCACACCTCGAGTACTGTGTCCAGTTCTGGGCTCCCCACCATAAGAAGGACATTTAGGTCATCGAGCAAGTGCAGAGAAGGGCAACCAGGCTGGTGAAGGGGCTGGAGGGCAAATCCTATGAGGAGCGGATGAGGGAGCTGGGGGTGTTTAGCCTGGAGAAGAGGAGGCTGAGGGGAGACCTTATCACCACCTACAACTACCTGAAGGGAGGTTGTAGAGAGGTGGGCGATGGTCTCTTCAGCCAGGTGACAGGAGATAGAACAAGGGGAAATGGCACAAAGCTGTGCCAGGGCAGGTTTAGATTGGATATTAGAAAAAAAATTTTTACTGAAAGAGTTGTCAGGGCCTGGAACCGGATGCCCAGGGAGGTGGTTGAGTCACCTTCCCTGGATGTGTTCAAAAAAAGGGTTGATGAGGTACTTAGGGATATGGTTTAGCATAGGATGGGAATGGTTGGACTTGATGATCTTCAAAGGTCTCTTCCAACCTTGTGATTCTGTGATTCTGTGTGATCTTCCCCAGGACTGAGGTCAGACTGACAGGCCTGTAGCCTACAGAAGAGGATACTGAGGGGTGACCTCCCTAATGTCTATAAATAGACATGTAAAGGATGAGAGACAGGAGGATGGAGCCAGGTGATGGCCAGCACATAGGGCAGTGGGTGCAAACTGGAGCATAACAAGTTCCATGTGAACATAAGAAGAAACTTTTCCACTGTGAGGGTGACAGAGCACTGGCACAGGCTGCCCAGAGAGGCTGTGGAGTCTCCTTCTCTGGAGACATTCAAAACCTGCCTGGACATGTTACTGTGTGACCTAACCTAGGTGATCCTACTCTGGCAGCGGGGGGTTGAACTAGATGATATTTCAAGGTCCCTTCCAACTCCTAATATTCTGTGATTCTGTGATTCTCAGACTGGCCATCTTCCAGCAGGGCCTCATGTCTATTTCTCAGAGACACCTGGGGAGGCAAGGCAGGCAAGGAGGGTGCTCACCTTCTGCCACTGCCATGAACTTGCTTCCAGTCACCCCTTTCATTTAGGCTTCTGTCTTCCGCCTGATAGGAGCAGGATACAAGGGTCCCTTGATCCTGGGTTCTATTTCTGGTGGGTTTTCCCATTTACATTGCATGGATAGAAGAGCCTGGCTCCACTGGCCTACCTCCATTTCCGCCTCCCTTTTTTTGATCAAAACATGCTTTCTTCTGGCTCACCAGTAACTCAAAGTTTGCACTGTTCCATTTTCCTTACCCACAATTTTGATGTAAATTTGTTTCTTGCAAGGGCATTTGGATCTTTCTCAGTTAAAAAGAAAAAAGGGTCTTCCCAAAAGAAAGCTCTTATCTCCTCTTAAGAAGATGATGCTAGAGAAAGATTCTTAAAGCATTTGGACATCCTTATCTTTGACATGACTTTGAAAATCGCAACCTGTGAGTTCTGTTGATACATTAATATTGATTTTATTGTTTGGTGGGAGGGGTTTTTTTGCTTGTTTTATGATTCTGGTAATGTCTGTATATAACAAAAGACAAACAACAATGTTGATTTTTAATTGTAAAATTGAAAATTAAAATGAAAACAAAAATGTTTTATTATTTGTTATATATATGTATTGGAGGGTTGGAATATATTCATGCACACAGATGTATATAAGCACAGAACTATATGTATGTATCCATAAGTGAAGTCGTAATGGAGATTGGAAATAATTTACATTGGTCATGATTTTCTGCCCTAAATGTCCATCATATCTACTGGGCTGTAATGCAAAGTGCTTTGTGTAACCCTTAATTTGATGTAATTGCACCTACCATTTCTGTGTTTTATGCTAAAGCATTGTCCCTGATCCTAAACTAATTTTCTCATCAATTAAAGGAACAATAGACACTAGATAGTCTATGTAACAGCCTAAAATACAGAGATTAGCTGAGAAGCTAGAAGAGATTAAGAGTTACCAAAAGATACGTTCTTACCGAGGGCAATATCAAAAGATGGTGTGTCTCAGTTGCTCTAGGAATTTATAGCCAGGTGCTGTATTAAAACTTTTCTTTTTGTTAGCTTTATAAAGATGAATCTCTATGTGAGTGGCAGAAGTACAGCCTGCATGATATAGCCAAATGTCAAGAAAAATGTTCACTGTGGCCACAGCACCTGCTTTATACTTTTGTAATTTAACTGCTGAAAATTCTAGCATATTTTTACTTTCTTCAGAAAAGTTCTCATGAATTTTCTTAGTATTTCTACTAGCCATTTTGAAGTTACTTCCCTAAACAACTACCTGATGTCCCACAAAAAGTATTTTTATTAAAGCTTTGAAAAGCATTCTTTCCGTAGTAGATCAACATGCAGCTCAGTGAGTATGTGAAGTCATAGATACTTTTTCCTTTCTGGAATCTTTAGTCTGTCTACTTTTGCTTTTTTCTCGAAGTATGGGTTTGTTGAGTTGTTTTTTTTTTAATTTTTTGTTGAATGCTTCATCTTCTCTGATTATGTAGACAAAATTTTGCTATAATAGCCTCTTTCACCTTCTTTTAGGCTTGACTACAGCTCTAGTCTCTTCATTACTGTCTTTGTGTAATGAGTTTAAAATATTCCAAGTGGACAATAAATTTAAACTTGTAATAAATGATAAATCTTATATTTGTGGCAAGTTTTTATGCGTAAAATTATGTATGCTGTCACTTAATTGAGTAAGAGTTCATTTAGATTAGTTTTCATTAAAAGAATATGCTTTCTACAATAGAAAAAACCTCCTTGTTTTCCCTTAGGAAGGAGTCTGCAGAAATCAAAGTGATCCATATCTAATTCCTTGAGAGACAAAAAGGCTTATTAGAATGGGTAACAGTCAAAAAGGGCACCCCTTCCACTGGTTGTGGTTGGTTGCAGGTTTTCATGAAGATTTCAGTTTTATAATATCCTTATCAGAAGAATATGATCCATACCTGTTTACGTGCAAACCCTGGAATTTAAAACTAAACCCTGAACTGAAGTGCTTATCTTAGCTACAAGCTTTTTCTACAATGAAGGGACAATTCATATTTTTCAAGACATGGGTTCATTGTTTGTTTATGAACTAAATATCTATAGAGAGCAACATAAGGCAAAAAATACCTGTTAGTGTAACAAAGATTATCTCCCATATGGTGTACCTTTATCTTCCAAAGTGATTCATTTTGAAAAGCAAATTTATTATTTTTTTTTTTTCAAATTACAGGTATGGCCAGGCCAAATTCCAGCCTCACCATACAGGGCTGAATAAAGTGGACCATTGTTAATGTGCAATGGGAAGAACCAGGAGCCTTTGACCTTAGTTCCATTTGTTAAGAAATTAAAACAGCCGGAGCTGAGTCCAGGCATTTTTGAACTGCTGTCCAGAACCTACTCATGACTGACCAGTGCAATAGCCAGAGAAACTCCAATGATTTGTCTTCCTATAAATACATTCTGCATGGACTGTATGAAATGGTCATTCATTTTTTGCTACTTGCCTCTTACCTGACATTACAAATAAAGGAAAGTCAATTAGTACATGTTTTAGTGGTGGTTCTTGCCACTTTGATAAATGTCATTATAAATGAAAAATTAATAATTGCAACCTTACATGTAGCCTGAAAAATTAACCGCATGCCCCCCATATGGAAATGAATGAAGAAAAATTATTTGAAAACAGGCTGCTGGGAATTAATCTAACACATCAGTGGGGCAAACATTTCCTGCATGGGCAAGGGGGAAAGAAAGCCCAACAGGCTAAGCTGCTTTCATTTATTGCAGTTCAGACCAACAGGCAGCCTTACCCCTCTCTCTTTGGAGCAGGTGTCAGAAATTATTCTCTGACACTCAGATTGTGGTGGATACATGCAATGGATTTGCTTGAGCTTCTCTGTTGTTCTGCTCTGTTTGTACATCAGCCCTCCTTTGAAAGTGGGACACTATTGTTACACCACACGTCATCAGGCAAAATGCCCATGTGTCAAGTCTGGGAGTTACAGAGATTGATATAAGAAGTAGTCTAGGATCATACTGACAAGCATCCAAAGTGCTGCAGATTCACTGAGGAAATGAGGTTAGATTACACCACAGCACAGCCTAGGCTATCTCCCTACTGAGACCATTTCACTTACGTCAGGTCTTCATTGCCTCAGACTGAGGTGGGATACAGTTCCTCTAGCAGTATCATTTTGTTTACCATTAAAAAATCCCAAAATTACTGTTTAGCATTTCTGTCTCCGCCGCCCCCCCCCTTTTTTTTTTCCTTTTTTTTTCCCCCGAAAGAAAGGGTTGCTAAAACTGTTCATGGTGATTGATACAGAGTGTTTCTGAATGCTGGAAACATATCTAGTAATTACACTGTTCAGACATGAAGATTGTATTACCTCAAATTGCCTGGAATGATGTCAATTTATCAAACTTCCTGAGAGAAGTTCATCTCTGCTGTAAAGCGATCACTTCTCTCTCTGTTAGCTTGCTTTATCTAATACAGAGGTTCCAGAGGGGATTTATCCACTCTCTTTTTCAACCTCATCCTCCTTTGGATTCTGCCCGACCAATGGGGAAAAAATGAGAGTGTGTTTTGCGACTGCCTTGTTTATTTTATTGTCTTTCAGTGCAGTGGAGGGAGAGGATGTATAATTTGATTTGAAAACCCAAGACAGTTAAGCAACAGGGCTTCGACAGAGCAGCAGTAATCATGTCTGCTTACTGAGGTAAAACATGGCCTGTTTGTATTCCAGACAGAGGATTTCAATTATGCTTGTTTAAAACTAACAGATTAAAAAGCATAAAGATTCATTTCCTATTAAGCACTGTTTTGGTGACTCTTCAATGCAAGTACCACAGCATACTTCCTGGGCATTTTCCTGCCTGTTTAATGCTGCCAGAAAGAAGAAAACGCATTTGTAACATGTTTTTTGCACATTAACAATCAATCGGTGTCCTAGAAAATGATTTTTTACCCTTTGGACTATCAACAACAGAATAATTTGCTTAGTTAGATGTGCAGATGTAGCATTCTCAGCCTTTTTTTACTGTGGTGTCATTCCAGTGCTTTCAGATTGGCTGACCTAAAAATAAATGTGAGGTTATCAGAAGACTTGTCTTCTGTTCGACTTGTCTTATTTGAACGACAGTTACTCTATGTCAATCTCGACTATTATCACTAAAAGACTAAAATTATGCATGATTTCTTAATAACCTAAATTAATATTTTTTAAGAGGTTGCTTTCAGTCCCTTGGTAAGGACATATGTTTTCATATGATTTTCCTCCCTGTCATTAAGATCTAAGTTCTGTCTATTATGAGGTAGGTGGTTTCCTAGTGTAGACTGTTTTGCGTTAAAATGCAAGATTTTAATACATCCATTTGTTCCATAGTGCTATACAAGTACCAAATAGTTTTAAGAATGCCATGGTCATACAGAACAGTAAGTACTGACTAAAAACAATAGTTCTGGTGTTTGTAATCTGTTTATAAAGTTATCATAGGGCTGAAAGGATGCAGGCAGCTATATTCCTTTAATGTATCTTAACCTTCAAAGAAGCAGCATAAACAGGGCTGCTCCAGTGCCTCCAGAACCCCCACTTTCCCCTGTCATGAGTGGAACCAAACTGTCGGTAAGATTCAGAGCTTATCTAGACTCATCTGCTTCAAATGTGTTTCAGCTCAGGGAGGAACTTCCCGCTAAGAAGTTAAAAAAGTCTTTGGGGACTTTATTACCTTTACTTAGAACAAAAGGAACGCTTCTTGGCTTTGTATTTTACAAAGACACCCAGGCAGTTTAATCTTTCAAGTAATGCATCCTTGTGATTTAACTAATTAAGCAACCCCAATGATGTACTGCTGGGAAAGTCGGGCAAGACCTCCTACTCTGGATGTGTAGTCCAGAGTACCAGTGAAATAACACAGCGACTGCAACTTGTCAAAGGCCCTGTTAACGAGGACAAATGGGTGCTAAATAAAATACAATCCAGGTTTAGTATCCTTTGATAACACTTCATCTTGTAATTTTCATACTACGTTTCTGCTATATCTATATCCTACACTACCCACATTTTTTATACTATCAGGCTTACATTCTTGATATGAGTGATTTTATATTCATAACATTTCTTCAGGGAGTAGCTCAGAGAATAACTCAAGGAATACCTGAATTATTTTAAAAATGTAGAACCTTCCCCAGGTTTGATTTAGGTACCGGTTAGCATATGTTTTCAAAGCTCTTCCTCAGGAAGCACTATTACTGATGTACACTTTAATCTTTGAACTGCTTCCAACAATGAACCATCTTCTACTTTGCAGTGGGTTGACCCTGGCCAGAGGCCAGATGCCCACCAAAGTTGCCTTATCACTCCTCCCTCTTCAGCTGGACAGGGGAGAGAAAACATAATAAAAGGTTTATGGGTCGAGGTAAGGTTAAGAAGGGATTTTTTCACCAATTACCACCACAGGCAAAACAATAGTTGACTTCAGGAAAGTCAAAGACACCTTCTTCCTGGGCTTAAATTCACTCCCAGTTTTCTCTACCTCGTCCACCCAAGTGATGAAGGGTGACAGGGATTGGGGGGCTGTGGTCAGTTCTTCACACTTTGTCTTTGCTGTTCCTTCCTCCTCATGGGGAAGACTTCTCACAGTCTTCCCATGCCCCAATGTAATGTCAGCTTTGGCCAGTGGGGCAGGTCCACAGTGGAGCCATCTGGCATTGGCTCTATGGGACACTTCTGGGATGTTCTCACATAAGCCACGCCTGGCACCTCCATCCCTGTCATGCAAACCCAGTACATTGTTATATTTACATGGGCAATTACAATGATGTCAGGTCCATGTCTCTTAAGAATCACTCTAACTGTACTAGTCCACAATGCTACCTTTTGCTTTCCTCCTCACCAAGCATCTTAAAGACTTTATATCTTAAAGACATTATATGATGCCTGGATTTATATATAAATTTTTAATAGGCTTTTACTATTTTTTTTAATGACCTAATGGGCTGCTTCATACATTCCCAGCACAAACTGTCTTGCATTGCCACATGCCAAAAAGAAAGCCTGCTGTTACTGTGCCTGCTGTCGCTATTAGATTACATAGCATAAAAATCACTGTCCACTGAGGAAGAGCACGTTGTCAGCACTGTCTGCCAAAGCGACACTGAACAATTTAGGTCCTATCTCCCACTGTGCTGTACTCCAGGAAGGCATTCAAGGAAAATAAAACGACCATAGCTTGCTGTCAGGCTTAAGAACGTGTTCTGTAAAATATGCCATGAATAATTCCCTTCTTTGCCATTTCTTTACAAGCTGAAGTCTCCTGAGGAAAGATGTGTGTAATTTGACAGTATTTTGCTATTGTGAAGTAAGAATTTTAGCTCTATTGTCAAATTGTGTGCATGAATATCTGTTAGTGTATCTTATTTTAAGTAAGTATAAGAAAACTCCAAGTCTCTAATCAAGGCAACAAGAAGTCAATAAAGACCAAGGCCTTGCCTGTATATAATCTCCCAAACCACCACTATTTACAACTGAAATTATTTTCTAACTTCATACAGTTAAACCAGCACAGGCCTGTATTTTGACATGATAAAGATGCTAAGATTGCAAGATCCCAGTCAGTAGTGACATTTACAATATCACATTAATAAATAAATTAATGAGAAATATATTTAAAATTATTTTTAAATATACATACCTATAAGGAATGTGCAATATTTATCTTTGTTTTTATAGTTGCTGCTGTTGTTGTTCCTAAGATTTTTACAGTATGGATCATCCTTTAATGTGCTTGGATTGAATGTCATAGTGTATTTCAGGCTGAAGCTTTCTCAGTGAGATGGATGTGTTTAAATTCCAGCGGGAGTTTTTTCAAGGGGCAAGTGTCAATGCCAGGTAGATTTGATACAGCAATTGGAAACATGACACTGCTATCTTGTGGGAATTCTTTTTTCTTTTTTCCTCCATGTTGTGTCACTTCCCCATCTCCCCATTTCAGTTGAATTCAGCTCAAAAAGCACAACTGGCTCTGTTCATATACAGATTCCTACCAGGCAAAAAAACTGATGGGGCATTTTGTTCCTTAATGGTAGGGACTGCTTTGCATGGAAGTGGGTTTTGTTTTGATGAAATCTTAGTTATGACTATTCTCTTGCTTTTTCAGCAAGGCATAATTCATACTCCCCCTTTTACATGTTCACAATGATGTTGATACAGCACTCCAGAATTAAGAATTAAGAATAGTGAGCTTCTAGTTTAGGCAGTGATGGGGCAGGAAATGAGGAAAATGGTAATATCATCCCTCTTGCACTGAGGATAGGTGGCAGCAGCAGCAAATCTCTATCTTAAACACAGGATTTAAATGCCTCTCTGCGTTGTAGGTTCCTAAAAAGGCAGCTTGAGCTATTTAACACTATGTATAAAATAAACTATAACAGCAATGGTATATAGTGGTGAGAGGGTGGAGATTTTTCAGGCTAGTAGGGCAAGTGGGTGAGTAGTTGAGAAAAAAGGAGAAAGAAGCATCAGTAGAGGCTGTGAGGAAGGGATGAGAATCAGGGGACATATGGCGAATTTAGAAGGGTAAGAAGTCTTTTTGTTGTTGCTGTTTAGTTTCTGCCCCACCCCCTCCCTGATGTGCTTGCAACCCTTTCACTGAACTGATTTTTAAGAGGCAATTCAAAGGTGTACTTCAGGGTTGTCCTCTTTTGCCCTCTATTCCGGACTGCAGCCTAAAGCTCCCAGGCAGTTGGAGGGAGGAAAGGAGGAAGCGAGGCAGGAAGGTAGGAAGGCAGGAAGGAAGTTAGTTTAATCTCCTATGATGTTAGTGCTACCCAGATGTCATCTCTACCACCAAAGAAGTGTTTTGTGGATATTTAAATTTAATTCAAGGGTTTAGAATTGCTATAGTGTGGTCTGGTGCAGTAACTGTACCTGTTTGAAACATTTAGACAAATGTGATGCGATGCTGATCTTCAAAACTGTGGCCAAATTGGAAAACAAACAAACAAGCAAGAGGGAAATCTCCCTACCACAGCTTTCCCACTAAACATTTGCACAGTATATGCAGACAGAAGAGAGTCATGACAGGCTGGAATATTTTGGTTTGTTGTTATTTTTTCTTTTTTAGCATAAAACTCAACATTAAAGAATCTGGAAAAGTCTTTGCAGTGTATAAGCATTTGGCAAGGAGAGAAAGGATTATTTTTAACAATAAGGTTCTACAGTTAAAACCACTTGGCATCTTTGCTTGTTTAGTACATGACATAGAGTAAGACCCGCTAACAGGTAAATAGTTCCTGGGGAAGGAGGGGAAGCAAGAAGGAGCAGGGGGAAATCAATGAACAGACATCTTTGTGGTGACATTCTCATCATCTGAGCTGGAAACTGGAAGCTTGAAACAGTCTTTGCACCTTAAGTCATCAATAATTTTCAAACATCATCCTCAATAAAAGATGTGGGCCTGATGGATGATAGTGGAGTGCTGATTTTAAGTCTCCTTGTGGCTCAATTTCTTGTTGGCGCTGGTATACAAAAACAAGTGCAAGTGGCCTCTGCACCCCCACCCCATTTTTTTAACCAGTAAGTATGCTAGCATGAAGCTTTTAAATATTTTATATCTAGAGTGCCTTTTTCATTAAGAATACACTTTTACTTCCTGACATTGAGAAAATGGATCAGGATCATCACTTTTAAAAATTTTGTTTAAATGCAGATTTTGAATGGCTGCCAGGACTGAATAAAAAATCCCTGCAGAACAAACACTATGAAAATCAATAGTGTTCTTTCCAGGGAGGTATATTTATCTGGTCATGTCTCCTCACATTTCACTGTAGTACTTTTTGTGGTTTTAAGCCTTTTTTCTTTCATAAAATTGATGCCATATACCTGGTTAAGCTAAAAAAAACCTCTTGCACTCTGTGGGTCTTAAATAAATAACAGATAATCATAATTAAATAGGTGCTTCTTAAGGATCTTTTAAATTTTATATTCTCAATATTGCAAGGAAGAATTCCAAATTATCTTTACATCTGTTCTTTAACATGTTATTGGCTTGTACATATGAATAGAACCACTTGTGCAAAACTTTAGATTTATCTGAATTCCCCTGGTTTTCCTTTTTCCTTAGTGGTTTTTTTTTGAGTGAAGAACTAGTCAAAATGAAGACTGAATTTTGGCTGAAGGGCTTGATAGAATGTTGTTTTGTACCTGTGCCTTCTGGACAGATCTCTGCATCCAAACCAGATCTAACCTCATCCTGCTGCTTTCATCCTGCCTGTTCAGATCTTTCACTAGAGAATTGTTTCAGATGAAAAGATATACAGGTTAAGATTATAAATGAAGTCAACTAGTTTTCACTGAAATGGGTTAATAAACATGTTTTCAAGTTCTAAGGAGGTAGCATCTAGCAGCAGGACAGCGAAGAGCAAGAGGCAGGCAAGTAGCAGTAGCTACTCAAGCTGGTATATTTGTAGCCAAAAGAAAGAGATGTCAGAAAGTTCTTAAAGAGTTTATACCCACGGACTGTTGACATCCTCAAACACTGATGTATTGCAAACTGTAAAGATCATACCTAAGGTATGTATAAATGCCAGCAATTAAAGGGAAAAAGAACAAAGAAGAGGAGAGGAGGTGAAGGAAATGGGAAAGGGGGAAAAGGGGAAAAGGAAAAAGGGGAAAAAAGGGAGGGAAGAGAAAGGGAAAGGGAAAAGTAATGGGGAGGGAAGGGAAGAGAGAATGGGAAAAGGAAAGAAAAAAGGAAACGGGAAATGAGCTGAAAGAAACGGAAAGGAAAGGAGTGAAAGTAAAGGAAGCTACTAAAATTTTATATGAAGGGGAAAAAATGTTTTCTCATTCTAAATTGGTTCAGCAAGGGCATAGTTATGAAACATAGACCAGAAATATTTCCCTCATAAAAGCCTCATTACACACAAGACTTCTCAGCAATGACCTCTTTAAGTCTTCTGACCACTGCAGTCTTTCCAGGGAAGAAAGAAATAGTGGATTTGTGACAGAGGATGTACCAGATCAAGTGTTCCTATGATCTTCTGTAATTGTTAAAAAACAATTCTTGAGTAAGTAAAGAACAAAACACACAAGACATAATTTCCATCATAGCAGTTTGTTGTCCAAATGAAAATCTTGCCAGAGATAAAATATAGTAGAATTCCTACACTGCTACTAAGATATCCTGTCACGCAACTGACATTGCTCTGATGGGTTTTATAAATGATGTACTTCTGCCAGCTCAGATGCAGGCTGAGAGTCTTGCCTATTACAAAGTTTTGCCAAAACACTTTTAAAGTGCAGCAAGTATGTTCTGTATCTAATGGGAACATATTTTAAAGTAAAGGAATACGTTCCAACTATGCCCATTTTTTTTTTCCCCAGTTCTCATCAAGTAGAGGCAAAACCCAGTTATATCATTCTAAAGTATTACGCATTTGTGTTGAAAGTCATATTGTCAATATCAAATGCGGGGAGAGATGGTAAGCTTTATGATTTTTGTCATTAATCATTTTTCCACTTCTTTTTCAACCTCTAGACTTAGCCAAATGGTGCTATATACATGGAAACTACCTAGTAAAAGAACAGCTCGGAGCATGTTCAAGCATCCTGAACGTAAATGCTATTTTGGTCAAATTAGATTACCAGAGCATGACAGCAATGTCATTAGCTTATTATGTTTTGAAGTCCTTCCCAAACATATTTGCTATTTTACTTTGTTACTTTCTACTTTCCTCTATTTTCCCCCCCAAATCTATGCTTCCTAGCACAATTCTTTGTTTTGGTCAGGATAAAAGTCATGCTACTCCATGATCAGCATCTTCTCTGAGCCTTGGTACAATGAACAAATATATATCCCACAGACAAAGCCAGAAGTGAAGGGATGCAGAGGTATCACAAGAAATGGGACCAAGTCAGAACTTGTGGAGGTTTGTTACGTGACATGAGAGCAAATTCCACTGTAGCTTGTATCCTTCCTAATTCATCTGGAACCACAGATCAAGACAGAATGCCCATAAACTTACAGGGAAATGCACCTTTTGTATATTTAATTCTAAGGTATATATTGCTTGGTACACACCATGACATATATTTTTTAAAAAAAAAAAGGTGACAGACTGAACAGTGTGCATGTCCTTTGGGCATATGAGACAGAAATGTCTCATAGGCAAGGTAGGCTAAAGGTACCACAGTAGGTTAGAGTTCTTGTCTCCACTGCTGTGTGAATGTTACCTCTTACTGGGTAGGCCTGGATCACCAAACGAAAACTGCAAGTTATTCTTAATGAAAATCAGTTCAGTAATCATGTTTATTATGTATATCCCCAGAAGTTGTGGTGGCACACCCCATACCTCTCATCCGAAATCCCAAACACAGCACTGCAGTAGCTACTAGAAAGAAAATTATTTATATATATATATATATATATATAAACTAACTCTATCCTAGCCAACCCCACAACACAGACACAAAAAAAAAAAGGGTAAAAAAATGTTAGACCATGGCTCCAGAAGTAGATGTTACTAGAACAACAACTTTTCTTTTGGTAAATTTGCCTGTCTTGCAAAAGAACCAAAGGCATTCAAACACAAATTTCATACTAGCATAAAATTTGACATGCAAACCACTGAGGACTAAAGAACAGAGTCAGTCTTAATAAAATATCAGGCAAAGAAAATACTTAATGAAAAATTGGGCAGCGTGGTGGAAGGGAGTATTCAGAGAGATCTGACTGAGTTAGAAATGACTGTGAAGGCATTAGAGACCAAATGGAAACTCTTAACAAATCTCCAGGATGTACCAGCTCATTTTACCACTGTTTATTCTGTTTGGTGGCAAGTACTGTTTGGTATTGTTAGTGCTGAAGTGTGAGGCTACGTTAGCAAGGAAAAGTTCTGTTTCTGACTTGGTCAGATGAACTTAAGTTAGGAAGTTCGGATTACAACTTGAACACACTAAACAAATGAATGTTCTGCTCTAGGGAATACAGTCATGACATGCAAGGATTTTTGGGGGTTTTTTTTGTTCACTTTTTCATATTTTTAGAGATACTTTACTGTGAACATGTTAGTTACTTACATGTCATTCTTTTGAAAAATAATTTTCACTAGCCAAGATAATATTTCTGGTTATGAAAGCACCTGCTTACATTTCAATGACTTCAGAGACATCTAAGTATGTAAGAAAACACTTAAGCTCATACTTGAATAGCTTTTTTTCTCAAGTGAGAAATTTAATTAATAAGTGTTAGATATGTTCACGAATAAAATTAGACATGTTTCTAAATTTTTAATGAATAAGTTAATTGTTCTTTGATATAGCAAAATGATCCATTACTGAATCTTGTCCCTTGAGTAATTTGAAGATTTATATTTCAGCCTTTCACAATACCAGAGCATTCTAAACATTGAATATGGTTTATACATCACTTTTCCTTTTATTTCTATAAAAATCTTCCTGTTGATATGGGGAAAAAGATCTAATGCAAGAATGATCTTCCTATGAAATTATTCATTCATAAATAAAAGGAGTAAAATTATCTTCTCTTTTTTCACAGGACAACAAAATGTAAGTGATATTCATACTTTCATCTTTGGAAAATAAAGACATATCTGAGCAAAAGCTGCTTTATGTTATGCTCAAAGCTATGAAGACGACATACAAGGTAAACAATAACTCTTATTTGCCTTACTTTATATGCAGACACATAATCTGATTTTCAAACATTATGTGTTACTGTGAACCAGTACATTTATATGTACATCGAGTTAAATTACATAATTTGAAATTCTCTGAATATCTGCTGGCTTGTAATTCTTGTTTTTCATCAAAGAAAACAAAAAGAATCTTTTTATATTGAGTGCTTTTAAAGTGGTGGGGCACTGAAACATTTTTGCTTTCTCCTACAGATTAAGGTTTCTGTATTTTAGCATGCACTCTAGAAAAAGAAAACAGCCCAGTAGGTACAGCATATGTAGTTCTGTTTATTTATATTCGTGCTGAAACATCAGCCTGCAAGCTAGCTTTCTTTAAAGTTTGCAGTTGTACAACCAAAACCTATGCCTTCCTCTGTACTTTTCTCAAGAAAACCCAGACACAGGAACTAGAAAGTGAAAGAAAACACATGTAAAAAAATGCCACCGATTTTTTTGCAACAGTGCTAATATTTACAGTAACAAGGGGAAAAAAAGTATACAGGTAGTCCATTTTTTTCTTTCTGATAACACAGGAGGGAATTTTCAAAAACATAATTTCCCCTGAAAGACCACGTCAACCATTTTAAAATGGACATTTGTATGCATGCATTTCATTTGTATATATACATCATTTTACTATTACTATCATTCCTAGTGCCAAGAAGGAAATAGACAGCTAAAAAAAGCCTAAACACATAACTGAAATATACTGGACTTTAGTTAGATTTAAGGAAAGATTAGAATCATCTAAAAATCCCCAGATAGATTACTATATTTGAAAATATGACTAATGAGTGAGCAGCAAATCTGTCAGCTTCTCTCTGCATACTGTAAGAGTGCAGAATAACACGAGCCACATCGAAATTAATAAAGTCAAATTAAAACCTGTGGCTGCGCTACCTCATTCACAGCAGCAACTTTTACTACTTCAGAGAATAAATTCATGAGCAGTTAGAATTGAGATGAAATTATGGTCCACTCAGTACTACCCTTAAAAGCATTATGTAGAGGTTACGCTTTACAGGGCTGTGTCGTGTACTATACTGGATCAGATGGACCGGTGCTTTTGTTCTGGTCTAGAAATCCCTATGGTCTAGGTAATGCTTAACTCAGCCATCATGTTTTGCACATTTATTAGAAAAAGTTGAACAATGGTTCCTTTGCTCTCCCGGCTCTACTCTGCCCCCCGTTATCTACACTGGGAATGTATTGTAACCCTTGAAGAAACTCCTTAATGCAGCAATCAAACCGGTAGCTTATGCGGCTCTGAGAACAGAGTCGCTGAACGTTTTGCTTGGCTATCCATGCCCACTGATTTTCTTTTATTTTTTTTTTCCCCTCCTACACTGAAGCTGTTTCGTGGTAAGCAAAGTGTCTTCTAAGGTCTGCGCTGAAAGACATTCTTGCTGTAGGAGACAGCTTCCCTGTCTTTCAGTAACACAAAGGACAAAAATATCTTTGAACTCTTAAAATACTGCTGGCTGTGCTTTCTCTGTAAGTGATGCATGCATGAGAGGGGGGAAATGTGGACCAATCGTGTTCCCATTAAAAAGTGAACCTATGAAATATCTTCTGTGAGAAATTAGAAGATGTGTCCATTAAAAAACAGGCTCTTATATATATATATATATATATATATTTCAGAATCAACAAAGTCATAAGAGAAAAAATCTGTCTGGAAAACTAGGCATCCAAACTACAGTCTTCCAAAATCTGGATCTCACTGCAGCCTCAGGCATCAAAGCCATCATCCTCTAAAACACTGCAGCTCCTCAGTGTCCTTCAGCTTATTCTCAAGACACAAGCACTAAAGGCTGACACTAAGAAAACAGAAAAAAACAGACCTTTAAATCTCAGGCTTTTGCTTTTGAAATACTTTTCTGGTCTCAGTTACTCCACTTCTTTTTTTTTTAAAGTTTTTGTTAACCCTTTGCACCTCAGTAACCCTCTAAGGCAGATCGTGGTCATCGGGGTACTTGTCTATCAGTTTGGGGATACAGGTTTCTGGCAATTTCTACATGTGACAAAGTTGATGAGAACGTCAGTCTCAATCAAAATTTTAAATCACTACACATTTACAATTTGAAAATAGATTTATTAAGACAATTCTAGTGCAAAAAAGGCTTTTGTATTAAAGAAAAAAAAAAGAGACTAAGAAGAAAAGGAGGGAGGACCCCATTGTGACAGTCTTTTTAAAGAAAGAAAATCTTGAAAGCCCCTCTGACAGCTCCAGCAATAATCCTAACTCTACCAGCATAGCAGTGATGAATCCTTATGTTCCCAACAAGAGTGTCTTTTCAGACACGCTGCCTTGGGAATTGGCATTGTTAAAATGCAGGCGTTGTGATGGCACTTCTCTCCTCTTGCCACCCCATTAGGGTTCATCCCTATGTAAAAGCGAACTCAAGGCTCCTGGACAAACAGTAGAGCAGCAAAGATGCTAATGGCTGCTAATCTGTTCTTTTTGTGTGTGGGAGTTTGAGCTGCAGCTTCAAGCTCAGTTAGGTACTCTGGAAAAACACTGATGTTTCTAAAACAAGTGTTTTGTCACTTAATTTCTATAGAAATTGCTTGTTCCCCCTTGCTCTCTTTGGTAATGTTATGATTCATGATTCTGAAGGTTAAGGAAACCCAGGCTTGTTTGCATGCCATAAATTAGAGCCATCAGTATACAATTCATGACTCTGGTTCCACACAGCAGAAAAAACAAAAAGGATGCTGTCATTGCTTGCCGTCCTTTGCAGGCTGGGGCTGATGTGGAACAGCAGGTGCCTTTGAAAGAAACGTTGTTGGCGCTTGTAAAGGCAGGCTGCCCAACGCCGCATCTTTCCGTTTCTTTATTTATTTTATTTAGGGAAAGGCCAGTGTTTCTTTTGTCGCCACTCTGTCAGGGGAAATCTTTGCAGAAGAGCTCAGGCAGATGAAACGGCACAAAAGGTTTAAGAAACACAGCCACGCTCAATGGGCGTTACAGGTCACCGGTTGTATTTAAATATACTCATACTTGAATACTGTCCCCAGGATTGTCTAAACCTAGCAATCCTGAAGCTGCCAGATAACCTTCAGCTTTATTGCTGTCTTTGTTGGTGCTTGGGACTTTTACATTATTATTTCTCACATATTTTTGTGTATAGAAGTAGTAACCGCAGTATTTTTTATGCACAAAGTACTATGCAATAGGTAATGGTCACCGTGAAGCAGACAGAAAAGAAGCCTGAAGGAGTTAGCTCTAGGAATCTGCAGTGACAAATATTTCAGTCCTTTTTTATTTTTTTTTCCCCAGTTGAAATTTTGGGAACGAGGTAGTGTACATCTCCAGTTTTTGTAAGTACATTTAAATTTTGCCCCGTTTCATTTCATGCTGAATTATACCCTCAGGTATACAACCTGAGGTCAGTCAGATGCATTTTGACTATGGAATGCAACATTTTGTGGAGATTTGGGTGCTATTTCTGTGTTGAAGCCGATGTTGCTAAGCAAGATTCAAGGCTGTTACCACTTTTACTTGTTAAACCTGCAAATAGCAGTCTTCCAAGTTGCATCAGTTAGAAGCAAGTCTGCATGCAAGACTTGAAAACATTAATAGTGAAATAATATTAATGTTGATTAATTGTACTGGCGCCAGTGTTTAGTTCCAATAAAATCCTCCCTTTCTTCATGACTTTTCCAATGCGCTGAAATATGACATAAAACTTAAGCTACAGCAAAATGCAAAATATCAAACTGATACAAGTAAAATAAAAAATTCCTTCCTTATGAAAATGAATTATTGTAATACTTATAAAGTGAGAGATTTTAGATTTTTTGCATTTCTGTTTTTTTCTTTAGAATTAGCACATTTTGACGAAATACAATCTTCCAGCAACCCTGACTTGTCGATGGAGCAGACGACTTCATTTATTTGTAGTTTGTATCTTGCTATGCAGATTATCTAAGCACCTTCAGTCCTAGGTTTTGCAAGCAGTTTTCATCATTTGGTCTGTGTCTTCTGACCCCCCCATTCCTTTCTGATCTCTCCACATTTGAAATAAAGTTGAAATAATGCACCAGGTATGAATGACTCTTTGAATAAGCAAAATGTCCAGAGTCAAATCATGGCAGAGGACTCTCATTATGTTTAAAGGAGAATGCAGGACCTAGTCCTTTTCTCCTTTTTTTTCTTACCCCCCCCCCCCCCCCCCCCGGATTCCTCTGAATGGATCAGGAGCCAGCTTTAGGGATGATGATTTGTATAAAGGTTTGTTCCTCTTTCACTGCTGCTGAGCAGCCTCTAACACAAAACGAAACGAAGCAACCTCATCTTCTCCATAATTAGGTGGGAAGTCAAAGGTTCAGGGAGGGGGTGAAATGTTTCTTAGAAATTAAATTGTGAGAAGATTTTGACGTCTCTATTTCAACAACACTTATGTGACTTGGGAGCCCATCTCAGGAAGAATACTATTTTGTTTAAAAAAAAAAACCAAACACCGAAACAATGAAAAGAAAAAGAATTCATCTAAATGAATCCTCCCCCCGCCCTCCCCGTGCCCCCCATCGCCATTTAAATATTGTGAGGAGTAACTACAAGAAATGTTGAATTTGCATTCGATTTGACCAGCTCCAACCCACAACAGTGTTTTGTGCTTCCAGTCAATATCTGAGTTGCTAGCAGATGTTCAAATGGAAGTGCAGTTCCCTGTACATTGTAGCGGACATCAGGGAGTATGCTCATAGTTCTGTAGAATACTACCATGCAAGCGTGACGGAAAGACACCCGACCGCAGGGGTTTAAATAATTATTATTATTATTTAATAGTAATCAAATTGCAGGTTCAGTACGTCACTACGGCAGGTTTCACGGATACAACGGAGAAATGCACTATTGCCGTTTAGAAGCACGACTACACTTAGCACAGCCACAGGAGAGTCACAAAACGCACTCAGGGGATGCGGGGATACGGCCCCAGCCGAGTCCCGTCACTCGCTGTAACCGCCCCCGGGCCATTCACAAGATTCTGTATTACAGCCACAGCAGACCCACGGAACGCACTGTCACAGCTCACAGCGCACTAAATACTACACGTGTGTGAGCCAATCTCCCGAGACTTAAAGCACATCAAATATTCACTTACCTCTCTCCAGGTCCGGGTTCTCCATTCGATGCCTTAGCCAGCATCCTGGCCAAGAGGGAAGGGTCTCCTCGCAGAGTTGGAGAAGCGGCTCCCCCCTCTCAAACCAAATCCGAAGGGTTTTATTTGGTTTTATGCCTTTGATCCACGTGGCAGTGGGCAGGACTGTGCCTGGAGTGGACAATGCCACCTGCCATGTTTGTCATTAGCAGTGTTCCCTCTTATCTTATGCTCTATCTGTTGCGTATCTTTGTTATGTCTGGGCCCATTAAGGCCAAATTGGGACCCCCTGGCTTGCCTTTATCTTTCTTTGAAGGAATTCAAGGGTTAACCAAGGTTGAGCTCAGTGCAGCAGGGCATTGTTTTGCCTTACAGGACAACTCGAGTCCGAGCTGTCTAGACGGGTCCCCAGGAGTTGTATCTAAGGAGATGGGGCCTCAAGGCAAGCCAAGGCTGAGTCCCTTTTACGACCCACCCTGAGTCGTCTGATGGGCTAGCCATTGCCGCCTGATGGGCTAGACATTACCAAAACATGTCTGTGGAACTCTGAGCCAGATGACCCCTACAAGAAGAAAGAGGCATACTGTGATTACAAGTTGCCTATCATTGCACAACCTCAGGCTTTCGAATAGCTGCACTTGATTGCTGATATATTATACCCCCCTAAATAAGCTGGTAAAGTGTGAGAAGTAGGTTGCCTGGTATATCCTAGGGCACAAAATAAAAGTATGTAGGGAGGCATTCAGATATCCTTCTTTCTCTGCTAGAACTAGCAGGGCATTTGAGACTATTTTTGGCACAAGTCTTTTGTTTGTGAGTAAAAATTTTCTAAAGCCAACTTTTCTACTGAAAAACACATTACTGGATGGAATGTTGTGTTGCCTTGTGTAACAGCTCCCCAATAAGCCGTAACTGCTGATAAATGATGGAAAGGTGAACCCTTGCACCAGCTCCCTCAGTACCCTTGGGTGGATCCCGTCTGGCCCCATAGACTTGTGTGTCAGCAGTGTAGCAGTTCACTAACAATTTCATCTTAGACTATGGGGGCTTCATTCTACTCCCCATCCCTGTATTCCAGCTCAGGAAGACATCGTTGCACAATGGCTTGGCATGATGACGATCGAGGGAAACATGGGGTGATGTATTAAACAGTGTTGCACATGTAGCCCAAGATAAGTGAAAACATGGTAAAACAACTTTGGGATGATTTTGGGTGGCAGCAGCAGAGACCCCAATCAGATTACTCAAATGAGGGGCTGAAATGCCTAACCTATTTCTGAGCTCAGTTTTAGCTCTGGTCACATGCGGTCTCTTTGGGCACTCAGCAATGGTTAAAGGCATTCTCTCTGGGCACTCAGCAGGAGAAATATACCTTCTTTTCCAGCACTTAGCAGCCTGCAGTGCAGCCCTCACCAAACAGTGGCTTTGAGTAATGAATTCCCAAAGAAAGTTGTGGCCTGCAGTTAGGATAAGGCCATGTGCTGGAGAGACAGAAACTTTTTTTTCCCCAGTAATCTCAAAAACTGGGTCTACTCTTGTCCCTGGGGACATTTATCTTGATAGACACAACAAACTCACACCTCAAGTACTGCATCCACTTTTGGGCCCCTCACTACAAGAAGGACATTGAGATGGTGGAGTGTGTCCAGAGAAGGGCAACAAAGCTGGTGAAGGGTTTGGTGCACAAGTCCTGTGAGGCGCAGATGAGGGAACTGGGGCTTTTTAGTCTTAAGGAGACTGAGGGGAGACCTTATCGTGCTCTACAGTTACCTACAAGGAGGGTGTAGAGAGGTGGGGGTCAGTCACTTCTCTTGGGTAACAAGTGATAGGACAAGAGAAAATGGTTTCAAATTGCACCAGGGAAGATTGAGGTTTGATACCTAAAGGAAGAATTTCTTTACTGAAAGGGTTGTCAAGTATTGGGAAGTTGTGGAGACACCATCCCTGGAGGCCTGTAGATATTGTTCTTGGGGACATGGTCCAGAGGTGGACTAGGCAGGGTTAGGCTGTGGTTGGACTCGGTTACCTTAAAGGTCTCTCCCAAGCTAAGTGATTCTATGATTCTAAGATCGTTTCAACTGAAAAAAAAAAAAAATCCTTAGTGAGAACTACAATTTCTTGTGTAGCCAATTAATGAAATCCAAGGCTTTTTTTTTTTTTTGATAGAGCTAAACAGTAACACACTTTATTTGAAAAACTTCTCCATTGAAAGAAAGAATTTTTTACCATTGCCACTACTTGAAAACTGAAGGCATCACTTATAATATTGTTTTCCTTTCCAGATTGGACTTTTAAAATAGTTTTTGTACTGTGTAGAGTAGTGTGAAAATCTACATGTGGCGTATTGAAAGGCACGGACTCCGATTGTGGTGGATCAAAGACAACTTTAATAACAATTGAGCAAACTTTTATACCCTCTCGATGGCTGACACAGCAGCCTGGAGTCAGGTTCCAGTCCTTTTCATCTTTCCTATATAAAAGGCTGTCCCACCTTGGGGGGACTCCTGCTGTGCAGGTGTCTTTCCTTCTGCACCTTCCTTACCATGACAAAGCACACCATTCGGCCACCCTGCTAAAGGACTCATAAATTTACATCTCTACACGACCCTCTTTCCTGCTTTTTCTCTTGCTTTTGCAGTTTGTCACCAACAAGCGTAACTGTCTCTTTTCCAGGGCTGCTCTCCATTTCCCACATATCCCCCTTTTGTATTTACATAAAAATCCCCTTGTTTCAAAGCCGTATACATCTTAACAAATACAAATTGGAACGAAAAATAGATTCTAATCCTATCTGCAACAGTTCACCCAGCCACTCGACAATCCTGCAAATTGACTCTTAATGCACACAATAGAGTCCATCAAACTCTTGACAACTGTGACATTGGTGCACTCATCATCAGGCAGGTGATAACGGTTGTTTCTACACAGAGGGCTTGATCCGTCTTGCTGGCACCCATCTTGGGCCTGTGGAAACACAATCATACCCTCTGCCCCATGTTATTAGAGAGAAAGGTCCTTCCCGTTGATTCGTCTGTAGATTTATCATCACTAAAGCCTTACTGTTAGTTTCAAGATGGGTTTCCGAGTTAAAATGACGCTGTACAGCAGGCCCATCTTCCGACCATCTGTTCAAAAAATTCAAAACATAACAAGCTTTTCCTATTGGCTCTTGTGGGGATAGCTCTGCACTCCCCCTTTTTTGTCTTTTGCAACATTTTTTTGAGAGTACTCTGTGTGCATTCAACGATTGCCTGACCTGTGGGAGACTGAGGAATACCCGTGACATGTTTTATTCCCCATTGCTGAAAAAAGGTCTGTGTTTTATGTGCTATATAACCTGGACCATTCTCCGTTTGGATAGTTTTTGGAACTCCCAATGTTGCAAAGGCCATAACAAAGTGTCGATGCATATCTTTAGATTTTTCTCCTGTGTGTACTGAGGCATAAAGGCAGGAAAAAGAAGTGTCAATTGACACATTAATATATTTAAATCTTCAAAATTCTGATAAGTGAGTGACAACTGTTTGCCAAATCTCAAGTGAAGACAATCCTCGTGGATTAACTCCAATTGAAGGTGTAGGTAAAACATGCTGACAATGAGGGCACGATTGTATAATTTGTCTTGCTTGATCTTGTGTCAGTTGAAATGACCTTTGGAAGGCTTTTGCATTTTGATGATAGAAGTCATGAGACAGACGAGCTTGCGCAAAATGATCTGGTAAAACTGCAGCCCTGCAAGGTGGTCTGCCTCATTATTTCCCTCACTGATTGGACCTGGTAGAGAGGTATGTGAGCGAACATGTTGAGTAAAGTATGGCTGTGTTCTTTTATCAAGAAGCCATTTAAGTTCCCAAAGAAGTGCAAATAGCACTTGGTTTGTTACTTCTTTTAAAAATGAGTGTTCAAGTCTGGAAACAAGACCTACAACAAAGGCAGAGTCTGTTATTATGTTAATTGGAATAGACCATTTTTTAACGACACAAACTACCGCAGACAGTTGAACTACCTGTAGTGAACCTGTAACCACATGTATGTCACTATCCCACTGACCTGATTCATTTCGCCAGACAATTACAGCTCGACCCGTTCTTCTGGACCCATCAGTAAATACAGTAAGGGCATTAGTTATGGGAGTAATAGACAATTGCAAGGTAGGCAATAGGGAAAGTGAGTTTAAAGATTGTATTATTCTGTGTCTTGGAAAATGAATACTTACCTGTCCTGTATAATCAGCACACGCAGACTAAAAAACAAAAGACTGGTGAGTTAAAAAGGTCAACTGTTTTGTATAAAGGGGTAAATAAATCGTATCTGGCTCTGTACCATCTAAAGCCAACAAATGCTCCCTCCCCTTCTGAATGACCATGGCTATCATTTCAATAGCTGTGGTAACTATCTTTCCAAAATTATGGGGTAGGGAAATCCATTCTAAACAATTAATGAATTTGTATCCTGTGGAACCCATTGTGCTAACAGACCATAGGGTTGAAAGGCAGAGTAAAAAAGGAAGAATAAAAAATAAAAAGGCTAATAGGATAATTACGTTTTCACCTATTAGTGGCCTGGTAGGTTAATTTTTCCACTACTTTTGTTAAGAGCAGCTTTTGCAAGAGGAGTGATTTTTCTGGGGGATATGAAGTTCGTATCTCCTTCTAAAAGTTTAAAAAGGGGGTGCAGTTCCTCCATGGAAATTCCTAGGAGAGAGCAGATCCAATTTATAGTCCCCAACAGTTTCTGGGGATTGTTCAAAGTTTTAATGTCCATTTGCAGAGTTATTCATTGCGGTCAAACAAGCTGATCTGAAATTTTCCAGCCCAGGTCCTTCCAAGGGGATGTTTCCTATATTTTATCTTCTGCAATTTCGAGTCCTGCGTTTTGAGCTGCTTGCACAATTCGTTGCTGAACTTCTTGGGCCTGCTGTTTTGTCTGTGCATCTATTAAAATATCAAATATCGCCCATGTAGTGATATATAAAAACACTTTCAAAATACTTTCTTATTGGACTCAAAACAGTTGCGACAAATTGCTGACATAGTGTTAGACTATTTTTCATGCCTTGAGGTAACACTCTCCAGTGGTATCTTTTATACGGTTCTGTGGCATTAAGAGACAGCACTAAAAATGCAAATCGTGGTGCATCCTGAGGTGCAAGTGGGATGGTGAAAAAGCAGTCCTTTAAATCAATCACTATAAGAAACCATGTTTGCGGTATCATTGTCAGGGAGGGGAGTCCGGGCTGCACAGCTCCCATATCTTCGATGACTTCATTCATTTTTCTCACATCATGTAATAACCTCCAGGAATTGTTCTTCTTTTGGATTACAAAAACCAATGTGTTCCATGGATTTGTGGTAGGGACAATATGGCCAGCTTCCAGCTGTTCATTTCCTGCTTTCTAACCGACAAAGTGTGTGCCAGGAGACAAGATGACTGAAGGCAAAGTACTCCCAACTGCATTGACTAGTGTAAGTTCTCTCAGAGCAATTTTTTGTCACCTTGAAGGTCATGGTAAGTAAGTGTAGCACAATATACAAAGTGTAGAAATGCAGTTAGTTATAAAATACTTAAATATGGAAAATACTATAGAGTCAGACACACAGAAACGAAGGACATTTGCCTACTGCTCCTTCTCTCAAAAAGCAGGATGTTGTTCACCCTCTGTACTAGCTAAAAGACAGTATCTCTGTGGTTTTTAGTATAGCTACAGCACTAGTGATTTACTTTTTATGCAAGCATCACAAATTTAGATTTTCTGCCACTGAAGAGGTTGTTTTGATTTGGATATGCATATAATCACATATTGGCAACTTGATTTTTTTACCCAGGTTAAAACATCTTCTTCACCTAATTGTTTGGACTTCTTTATTTAATCTTAATTTTTTAAAGACCTTGTAATACACATTCTCCAAACAGCACATTAACTTTTCAACATATTACCAATTTGTTTGAAACCAGCTATTTTGAGACAATACAGTATTTTTTGCCTTCTAACAACGGTGTTAAGCAACACTTGAACTTTTGTTCAGCTCTTTTCCTGACACTGAACCTCTATTAAAATGCAACCTGGTCAACCTTTATTCAGCCATGTAAATAGAATCCACAAACAGAGTTTATTAACTAAATGTCAGCTGAGACCATAGGAACTAGCAGTTGATCAATTAGGACGCATGAGAAATTTGGTATAACTGGTTTGTAAAGCATCCATTGAGAAATGATATCACTATGATGACATTGCTCACAGTGTTGGTCATTTTTCTGAAAATAGTAATTTTTTTTCCTTAATTATCAGACACGGTGGTTTTCTTCATCCTACAGAAGGAAAGTGAAACCAAACATCTTCTCAAATGGAAATTCTGCAGTATATTATTTAAGAAAACCAACCTCAATTACAGGCCATGCCAAATTACAATATTTTATTATGGAGTGTAGCAGCCACATTTCTTCATAGTCAATTCAATATTTTTGTTCAAGTTTAAATTGATTACTTGGAAAATGAATGAAAAACATTTTTTTAATTGAATTTCAAGGCAGCTGGCTGCTTAACAGGAAAGCTGAGTAGCAGACTAGTAATGCTTGAGAGGTTCTCCAGAATCTTGAAAGCATCCAAAAGTACGATGATTATAAATTTCTACAAGTTTTATGTAATTATGCATGACATTTAATAGAAATCTTCCAAAGTGGCTAGCAGAAGCTTATCTGAGCTCAAGTGAAATTAACTGTTATGAGTATACTTCACAAAGAAACCTTTCTTGTTTTGCACATCTGATATTACAGCAGCAATGTTGACAAAGACAATCAAACTGTAGCTAAATTAAGCTGTGAAACAGAAGCTACTTTTAAACTTATTTATTTCAAAATTTGGTTTAGTTTGTTTTGGGGTTTTTTACCCTTTTTTTTGCCTTGTTAAAATCTTAGTCTTTGATCCAGGCACTCTGAGTTTTGATGTCATTCCCTTAATGCCTTCCTTTCCAAGCCTTTATTACATTAAAACATTTTGGTCTGATTACATCATTTAAAAAATTGGAGCTGTTCTTCTCAGTCTTCATTAGTTTGCTGTCTGAATGACAGTGGACCAGTATGAGGGTCTACAGAAATAGGTTTTGCATTCAGTATGGTTAGGTAGCAGAATCAAAATACTATCTTTTATGAATATCTTTTTCAGCCAAAATCTCACTAGGTATTTTAAAACAGAGCTGCCTTTATCATGAAAAGAAATAATTTAACGTCTGACAGGGCCCATCATTTAATGATACAAAGATGCTATGTAAATTTAAACAGAATGCAGAAAATGCAAATAGTTGAGAATTTTTTCCTGATGCCATTGTTTAATCACTTTGAAGCAGGGGTTATGTACAAGAAAACATCAACCTGCATGGAATAACGTTGTGAAAATTCTGTATAACCTCCTGTTCTGTTATAATAAACCAACCTGAATATATTCCTATGCCCATTCATCTAATTCCTATAGCAAATTCTAAACCTAATTACGCAGTGTAAACTGTTTGTTGCAGACCTCAATCCTTTTTGAATTTCAAGAGTTAAATAGAAAAAACCAATGAGAAAGTTAAATAATCTAACTCCACTCTTCTATTAGAAAGTTTATTAGCTTTTTCTCTAATATCAGCAGTAAAGTTAATGTTAGCAGATGGAAAATGTAGGAGCATTAATAGCAGAGGAGATTCGAAGGTTCACTGAATGGTTTACTAAGAAAATCAGAGTAGATTTCATGAAATAATGGCTAGGAACAGAATATGGAAAATATTATTGCTAAACACTTTAACTTGGATCATTAATGGAAGGGTGTTTTGGTAATCGTGTATCTACACTAGTGAAGAGTACAATTAAAACAGTTCCAATGTACAAATAATTTTTTTATTAGGCCTATTAATAGCAATGCTAGTGACAGCTGACCCAGGTAGTCTTCCAAGAGTAACAGTGAGGCAACCTGTGCTTGTGTGAGTGCTTATGACCTATGCAAGCGCCTGACTTAAGGAACTATGGGTATTTGTACTAAGTGTAATGGGAGGACAGGGTAATAAGACTGACTGCAGAACTCCCCTGTTTCAGAGGATCTTGCTTCATCTTCTCCTTATTCTTCCCTAAACTGCTCTGAAACCCTGTTATTCTGGTTACTGTGCCTATCTACCATGAGAATATGTTGTAAATTGCAGTTGTGATTGCTGTTTCTTAAAGGTCTCGTACTGTGATTTTCAGTAACAGCTACCATGCCCGAGAACCAAAGTTTGTTTGGGGACTATAGTAGAAATGAGTGACCTACAGTTTCCTCAGGAAGTGCAGAGACCACATGAAAAACACCATTATTTTCCAATTTAGCATTATCTGATCTTTCCAGTCCCTTTCCAAAGGGGAAGCATGAAGGGAGCGTGGGGTTTTTTTCTTAATTTGAAAAATTTTTCTTCTACACTTCCATGTGTAGAGCCATACGGACCCAGGAATGTCAATTAGTGCATTGGCCTCCATCACTATCGTCATCAGTCCTAATGAAAGTTTCCTCCAAATTCCTGCTTAGTATTTTGGAGGCGGTAAAAAAGTGCTTCCGAAAACAGTTTATTCGAGGTTTTTTAATGCCTCGTACAAACTCAAGAACAAAGTCTTGAGAGATTAATTAGTGCCGCATGTATACTAAAGCAGCGCAGTTCATAAGTATCTCACTTGAAGCCTTGTAACTTTAATTTAAGGTACTGCAAATTATTCAAATTTAACAGCTGCTGTTAGTAAATACTAAGTAATTTGACTTAAATTCTTCCTGAAATACATTGGCACAAGTCCCAGTTATTTTATTCAGGCCATGCCTGCGTTGTGGTGAAGGTTAGCCTTCTAGCTTAACATCCCCGACATTGTCCACCTTTCCAGCTGTGACAAATGTTTTGGTTAGTGGGCATTTTCCAGAATTCAAACAGTTTAAGCTAATGTAAAGTTACAGTTACATGCTGTAAATTCCTTCCATGGGGAGGCTGCTATTCCTGCAAAATAATGTGTGCAAAGATAAAACAAGTTCCATATTTTGCAGTCACTTTTACCTACTTTTTGTGGGTGTTTGAGTAGACTTAAGGCTGGAAGAAGATGCTAAATAAAGAAAACAATGGTGACATTTTAATGCCAGCTGTTATGCAGTGTGATATAGCTAACTCCAATTGTAAAATGCAGCTTTTACCATATTTCATTGAGTCAACTGTACAGCTGAAAGCTTTATAAATGTCAAACTTTAAAATTCAAAATTACAAGGCAGCCTGGTGCCTGCACACTCTGTCTGTATGGAAGGTTAGAAGGAGGGGCTAGTATATGTGGAAAAAGGTGTTTGAAGACAGATGGATCTAAATGTGTAAGGAAGACCACTTCTAGATTTAAAACATGATGCATTAATTTCATTCTTTTGAATGAATGAGCTGATTTAATATATCCTATCCCAACATTGGTTTTTCTGGGTTAAATGATGCAGGATCTTTTAGGGTCCTTCTGCAAAAGCAACTCTTTACTCCAATTGTTGTCAATGTGGCTCATCTCTGCCTCCATTCCAGGTTGTGCTTATGCAGCCCTTGGCTAAACAGTGACTGCACTTAACAACATTCCAATCGGACCTCTCAGAACTTGGCCTCCATAAAGGGAAAAGAGGAGGAGGATGTGAGTAACTAATTCAAGCTCACAGCTGATGCTGGTGCCTGACTAGGGACTTCACAGCAGTGGTAAGCAGGCTTGCTAGCAATGAGCTCAGGTTTAATATTCAGCGGAAATATACCTGACATTTAATACATCTTCCTCGAACATGATGGACCTCTATTATATGCAGCATTCCTGTTGATATATTAGGAGTGCCTGCTCCAATGACATTAATACTTCCATATTTCTTTGTGAAATACCTTGCCTGAAAAATCCTAGGATTGCTTTTGACATTTTCATGGCTACTTCACAGTGATGGTTCATAGTAATCTTATAATTGACTAATACACCTAGATCTTGCTCTTCCTCTGACATTTCCAACTAATGACTTCCCATGTGAAGGAGGAAATTCTTGTTATTAATCCCCAAAAGCATGACCTTGTACTTTGCTATGACATCTCTTGCCATTTCCTTGTTCAGTCCTCAAGGTCCCGTCCTCCCACCCGCACTGAATAAAGGAATAAAGTTCTGATCTTTTCCTGTGTTGACAGTGTCTCTACTTTACATAATCAACAGAATTAGCAGACTCAATTTAGCACTAGAGCCCTGAATTAAAAGTTTAAGTCATAACTAAGACCAACCTTTTAGAAACTTTGTTTCTATCTGCCTTTGAGACTGAAACACCACTTTTTTAATGTGAGCTATTGCTGTCTCTCATTTAGTTTGTTCCCTGCCTAAGTTAAATAGATTTTCCTAGTCTACAAAATCCTTATCAAAGAAATGTCCTTCACTTTTTTTCAAAGAAAGATGTCAGATAAATGTCACAACCTACATGTGCTAAAACCATGTTTACTTTTTGTTCTGCTTGTCATTTACTGATTCTTTCTTTCAACATTTGTTCTATAGTTCTGGATACTCAATAAAGAAGTTCGTAACATCCAAGATAATTTCTCTACCCTTTCTAATTTTTTTTTTTTTTTCTCAGAACGTAACATACCACCTACAGTGTGATCTGCTCTCTAAATATCCTTGGTAGTCAGTTTTGCACAGTTGCGTGTTGATAATCAGAGGTACCCAAACTGTCTTGCAGATTTCTTGCACCAAAGGCTACTTCTGTGCAGCAGTCAGGCTGGCTGGTGACTCCTTTTAAGGTAACAACTTTGATCAGGCTGTTGTGGCACTCGGAGGTGGGTTAAGCAAAGTGCTTTGTTCCTGATCCCAGGGTGGGTAACTGAAAAGCTTCGTTTGTTTAGGATATTTAGGAACCCCCAGGTTGAAAAGCACTTATTTTTTTTTTCAATTACAGCGTGAAGCCTATTAAAATGCAATAAAATGTTCAGCTCTTTTAAGAGCTGATACCTGATAAGTTCTTGATACCTGCATTCATTATGCATTCACTTCCTATATATGCCCAAAGGATACGTCTTTATTGCAATGAGATTCTTGACCACTCACATCTTTATCTTACAGAGGAAAGGGAAACTCTGGTCTTAGTCTGGCACACAGAGGTCAATTTAATTGGTCCCCAGATGATATTGCACTGTTCAAGATGAAGAGGAACTTGTTTGCTCACAGTTTGTCTGGAATCATGATATTTGTGTGAAGTGACCCTAAAAAGCTAGGTGAAATGTCCAGGTTGTGAACTCCAGCTAGCAAGCTCTGGATCACTAAAATAGCATCAATTGAAGGCACGTTCACATTAAGTTCTACCATACAGAGAACTTACTTTCTATGCTGCTTATTAGAAAAAATATTTGTATACTGTATGTTCTTTGGCAGGAAAAATCCACTGTATGCATTCACAAGCTTTTTTTTTTTTTCTTTTGTCATAAACAATACAATTGGTTTACAAGAAAATTGCAAAATTGTAATTAGAGAGGGACACCCATTAAAAACTTTTACTTTGATAAAGATATGGTATCAGCTGGGGAAAAACTGCAAGAAAAACAAAAGCTATACCTCTTCAGAAGCTATACTGTGTGCTTCTTTAGAATTTACATAGGTGGAATTTCTGAACAGAAAGACTTGAGTTATCCCTAATTACAAGTTGGTATGTAAGTCATTTAAACATCTAAGCTGCTTTGGTGGTTTAATATGATTGTTTAATTAGATAAAGTATTCTTTCTGTAGTCACTGCAATAGTATTTCTTAAACATGAGCTTTAACATAAGAAATGCAATGGAAGGGTGCGTATTTCTTTACTGTTTTATTTTAGGATGTTGAGAAAGAATAAATCTCTCACCATAGTAATGGAGGGGGGAAATGGCACTTGCTTTACATAAAAGTATAGCCTGAACAGGCTTTCTACTGAGTGCTTTTGAAATATTTTATGTTCTTTATTTATTATTACTGTTGGTTATGAAGGTTTTTTGCTAAACACCTCAGAAATGTAAATGTGTGATCCCCTCACTCCCTGCCTGCCCCAAGGCATCTACAAATTTTTTCAGGCAGCTATTAGGATTATGGAGAATGACTAAGAAAATTAATTAAAAATTGAATATACACCAAGGGTTGTAATTTACAGCCCATTAGGTTCAAAATATTTTCCTTAGCTCATAACAGGTTCCACATGTGTGTTAAAATTCAAGAAAATTAGTCTCAGCCCTATATATTATATTTCACTTTTTCATTAAAAAGTTACTTAAATGCTTTCATTAAGTGGAACATTTATTTAGATATTAAAGGAAATTATGTTGAAAATGTAAATGATCTATTTGACACCAAAAGGGGAAAGAGGCAGTAACAATTTTAATTAAAAATTCAATCCTAACAGGGTTTGCCCTCGTCAACTTAGAAATATCGCACAGACACTTTATTAAATTCCAAAGTATCAGGTTAAAATCTATTCACACTTGTGTGCTAAATCAGCCTTCTCCACACTAGATCCAGTTTCTACAAAATTCAGTGGCAAAACTCTTGACTCTGGAAGGTAACAGATTTAATTTATGACTTCACAATAGTTTCCTCAATGGGATAAAACGATGTGTCTGGGTTGTCTTTAGACCTCGCTAGATGGACCTACAAGGAAAAAGAGGATTGTGGCTGTCCCTAACAGGAGTACATAGAGGACACACCTGCTTTCCCCACCCCCTCCCCGAGCAGCTAAAGCATTTGCATTATTTTCCATTTATGCTGTAATGTGTTTGTTTTGCCTATCTTGTTTTAGGGGAAAAACAATTCTTGCTGGAAGAAGCCATCAGCAGCATACTAATCTGGAGTTGGCAGAGGAACAAGCAGCAAACTCAAGAAGCTATGGGTATGTTTGGAGGTGTTTGAGATTTTAGGGTTATAATATAATTGATGGTTGAAGCAGGCAGAGATCTCAGCTCCTACTTATGTTCACAGGTAGGAAAAACATTTGGGCTCAGTGTGAATCTTGTGTGGCTAAGGCTTGAAAAAGCTGTTTCTCTCCCTGTTTCTCCCATTGACCTTGAAGTATGGTCTTGTGCAAGTAGTTTCACGTCTGAGTGCTTTTTTAAAAAAAATTTCCCTCCTTTTTTCTTTAGCCTTTATCTATCTTTCCATTTGAACTGGAAGGCTTAGGAGAAGGAGTGTCCCGTGGTAGGTGTAGTTACACTGCACAATGAAACTGTCTTATTAGCTGGGACCTATATATGGAGCTGTAATATCAATAATTAATAATAAGCAGCCCTGGTTCATGAACTGCGCCCGATTCCTGATTCATTAGAGCTAAAAATTATCCTAAATTTAACTGGATCCTGAGATCCCTGCAGACAGGCCATACAAACCTACTTACAGCCCTACCAGCCGTTTACACTAGTTCATATTATCATTTGATTTAATCTTCCCAGAACTAAATGACCTTGTGCACATCAGCAAAGAAACAGATTGACATCAGCAAAAAACTAGGGCAGTCTGAGCTGTACCCTGGCTGGTAAAATATCGTCTGAGGAATTCTTAATTCCTGTAGCAGTTCGTAATGCAGTGTAAATCGAGTAAAATTGTCACAGGACATGGAAGTGACTCTCATTTTTGCAGTTTGAAGGGATGAACCATTCCTTCTGTATTCAGACAGCCTAAATACATGGCGCTAATGCTTCTTTTTGCCTAAATGTTTTAGCAGTTAAGTCCAACAGCTAGGGAACAGCGGCACGGAGAGAGATGGTGGATGTTGAATGAGGCTGCTTTCCCGATCCTTCAGGTCGTGACTTGGGGAAAACTAATTTAATTTTTTGCCAATTAAAATAGTCTGAATAATGAGAAACCTCATTCCTTCTTCTCCCAGGTTGCCCGGGACCAGCTCACAGGGCTGTTTCTCCCCGCGTTTCCCTCAGCCCCGGCTGCCGGGCAGCGCTTTGCCCTTTCTTACCCAGGCTTTCCCCGAGGCGCCTGCCCGGGGCTGAGGGGCTCAGCTGGGCCCTGCCGTGCTGGGGCCATGGAGCCGGCTGGAGCCGGCTGTGTCCGGCACTGGGCAACCCCGGCACCTCCTCACCCGGGGCCGGCCCTGCACAGCCCCCGACAGCGCCTGGGCACCCGCGCCCGGTACAAAGTCGTATTTGGGGGGGGGGGGGGGAGGGGGAAGAAGGGAAACCAATCTTGGCTGACAATGTACTTTGGATAAGCACCTCAAATGCCAGATTATTATGCTTAATGACATAACACACTGCTGTTTTGGAGACCTGCGCTGTGTCTTTTTTATTTTTCCTTTTGCCAGGGGCTGTTATTAAAATACAAGTCCTTTTCCTTTTGACTGTTTTTCATTTGATCATACTGTGTGGAAGGTTTTAGCATTGGAAAAGTCCTTTTATCTCAGCCTGAGGAAAGAGCAACATGAAAAAGCACGGGTTTTCTTTTTTTCTTTAAGCGGAGCCCGAGGTATCAGGGAGTGTGCCGTTTGGGAGATAACCCTGTCTTTGCTTCTTGAGCTCCATCTGAAGGGACAAAGTGAAAGTCTATGTTTTTCTGTGAGCAAAGCTTCTGCAGCCAGGGAATAGACCTTAGGGGAGCTGCCTGCATGCCTCGTTGGTACTGTGGTAGCAGAGTTGGAGACCCAGTAACTACCTGGAACAAATGTGTGTATTTCGTTTTAGTTAATAAACTTGTCCTGTCCTGTCAAAAGGAATTCTGAGGTCCCTGTGTTTCTTTTCCTCAGAAGTGTAAGATATAAGCAAAGCATAAACCACACAGAAAACAGTAGCACCCCACCAAAAAAAAAAACCCCAACAAAACCCACCAAAAATCAAACCATGTCAAGCCTGGTTTCCCACTGTACCACGTTTTTCAACAATAATTTATATTGATGCGCTGTGGATTTAATTTCCAGGAGCTCAAATGTAAAGGGTCTCTAAGTAAGCAGCTCTCGTTCTCTTTTGGCTGAGAATTTTCTAAAACAGAGCCAAAGCAGAGTGAAATAATAAACCTAAATAGTGTACATTTACTTTGTGGTACATTTCTCTAGTTGCAGGTGCTATGCATGCTACAAGTCAGAGATCATTAAGGCTTGTGTTGTTTTAGCATTTTTGCACATAATTTATTTTAATTTAAACTGGGGTAATGGTTAGTGTTACTCACCATTCATTTTCTTAAAATGATGATAAATTGCATTGTGAAGAGGCTTCTAAGTTTACTATATGCTCAGAATTTACTAAAATTAAGATCAGGAGAAAAAAAATGGAAAACTGGTTTAGGTAGGAAAAATGTCTTCCAGCGGTTTATAAAAATATGATCATTTTATACCTCAGCATTCAAACAGATATCCTAGTATCTATATTATTTACCACCTAATTGAAACAAACAAACATAAACAAGGCTTTAAGAAAATATGCTTGCTCCTTTAATATTTCTTTGTAGAAATGGGATATTTGGAAAGAAAAAAAATTAATTTCTGACTTATGTTCCTCGTGGAAGCACCATTGACATTCTGAGCATTTAAAGATCTCGCTGCTGCTGCTTATTAGAGCTGGTCAGACACTTGATAAATGTTTGAGAAGAAAACCAGAAATAGCAGAAAGTAGCTGTCAGTGCAGTAGAACCATTTAGCTGTTGTTCACTCTTTTCATAGCTCCTACTTCAGCATTTCAAAATGCATTTTAATTATGAACTGGAATGAAAAGGCATGATTTGAAAAAAATATGTAAAGAAAAAAGTTTGGAAAAACATTTGCTGAAGGCATGAAGATTTTTAATTTGTGGCCTGCTTAAACCTTCTTATTTATATATCATTGTATATTAATGCATTAAACATTTATTAGAATGAAAGTTAAACCATAAGTAGTCTAAACTGTAGGACTAACACAACAGATTTGGCACTAATAACATAAAAAACCCATAATTATTCATTTGGAGTCTTTCCCTCAAAAGATTATGATCCAAGAAACACTTCATTGGGATAAAACTGCACTGTTTAACAGTTCCTTCAAGACTATTTCAAGTTACACAAGCAGCGCTTGAGAATGAAAATGGCTTGGCCGGTGGGAAACACCTTGTCTCATGTTGTTGGAGTAACAGTGGAAAATTAATGTCTCTCTCAGCAGTAACCCAGTCAGCAATATGCGCTCTAAATGAAGTAGAAGGGGGAAGGGAGTATATGCCATGCATCATATTGATTGCACTTTGTGTTATGACTCATTTCAACCTCTGTGCAGAAACCAACATATATGAAATAATAACTAATACTGAAATGGACAATTTCTAATTTTTTTTTAAACTAGACTATAATTACAGTATCTGAGCCTGATACTGTAATTACAGTAGTTCAACTCCATTAGGAAAACCCTTTCATTTCAACTTCAAGATGCAGTTAAACTGAGTTAACCACCAATGTTCAAAAGGGGAACTAGAGAAAACCAAAAGGAAATGTTAATATCACAGAGGCATTTAGGAGAGGTTAAGGTTTATACTGCTGTCAATAATTAACTAATGATTTTGCTTGTTTAGGAGTAACCAACCAGCAAATCTATTTTTCAGGAACACTCAGTGGATTCAATACATCAGATTTTTAAGGCTTCTTTTTCAGTGTCATATAGGCTGAAAAACATCGTAGTCATTCTAGTAATAGGTAGTTGTTATAACCCCCCCTAACAATGAGAAAGAAAGGTAAAACTGCATGGTTCTTTGCATGCTGGTACAAGTCTAGTGTTTTCCAGTGCGGGTGGATATGAGCCAACACAAAATCCAAGGCCATAAACCAGCACCAGAAAGATGCAGCCTGGTCAGCCAGGCTGTTACTCCCCAGACACCTTGTGCTTATGGAGTCTATAGAAAAGTCTTTCCTTCTGTCTATTCTGGGAGCAGGACATTGGGGATGATTAGGTAAGTGGGAGTTAAATGAGAGCACTTCAACCTTTCTCTGCTCTTTAATATCTTTCTTAAAACTGTGTCTCTTATGGGAGTATCCAAGAAGAGGAGAAATTACTACTTTTCTCCTGCTTTCCATGTGCTTGGAACAGCCAGCATGAAATTGTTCTAACTTCATGGCTCCAGCAGAGACAAGGAAGCTGACTGTGACTATAAATCTAGCCCATATTAAATTGTTTGGGAGATTTTAACAGGCAGATATGGACTTTGAAAAATGCTCATTATAGGGGCCAACACTTACAAGGTGTAACAAGTTTAAACTACTTAGCTTCAAGCAACAGCACTTGATTTCGTCATTTGAGAAAAGGCCTAAGATTTGTAGCCACCTCAGTTTGCGCACAAAATCAATTCTCTCGTGTTACATTAAGTAGATGTGAACTGAGGAATGTAATCTTTATTTCTTCCTAGGTGATTACAACATTAAGCAGCAGGGGTACCTTCCTTACCTCCCATGGCTCCTAGTAGTCACACAGTGTCTGCACAAAGGTATTATGTTGTAATGTGATTTACAGCTATAACGTCAAGCCCCTCCACATATGCAAAGTTATCTATATGTTAAACTTACTCCAGCAGAAGAAAGCACACACACAGACAGTTGAAAGCCGTCTTTGATTCCCCTTCCCCAGGCAGTGCTTCTGTTGTGCTGAGAGGAGTAGAATAAGATCAAATCTGTTACCACCACTGCACGTCATCTTCAACTGCTTGGGTTTCCACAATGAAGAAAAACAGCTGTTCAAAAAAGTGAACACCTAAAAACTTATTTCATGTTTTCCTCAGTTCTTCTAATGGTCATAACATTTTAGGCATGTTAATGTTACTTAATGTAATTTTAAAAAATATTAAATTTGTATAATCAAGCACCATGTTTCTATGCTATTAGATTCTCTGGCTATGCCTTTATCATTAGCAGCAACGTTAGAATGTAGATGAAATGTTTGAAAGGCTGTGTCATTTTTGTGCTATTATTGTAGATTATTTTGAAGCTGAACATTGGAATTCATGAGCATGGGCAATAGACGCATTAAATTTCTTCCCTTCTGGGTATGCCAATTCTGTAATCAGGTGACTCCTTCACAACATATTTCTTACTTCTTGTTTTTCTAATGGAGACAGAATTATGATTTAAAAAAAAAAAGACTCATGCTTGTGCTCATCTCTGTCTCAATATTTATTTCTCCCTTAAGTTTTCCTCCATAAAGAAAGATATTACCTCTTTGGTCTCCCCCTGTCATTCAGTATTTTGTGTTCTGTGCATTTCCTTCTGACATTTGTTCTGCCTGGTACCTTTGCTGTTCTTTCTATTTCCTTTGTTCTATTTTGGTCCCCTTTATATGTGCATGTTTTCAGTGCTCTGGAAAAATGCTCATCTGCAATATTTTTAAAGCTTACATTGATGCAGTAATGCCTCTAACTTTGAGATTTTAGGACTTTAAAGATTTCTAGGAAGGGGGTGCAATATAGTTTTAAAACATTTTTTCAGATCTCTTTCTGCCATGCTCCCATTAACAGTTTTCCTCCTGTTTCTTGATCCCCACTAATTTTGTTACAGCCATATTTTTTTTGACCTCGCTACATAGCTTCTTTCAGCTGCTTCCCATATCTCACTTAGCTATTCTCATTAATTCTGAACTTTCCTTCCATTATATTGAATTCTAAAAATACCATTCTGTAATTTCACTGCCTTGGATAAAAATATTAAATGATTTGAAATTATCATGTATTAAGGGCAAAGGATGATAAACTGCTGTACTAGATAGAACCCTAATACCACAGTAAAATAATGTTTGACAATAGTTGATGTGTTTGTGAATATGTAATGATTTTCCTAATACTGTCTTGCAGAAGTTTGGGAGACTAGGTGGGAATATTTGTGCTCATGTGTGTATATATAGGAAAAGGTGTTTCAGTATGGTTATGACGTATTTTCATATTTGAACAAATGAGTTTACCTTTCAGCATAACGACATTGTGAAGCAGATTTTAATCTGGTAAAAATTAACTATTTCTGTTGTGTAGCTTTTTTCCCTGTCCTCTTTTTTTAAACAAAGGAACAAAAAAAACCCAAAAAAAACCCAACCAAACAAAAAAAGCCAACCCCAAACCCAAAAACTGTGAGGCACAGTAAGCAACTCTTCCCTGGCTTTTTCCATTAACGAATCGCTGGTGTGTCAATACCATTGCCCTCTGTGGCCTAACAAAGGCACAGGAGTCCGGCAACCGGAGAGGAGAGCGTGTCAGCACTGTCACTTGGCCAGCACAGTGCCCTCCTCTCTGTCATGAAGGGCTGCATTGCCTCAGTAAATCATTTGTCTCATGGAATGAGATCTTCCCTTGGATGTTAGCTACAAAATAAAATGTGCTGGCTGTCTACATCAGGTAAGGATGGTATACACCTGTGTGAAGGAAACTGCTGCGATAGAGGACACTGTGCAGGAGCCAGAAGCTGTCCCAGTGCCCCTGTCCGGGATAGAAATAACCCTGCACTGGAGTGAACAAGTTTCTCCCAGCTTCAGGAAGATTCATTCCAGTTTAAGTAACGTTATCATGCTACCAAAAGTATTTTTATCCCTTATACAAAATGTTTCTCCGTTTATGCATCCAAGTCCTTGTAGAACATTCTTCCATCATTGTTCTTAAAGTGAGATTGACTCCTTTGGAAAGGAATAGAGCTAAATTCTCAGTATTGTAAAAGCACCGGACATTGAACTCTCATATTTATCCTTGGGCTTATTGAGATGGCAGGGAGGTTCAGAACATCTCTATCCTACCCATGATTCAAACCTGATCTATAGGGATTGTCTTTTCTTTCTGAGTGAGATATAATTTAGTCTGCAGAATTGAGCTTGACAGAAAATTTTTTTGTCGATTATGTATGAAGTTTTGAGCTATAGAATTCTATCCACTCGGGAGCATGGATAAAAACCGCAAAATTCAATTGCTTTAGGGATCTTTAAGACCTCAGAAACTGGGCTGGATTCTTTTCTATTGAAAGCCTAAAACTTCATCCAACGAGATAGCTTGACTCACAGTTGTATTACAAACAATCTACTATGGTAAAAGTAAATACATTTATTTTCATGAAAGGCCAGGGATCAAGTCCTCTGCTTATTTCTGGAGTTATAACCACTTCCTCCAGCAGCACTGATTATTTAGGGGAGTTTTTTCTAACACGTTGATTTTTGTATCAGATCCCTTCCTTTATTCTGTTCAGGAAGATGCCAGCAGTTAGTAGTCTTTAATTTACAGTCCTAGAGACATCTACCTCTAGTGTGAATACATTCACAGATGTGGTGCAAACTGAAGCACAATCCAGATCCTTTCATACATGTGTTTCAGAGCCCATGTTTTGTGCTGTAGCAATCGTGCAGGGACTGTATTTTCTTTCATTAACTTTTACTGAAAAGTAGATGGATCTTCACATATTTCCAGCAACTGGTGATGTTTTAACAATGCAAACCTAACTAAATAAGGATGTCTATTTGGAGTATGAAATGTTAGCAAGGAATAACTCCTCCCTGTGTATGATAGGAGTTGTGAGAAAAGTACAGCAAAGGGCCTGACCCCCCCCCCTAGTTTTTTGGGCTTCCAAATCAGTCATGGAGAGATAGTAACAAATGACAGATTCAAGTAAACGTATAACAAAAAGCAAGCAAAATTCTGAGCTTTCATAGAAAACCTCCTAGCAGTGCTAGGACTTGGTCTGAGTCAGGAGGTAAACTGGTACAGTCCAAGGATGTGCTTTGTAGCCCTGTCTTCTTTAATTACTGCATTGTCAGTTCAACGCTTCTGGGAACAAAACACATCTTTTTTCTTTTTTCTTTTTTTCCCAAGCTAACTGGCATATCATCTTCCTTGGCCTGTTTACCCTCAGCGGAGAAAAACATGTTGGAGACTTCATGCGTGAAGTGAGTGACATTTTGATGCTTTGATCAGACTGCTGTACACACAACTGGTTAGGGCAGAAAAGAAACCTGTTCAGTGTCTATTGTGCCTGTAAGTATGTGTGCTTATGCGTAGATGAGCCTTTGCATGCACATGTACATGTTCTCTTTATAGTTTCAATATCTCTTGATTTTTCTTTTATTTCTCAGATCTTAAAACCAGCTCATATGTTTCGGATCACTGTCTGTAAGGTCAGGTTCACTTACGCAGCCCAGTGCCCCTACCACATTTTCATTGACACGAGTTCTTAAAATTATGAATGAGCATTCAGAGCGACCCAAGACTGGTGCATGAACTCGATTTCACAACTGCCAGTTTATCATTTTTATACAGTTTTTGCAGGAGGTCAGTCCCCTGGCACATTGTTTAAACAGAATCCAGCATGAAATCTTTTGTGGAGAAAGGTAACGGTAAATAAAGAAAGGATGAGAACCTTTCTGTCTTTTGTATACTAATGGAGAGAAAACAGTGAGTGATATTCACCCCTCCACACCAACCCCCATCCCTCTGCAAGGACCCTGGAGATACCAAAGAAGTTAACAGTTGAAAGTGTTCCCAAAAATTGTAAAAAAAATGTAGCATCTGTGAAGAGCACAGTCATGATACTTTAGCAGTTGCATTTCCTAGTATTTAATATGTGGTCAATATGAAGTTCACAAATAGCCTTCAAACAGCCATTAAACTGAGAAAGGGGTCCAAGATAAACGTTTGGGTTAAATCCTGGTGTGCAAATCAGGATGATCTATTAAATAGTTAACGATGATCTAAGGCATTTGGTGTTAGCAGCTTATTCCTCTTTAGCTAAAACACAGCTCTCTTATCTCTAAAGTAGAAGGCTTTTATAATCTTATGCTTTGTCGCTAAAGAGACACATTGTGCAATGCGTTAGTGTCTGTTAATAATATTACGAGGATGATGGACACTCGTTATATAATTTATATGGGTAAATGTATTTGGGAAGAGCTTAACACACAGCACATCTAAACCCACACAGGTTATCACAGTGTGATACTTTTCATTAGAAAATATTTTATTTTGAATTAAGACTTCAATCCTCAAAATTAAATAACGTCAGAGTTGATCCTGTAACTCTTCATGTGTCTGTCAAATTTAAGTATAAATAATAAGACAAGTGCAAATAATATAGCCATTGCCAAAATGAGATATAGTTGGAATTGTATGAATAAACAAGAAGAACAGTTCTTCTATCTGTTTACGGGTATATTCTTAAATTCCAGAGGCAAAATGTTGGTTTCCATCTGCAATATTGTGATAGTGTACAAAACCAAAGAATAGAATCAATTTGCACCAACTACCTTGAGTTGCCATTTTCAGGAGTTAACCGTTATTAATGCATCTTTCTAATTGTCTCCTTATAATTTGGCAGAGCCGCGCAGCAGTTACTCCAGAAGTGCCTTTCGCAGTTGGCTGCTGTTTTCCACTTAATAAGCATTTACCTGTCGATGATGTTTTCTTCCTCTTGCTCCTAGGAAGATGGTAATTCTAATACCCTAAAAGGGACAGGCATGTCTCTCAGAGTCAACACTGTTGTTTACAGGATTTTGTGAAAGTCTAAGCAGCGATATTCCCTTTCCTTTAGTAACAAATGACTTATGCTGGGACATTTTAATAGCTTTGTGTTACCTTCTGACATGAGATCCATTAAGATGTCACAGATGCAGCTGTGTGCTTATAATCTCTTTCGCCTCTCTTTGTGTTTTGGGAAGGGGAAGGATATTGGTTGAGATGCACTCCCAGAGTACTGGATGAATTTGTTATTATTGGCACATGTGCAGAAGACATTTCATTCATTGCTTGATCTTCAGCCTATTGAGGTCACTAGAAAAACTTCTATTGACTCAAACGGTGCTGGATCAAGCTATCAGAGCTGATAAATGTTATCTACTCCTTGTCAACAGTAAAAAAGCAAGACAGGTGTGAACTACAAAACCCTTTTGTCTGTGAAAGAAACGTCTACTTCCAACTTGTTTAAGGAAAGGAGTATTTGAGCAACCAACAACCAGGGAATAATAATTAAAAAATCCCTTTTCCTAATTGTATTTTTTTTTTATTTTCTCTTCTTTCTGATTCTCACTGAACATTTTTTGCTGCCTCTTTTCTTTGTCACTTCTGAGGCTCTGCAGCTAACTTTCAGGCTCCTAAAAATGCCATTTTCAGTATTTTTTTCACCCTTTACAAAAGAGTATACTCCTCTGCTACATTGGCCCTACTTCCCAGATTTATTCTTTTTTTTTTTTTTTTGCTATGACCTCTGTCCCATCTGCTTCTACTGCTAGTTTTTGTTAAATTGGTTGTCCCTTCTGTCTCGGTGGCTGCATCAAGTCTCAGGAGTGAAATGTCTTTGGAACACTGAATTTTTCTGTAAGTGCCTTAAAAGTCCTGCAACTTCCACTCACTACAAAATCATTTCTCCCAACTATTATCAGACATAACAGACAGCATCCTTTTTTGGTAATCCGATGAAAAAGACGTATCCAGAAACTGACAAATAAAATCATAGACTATTAGAATGTGTAAGGTTGGACAGGACCTTTAAATAGAACAGATTCCTCCTTGTCTTACCAAAATAAATAAGGTTTTGGCTTGTTGATTATGTATGAGACTTAGCACTGTAACTATTAGCTATGAAAGTGGATTACTCTGTCTATTCCTATTACAGTTTAGTTCACAGTAAAACATTCTTATGTCTTCTGTATAGTTTAACTTAATTTTCTATGAAAACTTGACTTATACCCCTAACTTGAGGGGCTTTTCTGGTCTGTAATAGTTACTTTGACTTTCAGTATCTACTGAAACATTGGAATGAATGTTACAGACCTGTAACTCAGAGGTACTATACATAGAAAATAAATCCACGGTGTTTAGCCATGGTGTTCTAGGAATTACTTTTGTATGCAGAGATAACTGGCCCCAATTTAACCTGGAGGATGGCCAGGAGATAACCTAGCACCATTAACTTTAGGTTCTTGTAGCCACAGGCCATTTGCTTCCAAAGAAAAACAGCAAGACTTAAAAGCATACCATTACAAGATCAGCATGAAAATCCTATTAAATCTCACAGCATGTAAAGATTATATGGAGGTTACCAAGGTGCATATTATAATTTTATATGAACACACACACACACACACACACACACACACACAGAGGCAGATATATACAGTTGTTCTGAAGGACTTTTCTTCAACTCTAAGCAAAAAAGGGAGAAAAAGGAAAAATCTGCTACTATATCACAACCTGTGACTTTCCACATTGCCGGCCATCGCAGAATGGCAACTGGGCTGCACACTGAACTAGGCTACCTGGCTTCGGATGCCACCTTTCTGGAACAAAAGTATATAGTAACAAGAGCCAGACTGCTCAAATATTGTTCTGTGGCGGGGCTGGAACACTTCATAATCATCGATTTATCTGTCTTCAGCAAGGATTAACATCTGCAGATGGGTGCCTAGCTACAGGAAAATTAAGTTCAGATTTTATGCTGAGCAGCAGGTGTGTACCATGGCCCATGAAAGAGCCTTGGTTCCTGCAGGATCTATACCGGGAACCTGTCAGAGTACGCTGCAGTTCCCTTCCAGCCTTGACAGACAGGCTTTCCTTTCCGCTCTTCAAACCAAGGTACAGGGATACAAAGGAGGGACAGGCACGGAGAACCGCATGCCTTTAGATACAAACTTAGGTATAAGCTTCAGGATTCAAATGAGATGACACAAGAAATGTTGAGTACCGTGGGGAATTGTGTGAGTCTTAGTCACACAACTAGCCGTGCTACTTCTCTGGTCCAATTCTCTGTATGTTCTAATAACAGGAAATAATTTGATGTTAAAATGCATTCACAGATACAAGTTTTTCTGCTACTTTATCATTTAAAGTTAAAGTGAAATGAATTTTCTACAAAAGGAATACCTTTCTTGTCAATTTACCATTTCGTTATGAGAACAGGAATGTATATACAGCAAGATTTTTTTTTCTTCACTGAGATGTGACTTTTAAAGATTTTTTTTCATGGGGTCAGTGCTCATGTAATAGAAGAAATCAAAGTGTTCAAAAGTTTTTTGCATAGTGTATAACAGTCCTGATCTGCACAAGGTGCTCTTGGTCATCTGTTGAAGCCAATAGCATCAATATTTTGTTATAATTGCAAAGAAAGACTAAAATGAAACCATCAAGCTGATTTTCACCAACAGAAACTGAACATAGATATACAGAATGTAACAGCTAATGTGTTAATCATCTGCATAAAATCATGCTGAACGTGTGTGTACTCTTGTACTGAGGCGCTTTTTTTTTTTTCTCCCTTTTTGGGGGGGCTTTTTTTTCAGAAATCAAAGTTCGTATACTTCTCTGGAAAGTAAATAAGAAAGAAGATCATAATAAGCAATGCTTTGCTAGTGGTACAAATTGGGCATGCTGCCAATATAAAGGTATTTAGAGCCTGAACACCAGTGCAATTCTTGTGTTTTCTTCCTGCAAGGAACAGCCGCATGTAGCCTTAGATGAGTGGGAATGTGAAAACAAAGAATGTTCATTTTCTGCAGCTAATATTTCATAGAATATGAAAGCTATTGATGTAGTATCTAATGAACTACAGCCTACAATCTTAGTTACTTTTATCTCTGTATACACAGGAGAAATTACCAAAACTATCTGGCTACTTTAACAGTAAGTCTCTTCCTAAAATGATTCAACAGTGCAATATGTAACCATCTTATGAAACTCATTTAACACTGTTGTCCCTGGACACAGAATGAATTTCAATCATGTAGACAGAATGAATTCATTGTTAACTGTTGTCATGATTACAGGTCTAGCTGCACATCTGTTGTCCCTTTGGTCTCTGTAAGTGCATCCACTGAAGTACCAATTTTCAGGCTTTTACCAGTTCTAAAACAGAAATTATCTTAAACACAGTGCATGTATATACTCATATGTAAAGGCCTGTGAGCAACAAATTTGTCAACTTCTTGTAACCAAATGATATTTGTTTAAGTGAAAAAAGCAAGCAGATAATTACTTTAAAGGAGGTGGCAGCATACAAGACTCTAAATTGTCTATTTTTTTCATAGTGACCTGCAGTGGACCAGGATTTTCAGAAAATCTTAAAAATCCTCTGGGGGTGGCTGCCTAGGTTTCTGTCTATTAATAATCTGCTTGAGAAAAAGGAAGATGTCTTTCAATTTCAAGTGCTTTAAAGTTTTAGTGCTTTTGTTTCCGCTGTTCTGAGACAATTGCAAGTGGACAACAGGTAGATGGATGAATGGGGACAGTTTAAAATCATGAGTGCTAAGAAATCAGCACAGTTCAAAGAAATCAGTTTGCTTGAAAACTGGTTTACCTCACCACCGTTAAGGGTGTTCCAGTTGGCTTCCATGCATCCCAAATGAAACCACCTCAGTAACTTAACCAGCAGACAATTTTCATAAATGTATAAAGTACACACTTAAATCCATGATGGCTGTATTCTTTAATGTAGGTCATCTTCTTCAATGTGTTTTAGCTAGACTCGAAAACAGTTGTTTTTTTCAAAATAGGTGTTAACCATTGAAATTTTAATCCTTATGTTGTATGTTATTCCTCTACAGACCTTTACTGCCTTTCGAGAATATCTTACTGCCGCTCTCTAGACAATACGGATAGAAGTTGATGAAGCAGCACTCACTTCAAAGCACCATTGATTGATTTGATTTTTTTTAAAATTTCCTGCTCCTCAAAGGACTTGGGTATGTGCTTAACTTTCTCCTTTATGGCCATGCACTTTCAAGTATATGTGACTGCAGGGTAGATGCATTTAAGCATGGGCATTTTTTTCCCTGTAGTTGCTCCTAGTTTTTCCTCTGATCCAGGACAGAAACTTTTGTCTACTATTCTATATCCTGATGAAAACACTGATCAGAAGCATACAAGCAAAGGATGAAATATTGCTTAGTTAAATCAATTTCTGTGTGTCTCTTGATTTTTCTCATGTTTGGTAGTTAGGTTATCAAAGCTATTTACTTGTCGGCAAAGATTTGTTTCCTCATGACCTGTCTTATCCTCTTGTGTGACTTGGAAAGGAATTCATAATACTGAATTACTTTAGGTTGTGATGTTCAAAAGAGCAGGATTAGGGTTTGACTACAAGATTGAACAAGAAGAGAAACTGTGCTGAGAAAAGTAGTGTATTAGATGAAAATATCAATACTGCAAAAGCAACAAGCACAGAAGATGCATCCACCAGGTGTGGAGCTGAATATAAGGGAAAACGGGGGGTTTTTTGGCTTTTCTGAATAAATCCACAGAGATCAGGAGGGAGCTGTGTAATCCACTGGTCGGTTTGTGTTATCTGCCCACTCTGTGCCCATCAGAGAGTGTGACTCTTATTGCAGTCATACCAGAAACCCTGGCTTTTCAGCTTCATAGTTTCATCCCTTGAAGCCTTCCATTAAACGTTGGTATCAATCAAATTGATAGCTATTAAAACCATAGTACCTTAAAGCCTTGTTTCTAAAACTTGTTTCTAAATACTTGTTTCTAAAACACTCTTCTATTGTTGAGAAGACTCAGGGGGCCTGCATGCATGCACGCGTGTGCGTTCACATGTGTGTCTATATCTGTGTGTGTGTGTATATACCCAGAGGAGTTAAAAAGGGATGAGTGTCTAGCCGTCCTTCATGTATGAAAAGAGCAGAACTGGGGGCATTTGCAAAGCTGTAGTGTGAGGGAAATTCTCAGTACTTTTCAGCAGTTAGAGGAGAAAATTTGCATCAGATTTAAATGGACAATTAGTTACAAACTGATGGAAGAAGTTACTGAGTCACATTTATGATAATTAAATGACATGACTGTGACAGACAGTGGCTATTGAGGATGGGAAGAGTTTGTTCTGTGATCCCTTTTCTTCAATCTTTTAGAATATTTGAAGATTGGAGGATGGCAGATTTGCTCATTCTTATCCCCACAGACTTTCTATTCAATATTTCCTATAATTAGGCTGTCGGTAAGAGGTGAGTGGATGCCATCATTACTGCAAATAGACAAACACAAGGGAAGGAACTGAATGTAAAGTTTCAACCATAATACAAGCAGCTTGGACTGAACTTGTCACAAATTTGTAGCTACCTCAGATGATGCCATACTTGATTTTCAAATTAAAAACAAAGTAAAAACACATGAACTAGTAAAAATATTTTGGATGGATAATATGCTGTGCAAATTTCTGTACTTGCACATGTAGTCATGAGCTGACCCTGACCTGTAGAAAAGAGTCAGATCAATACCCATACCAAAAGCAGAGAGGGGCAAGAGGAAAATCAGTCCATCTGACTTCCCCTTGCTAGTGCTAGCCAGAATCACATGATCAAGCCTGTCTTTCTCCAGCCATCCACTCTGGCAGTGCAGGATCTCATAATTGGAATCATGAGAAGTCTTTCTCACTGAACCTTTAGGCTATGTGCTCCACAAAAGCCGATAAAACAAAGGGCCGTATACCTTTGTGGACACGGATAGATGTGTGGTATGCCAATTGCTACTGACAGCTTTATCATTCTACAGAATCCTTTACAACACTGTAATTTTATGTGCATTGATTGAAAAACTTCATATATAATTTTTGTTTTGTTTTGGATTTGGTTCTTATTTTTGTAATTGTGAAACAAGCCAGAAGGCTGTCTACTCTCTGTGCTTAGTTATTTTCTTCAGACTGCCAATAAACTTCTCATTAAAAACTCCAAAAAATTTCTGGAATTTCCACATCACATCTCATTTAAATTTAATTGTACAATAGAAATGCATAATAACAGTAGAATTTTTAAACCACCCAGTAGACCTTAATGGATTAACAAAATTATACTATAGTCATCAACAGGTTCAAGGTATTTAACGTCTGAAGTTTCTGTAGTAGTGTTTTATGTAAGGAGAGCATTTGGCAGACCCTGAATTTAAAAATGCCAAAGATCAAAATTATCCTATCCAAAGTATTAGTGTGCCTTTTTTGTGGATTTCTCTGCAGGGCAAGGGGATGGTGGGTTTATTTTGTCCCTTCCTGGACTAGATTCAGTCAATTCTAAACTTAAATTACATGTTATACTTCTTTGTTTCTTTCCTATTTAGTGCTCCTGTTGGAATTGATACTGCTGGATTAGATAACTCTAAAGCTACTGTTAGAAAAATACCTAAATATAAAATAGATGCATGAGTGCATCTTGGGAAGGTGGTATTATGGATGGAGAGCTGTCATCACATCCTTCACAATTACATTATCATGTGCTCCTGTGGTGTACACCTGTGGCTCGTTGGCAAGGCATTTAATTCTAAGGACTATTGAACACCCTGCGTTTTCATAGTGAATCAGCGCAAAGTTATTTAACACAGGTGTGTCTGTAATTGTGATACATTGGGAGATTCACAGTGTTCAGTAGCCTTCAAAATTACACCCTCCACCTGTGCGGCAAAGTAGTTTAGGAATACCTCACTGATGCTGGTAATAAGCTGTACTGTGTGAAAGTTAAGCGTCTGTGTGCACATGCACTCAGCCATGGCTCAAGCACGTAACAGTTAAATTCCTCGAGTGTTTTTATATTAAAATACTGGTTTCAACTATTTGTTCTCTTAAAAGCTCAATACCTAGGTGAGTCTTGTCATTTTCTTTGAGAGAGATGTGGCCAATCATCTTGGCTGTGGACTTTGAGAAGTGAGAGAAATTTTACCACACTGAAGAAACACTGTGTCATGAAAAATAGGGGTGACTTTAATTCTCTGCAAGAAAAAAACATTTTGACATGTATATAATTATGGATCATAAAAGTATCAGCAGTGCTGAGACTGGAGCCTCTTCTGATGCTTATGTGTCAGGCTTGGTTTGGTTTTGGGTTGGGTTTTTTTTTGTTTAACAAACACCAGGATCTTTCCATTTCTACTGTGAAATGTTTATATTTGAAATGCCACCAGGAATGCAACTAGAGCCTCAGCTTTGCAACGAGGAAGACAAGAGCTCCTCCTGAAATCCACCAGCCACTGTGGAGTGGCCGGTTCAACTGGCAGGCAGGATTTGTGAGAAACCTGACACATGAGCTGTTAGCTCACATCTAACCCACCAGGGAAATTAGCCACAGGCTAATTTCTACTAAAGCCCTTCCTTTCCAGAAGATGATGCTGGTCGGCTATACTTTGCTTCTGTGTAATGTGCTAGCTCCTAGTATCCATGTGTTTGGAAACATATCTACCTTGGGCTTTATCTTGTCTCAGTTATCTAGCTTTTCCTGGGTGTTGACGGGGGGCGGGGGGGGTGGGTGGGGGGGGTGGGGGGGGGTGGGGAGGGGGGGTGGTGGGGGGGGCGGTGGGCAGCCTGAATTGTGAATTCTGGCACATACCATGTAATCACTGGCAATTGTTTATTGTCACCCTTTAGAGTATCTGAGTAGATTTTGGAGGAAGCAGTAAAACTGACATCTGATAAACTAATTGTATATTTAACTACAGTGATGCTAAGCTTTTCAAAGAGAAGTTTGCATGAATTTCTTTTTCACCAGAGGTTGAAATGCTGGAGGTTTGGCAAAGTTCTGTTTTAATGAGCAGTGGCCATGAGATGTGTCAGGTATTTATGAGATGGTGCTAAGCTAGTTTGTTGGTGTGTCCCTACTGCTTCACAGTTGTGTAATTTTATTGATTTCCCTGCAGCTATCACAGCAGCTAAATTAAATTAGCTGAAATTAAAATGAAAGAAAACAAAGAAAAAAAAAAAGAAGAAAAGGAAATTGAAGCATAATATCAAAAGCTAAATTTTCAAGGAAACACAGAGAAACTGGTCCAATGTGAGAGCAGATTATTTCGAAGACTGTCATAGCAAGCATGGCAGAATGCCAGCATAGATCAGCAAGGAACTCCTGACTGAGTTCATCTAAGTAAAGAAAGAACACAGAGGATGGAAGCACGGGTGGTATAGCTGTGAGGAATACAGAAGCATTGCCCAAGCGTGCAGCGATGGAGCTAGGAAAGCCAAGGCTCAGCTGGAGTTGAAACTAGTTAGGAATGTAAGGGCAGTCAGAGGAGCTCCCAGAAGCACACTGGCACCAACAGAAGGTGAAGGCCTCTGGTGGGTCCAGTTCTCACTGGGGCTGAAAATTTAGTGACAAAAGAGATGGAGAGAGCTAAGGTACCAAATATTGTTTTACTGCATTCCTTTCACTGGCTGGATGTGGGAAATGGAAGAGTCGCCCTGGAAAAGAGACACCCTGGAAAAGAGAGACAGTTGTGTTTGTTGGAGGGAAGCTGTGAAAGAAAAGCAGTAAAGCAGGAGATTGAGGGATGTAAATTTGTGTGTTGTTCAGCAGGGAGGAGGCATGGTGTGCTTTGTAATGTTAGGGAAGGTGCAGACAGAAAGACTCCCACTGTGCAAGAGTTCACCAGGGTGCAACAACCTTTTGTATAGGAAAGTTGTGGTTCTTGTGTTAATGAAAGTACTGGAACCTCACTCCAGGCTGCTGCCTCAGCCATGGAGAGGGTATAAAAGTTTGCTTAGTTGTTACTGGAGTTGTCTTTGATTCACCACAGTCGGAGGAACATATGCCACAGTTGGATTTGCCCATATGCCTCCTAAGTCCTGGAGTCTCTTAGCCGAGTGTGTGGGTGAAAGGCAGGACCAACCATTGGAGGGAAGATAATAAAGGGTGCACTTAAGCCATATAGGCATACATGAGGTCAAGGGCCCAGACCGAATGTACTCAAGAGTGCTGGGGAAGTTAGCTGCTGTCTTTGTGAGGCTGCTGATAGTTAGAAAAAGGAAAATAATACCACCATCTTGAAGACAGGAAAGAAGGGGCATCCACAGAACTGCAGTCCAGTCAGCCTCAAACTGTGTCCTGGCAAGTTTCCATTTACAAACTGGATGTTTATAGAGAATGCACTTTCCATACATTTCTGGACAATAGGGACTTGAAAAAAGGCTGGACAACAGAGGTGCTGTTCAGAAAGCCACACAAGCCAGAGAAAAGGGCTGATACGGCAATAGGACAGCCAACAGTGTGAGTAAAGTGAGTGTTGTCCCCTACTCACCTCTTGTGAGATCAAATAGGAAGTGCTGTGTCCAGCTTGGAACTCGCCAGTAGTGTTAACAAGGATGTACCTCTGGGGCAATATAGAAAGATGGAGCCAGGCTGTGCTCAGAGGTGCACAGTGGAAGCAGGAGAGGCAGCGGGCACAAACTGAAGCACGGAGAAATGCTGACTACATACAACTAAAACATTTTCTTTGTAACAGTGGTCAAAGAGGTGGAGCAGGGTCCCAGGCAAGCTATGGGATTTCTGCTCTTGAAGATACCCAAAATCAGCTGAAGACTGGATGGTCTCCAGAGGTCTCTTCCAATGGTATGCTTTTCTATGAGTCTGCAGAAATGTTGAAGATAGACTTTATGTTCTGTGGAAGACAGTGGTCGGGGAATTGTACTCATAGTGATAAGAATGCAAATTTGTTTTAATTCTGTTGTAAAACTTATCAGGTGTGTGTTTACAGTTAGTAGAAAAGTTATCACAATTTTCTTTAGCAGGGTGCATCACTTTAACTCCTAGGTAATATCAAATCCTTCTAACATTAATGTCTTATAAGCTCTTCAGGATGCCAATCAACTAGAAGCTGTTTTCTATACAGAATGCATTTGTTCAAATACCCTACATTTGTTCTAAATACCTTTTTTTTTTTTTAACCAGGCTTTACCAAATACACTATGAAAATATTAAAATATCAAAATCTAAAAGAAAAATCAATGGAAGATATATTTATCTAGTCCTAAATGATGGTTTTCTAACAATAGCAGAACCAGCTGCCATAACAAGGAAGTAGGGTGGTAAAAGAAGTCTAAAATATAGAGGCATAGCCAGAATTGTTAAACTTTAAAAGAAAAAGTAAACCAATGGCAAACACCTTCCTAGGCCTTTTGGCACAGAGAGAAACAAAGTGTGTTTCTCATGAGAATTATTACAGAGCATTTGTTCAAAACGCTTAAAAGTTCACACATAGTGAAAGCATAGTCTTCTAAGATTATGAAAATTACTGTTGATGCAGTTCAGCTAAAGAACCTTACGTTGCATGGAGCAATGGGTACATTCCTGTCTCACTCCATCCATTTGCTGCTTTTCTAATTCATTCAGCCTGTTAAAACAACAGTCCTGACTCCTGAGCCTCCTCTAGTGTCCTAAAATATATAAAAGCAAGTCATGCATACTCAAATCAAAGTGAAGTACAGCAAAGTACAGAATCATTGACGAAATGTACATCTTGCCAAAGAGGCATTCTTAAGCCTACATTTTTTTCTTCTTCTTAATTTTTTGTGCTGCAAAATGAAAAGTTCTAGTTGGATTCCCTTCCCCGTGTGTTGCATTTTTGGCTGGCAAAAGACGTAATAGCTCAGTGCAGCTGTTTCACAAGCGCTACCAACTGTGTTTGAAACTACAAGAGAGTCTTCATTCCACTTTTCTGGCTCTTAGCAATTAGCTAGTTACATTTATCTTGTGCATACCCATCTATCAAAATTGAAGAAACCGATTATTAATGAGGTTTATTACTTTACCTGGGTCCATTTGCCAAATTGATACAGTAGCGTTTTAGTGGTACTCTGTTTTTAGGCAGTTATTTCAATGAATAATCGGTATTGCCGGATACCTGGGAAGTATGTCACACTCCAAGATCACATAATATCTATCAGACTTCATTATAAACCTCATCAGTATTTTGAATATTTCTTTTTTAGTAAGCTGTGTGTGCAGTGACAGCAGTATTGAATCAATACATCTTTTTATGACCATACACTTTTTACTGTCAATTGTAATTCTACTTCTCATTTATTTTATTTTCATTTCATCTTCTATTTTTCAACATATGACTTTGGTAGGAAAGCATTCAAATTTTCTGAGGTACTGTTAAGTTATATATATATATAAGTCATAAGGAATTGACACCATAATTATAATCCTGGCTTGCTCAATTTTAGTCTTACTGACAAAACCCAGAAAATAGGAGGAACCATGTTTCTTGGAAAAATAAGGCAGGTTCACAGACTACCACAAACCCTGTGTTGTTCTAATTTCTTCATTTGTATGAGGACTTCTTTAATAATACATCAAAGTTTATAAAAATATTTTTTATATTCTTTAATTTCCATTTTATACACCACAACAGATGCCAGTTTGAGCATCTTGTGACTTAGTTAAGTATTCTATTTTACTCATCTAAGCATAAACAAAGGAAATTCAGTTCTGCCTTCATTTTAATTTAGAAAAATTAAACCTGTCCCCAAATCCTAAATCCATCTAGGAAATAGCATAATTATAGAGCCATTCTCCTTTGCTGTGCAATGGGGAAACTGAAGACTTTTCAGCCAAACCAAAGCAAGAGCAAAGCCATGTAACATACGTAATTAAACAATGACAGATCCATGTTTCTCATAAAAACCTACAACTTCTCAAAGCTATAATTTGGAAAGGTTTAAGTCCTTTTTATTCTCCTCATATGCTGATTTAATAGAACTAAATGTTTATTTAAAATCTACTATCGTGTAAAACCTGATTCCCTAAAGTCACATTTAGCAAGAAATAACAAGTGCATAATGTTTTTCCAGGGAATAGGAGGGAGGAAGAAACACATTCATTATGACCTGATGCTTTGATATGAAAACGCATTTGAACCAGAAATAGTTCATGGTTAATGAAATGTTTAGCCAAGGTCAGAGTAATGCTGTCTTTTAAGTCTTAACTATGATGAATTTACTCCTCCTTTCCATCTCTCCCCAAAAGTCAGAAAAGGTCTTACATTACCTTGGAATAGCAATGGGGTTAGCTTTGAAATACCAAAATCAAATGTTTTCTGTTGTGTCTGAATTTCAGGCCAGGTGGCCAAAAAGACAATATGACAAAGCGCTTTCTGAACTGACTCTGAAATTCACTCATCCTTAAAAGCCAACAGGCAAAACAGGAACAATCCTGAGGAGAAAAAAAAAAGGAAGTAGAAAAGACATGTTTAAGAAATGCAGTGGTATATCAAAGAGAAAGCTCAGGTTTCCAAACCTAAATCCTGATATGCCTTGGGAGGGGTGACATTTTACACTTGGGCGAAGATTCTCAGACACAAAACAGAACCACGATATCTTGCACCTGCCCCCAGAGAGAAGTGGGGGAGGCTAAGAAGTGCCAAGCAGTTTCATAGTCATAGTCTGTCTGATTATACAAATTTAAACCTGGGTATACTCTTTAAATGTCTAATGCCTTCCAAAATCTGCCAGAATTTTTAAGTATACTTTATAAATTTTTAACCACTGTGTAAAACTTTCCACTGCAGTTGGAAAATAATCAGCCTTTGCTTATGGTATTAGTTTAGCAATTTTCCATCAGAACAAATTCATTAGAATTTAGATAAAGCAAGGAAATTAAAGTCTTCTGCAATTCTTCTCATCAAATTCAGGGACAAAATTGATGCTTAGTATGTGTGGTTATTGATCAAAATCAGGTTTTCATATTTGTGTTTCTCTTCACAAATGTCTTGCAAAGGAATCACCAGATTTTCTTTCCAGGATAGTTGTAGTCCTTTCTTGCGTTGGTACTAGCATGTCTTTCACTTCAAGAAGTAATTTTTTCCTGTTTTTGGATGGGGCTTTTTTCTGGAAGTAAATATTTAACGGAAATGGCAATGCTGAATAGCAGTAGTAGTAGTGGAATAAGAAATGCCAATGTTGCGTAGCAAATTGTGTATGCCCAGCATGAAATTTATGAAACTTTGGGGACCTAGTAGTAACATTCCCTTTGAGGATGTTAGGTGACTGAATTTGGAACCAAAATAATCTATTGGTCAAGGTATGTGTATCAAGAGAAACGGTCTGAACAAATTATTCTGCCTTTCCCATTGTTTCCCCATTATAAAATAAACAGAAAAATGACCTGATATATGTGGTATGCATATTTGCTGTTGTACCTGAGAACTGAAAATGAAAGAAAATCCAGTGTCTTACCACTGCCAATCATATGAAAGAGGTTGTTAATTTTTTTCTATTACACCTCAATAGGTATCGATAAATTCTGGAACCACTGTGAACTCTCTTCTGCAAACTTGCGGCCACCCACATTGCTCCTACTTCATAACAGCGGAATACAGAGAAAAGCCAGTCCATCTGTTTCCACAGCGAGTTCCTCAGCCTGGTACAGCGAACGCAAATCACCAAAGGCAAGTTTTTCCTGAAAACCTTCAGCGTCTGTTTCTTCATTCCATTTCCCTCCTCTCCCGCTTGCTGTTCCTTTACTACTTGCTTATTTGCTGATGTTTTTTCCTAGAATTTCTGTGTTTAGCACAGCAAAAAATGGTGACAATATAAAATGGAGCAATGAGACCCGTCTTTATTCCTGGCGAGGTAAAAGAAGGCAAAGGTATGAGTATGAAATCCTTCAGTACCTTTGTTATAATTACATTCTCACCCTGCTCTGCACGTGTGGTCATATCCCCACTAAGAGCTCTGTTAGCGGGGTACTGTGCTGGCAGGAAGGGGTAAGGATTAATCTACGCTGAGCAAAATATTTTCACTTAAATATCCTTCAGCATCATGCACTGTGGTGACAGGTGCTGATGACCTCAGCTTCTACATAGAAAGGTGGATAGGACTGTTGTAAGTGGGCAAGAAAAGTAACAATGCTGTTCATTTCAGGTGATATGCTGGGCTGAAGCAGTGGAGTTATATGAGCCCTTTGCATTTGACAAAGTAAGGAATTTTCATTATCTCACTAAAACTACATTTTCTCTAGCTCTGAAATCCTGTCACCTGCAGAGATACATGCTATTTGCACAGTCTTAAAGTGCTATCCAAACTTTGGGCTTTTCATGGCAGAGAGGATAGATTATTAAATAATTAGATTCTACCAATCTTTTTTGTACGTGAACTGAAACCAAGGAGCCATCCTCACATTGCCCAGTTACAGGAAAGGTCAGCTGAAGTTTGCTTCTGTTGTTTGAGCAGTGCTTGGCATTCTCTTCTCACCCTCTCTCTGCTCCATAAATCATCGCACACAGAAAGGTCAGGAACAGAAAGAAAGTAAGATACCAGACTAAATAAGGAGCAAAAGATTGCTCTCCTTCTGGTAATTGTCAGAGCAGAAAGGGAATTTCTAGAATCCTTTTGGGATAGGGAAGAAGACCTGAGATAGTTGAAATGTTTGGATTACACACTGTACAATTCAACTGGCTGGATTCAGTTCACATCCTTGTATAAATAAAGGAATTAACTTGGTGTATAACTGTCCACAGGCATGGAATAGTTACAACTGACTTTTTTTTCTTTTCCTTTTTTCCTTTAATCTGTGTTTATTTCTACTTACAGCATGTAGAATTTTCCTCCCTGCTTTCTTTTCCTTTATCTGACCTAACCTTTACTCACAGAGGCGAGTTGAAAAAAAGATGGTTGTTGCTATTTTCTTCACCTGCCGCAATAATTCTACTTTGAGTATTTTTAGACTCGTCGTTTCTTCAAAAAGACTGAGACAGAATTAACCTCTAAATTTTCTATCACATTGCAAAAGGCTGCGTTCAGAAAAGAGTGGCAAAGTGTGTGACACAGTGCTGATTTTCTGAATTGCCTAAAGAACTAATACCTCTTTCAGCAGCATTCACAATCTCCTCTGGGTGCAAAAGTGTTGGCAAGTGAGTGTAATTATATAAAAGAGGCTAAGATGAGGGGAAAGACAGGACAGAAAAAAAAAAGAACTCTTCCAAAAAATGGAAATGAGTCACCAGAAGTGGAACTGTATTGGGCAGAAATTTTATTTGCCTGGTCTCCTTATTCATTTCAGTTAGATATTTCAGATTAATGAGAAGCTTGCTACCAGTTGGTTGCCAGTAATAGATACCCAGAGCTGGTAGGATTGCAGGTCATCAGGAGAGCCTTTGAAGTGCATCATGAATGAATGAATTCCAGCCACTCCAGCTGGTAAGTCACCTTTATCAGGGGCCCAATCATAGAATCACAGAATGGTCTGGGCTGGAAGGAACCCGAAGGATCATAGAGTTCCAACCCCCTGCCACAGGCAGGGCCACCAACCTCCAGGCATGGTCTAGATAAGGTTGCCAAAGTTAAATGCCTCTGCAAAAAAATTACATGGTGCAGAAACAACAGAGTTTTTAATAGGGGGAGACAGTGATGGTGAGGTTGGGAGTAATGGTTGGACTCTCTCTATTTACATTGCAATGACAAGTGCCCTATCTTATTGTTTTGGAAAAAATCTAAACCACGAGTATTCTCAGTGAGAGGCCCAGTGATAACCTTTATTTGCAAATAAAAATGATTTTTCATCAACACAAGTTAATGATAAAACAATATGATTTTTTTAAACTTGAACAAAATAGTTATTGTACTTCAGAACATAAATAGCCCAAAAGTTCTGAATAAATGTGCAATGTGACCAAATGTGTAGGGCAGAACATGTAAATACAGAAAGCAAATATTTCCAATAGAAAGTTTTAAGACCTTCTTTCCAGAATGAGACTCCAGTTGTGTTCACACAGAACTGGCCCAATTGTATATGTTCTTACAGGGACCATGCATGCAAATGAAGTACTTTGAATGTATAGATGTAGAGATTGGAAAACTATGCTACAATAAGCTCTAGGTAAATTTAGAATTGGCATTGATGAACATGTTTCAGGAGATTGAATTAGCTTTGGAATTTATCTTCCTGACCTTTCTCCTTAGAACTTCCTTAAGGAACAGCTAAGACTGGTAAACAAATAAAAAAAGCCAAGTTTCATTAGAACATAAGCTGGAATAATTAAACTCTTACACTAAGAAAGCACAAAATGAGTAGGCAGAAAGTTTGAAAATGAAAACTTTAAAATTACTCTTTTCCTTTGTGTTGGGTTTGCATGGCAAGGCTTTGGTTGTGGAGACTCTATAGGGATGTCTTTTGTGAGAAGCTACTAGAAGCTTCCCCTGTGTCCAATAGAGCCAATACCAGCTGGCTCCAAGACTGCTGTTGGTAAAGGCCAAACATATCAGCCAATGGTAGAGGCACAACTCTGGTTTCCCACCAAGGTCTGAAAAGGGAGAGGGAGGCCATGCTTCAAGCCCTGGAGCAGTGATTCCCCTGCAGGAAAGAGACCATGGTGAGGCAGGCTGTCCCCCTGCAGCCTATGGAGGATGATGGCAGAGCAGAAATCCATCTGCAGCTCTTTTTCTAGGGGCACCAGGCTCCTAGGTCCTAGATGAGTGTGTGCTTTTTTCTACTCAATACTCCTTAAAGCTGGAAGATCCTCTCCCAGAAGGAGAGGCCTCCTCTAGCAGGATGAGAAAAAGTTAACCTCCCATTCTGCAGAACATGCTCAGCAAATATAATGAACAAAATATTTCTGTCTCTGCTTTGTATTCTATGTAAACACCTCACCTATGAGGAAGAACTCTGGTTTTGTATCAACATTCAGCCTAAGGATGAATCTACTAATACTTCTTTTCAGGTACCTTTTTCTTTCTTCTAAAGAAGGAAGTTGCACAGGCACTGAAGTAGTCACAGAACTGTTTTGGGGAAGTTCTGTTTGTTGGTTTGTTTGTTTCACTGGCAGGAAATTCTTTAACTGTCAAGATATTCCAGATAATATAAAACATTGCAAAGATTCTATAGAAGCCCAGATGCCAGTGCTGCAGGGCTAGCAGATACTCAGCGAAATGATTTAGGGTATGTTGAACAGTCATTCTGCTAACAAAAGAAGGCCAAATTACAGTCCCTGTATTTTGACTGGAAACATTAGAAACAGCTAAGCAGAAAAGTTGGAAGGAAGCTTTGTGGTTCCTATGTCCAACATTGTTTTTAATTCCCCCCCCCCCCCCAACTGTAAAATGTGAAAAAATGGTAAACTAATCCTTTGAACCAGCAAAGTGTGTGTGACTGCTTATCTTGGGGGGAAGGGAGGAGGGGGAGAGAGGATGCAACAATTAGGCAACTCATTTTAATCTTCTGAGCTAAGATCCTTTATGCAAAGCCCTTGCCTGAAATGAATTTTCAAGGCTTACTATTTAAAGATTAGCAGCAGTTTAAAACGACAGAGCTGGCATAGCTTTTTTGCTGTGGAGAGCACATGAGTGGTGATAGGAATAAAGGTAGAGAAACTGAGAGTATTCAAAGACCTTTTAAACCAAAACGGAGGAAACTGCAGCTCGGAAAGATAGGAAGTGTGCTTTAACAGGCATAGTTAAATGTGTTTGCTCTTTTTTTCACACAGTCCAGCACCTTCCTCTTCCCATGCTGTTGGTGACTTAGCACAAAACTGGCTCAGAAGGCTGGCATAGCTCACAGTGGCCTGACTGCTAGCCGAAGCTTCATGAGGGCCAAGATCCATCAATCAACCATCACCCCCTCTGGTTTCTTTGCGTGCTCACACCGTTTGCACCAAAGAAAGACCTACCAGGGGAGAAAAACTTCTCTTTTCCATTTCATTACCTGACCTGTGATGCAGGTAAAACATTACACGCTGACAACCCCTTACGTGTTTGCGTGGTGAGAGGACACTTAGGGAACATGCATGTGTGGACCACCGCGCCATAACAGGGATTCTCTGAAGTCGCCTTTGTCAAATGAAGGGACAATTAAGGAAGAACAGTGGCATTGTTCCAACAGATCAGTGGCTAAATGGTATTTTCTTATGCATTTTAAAGGAGAATTTAACTCAGTTGCCTTCAGAGCTATCTGAAAATCCCTGGGGTTTATAGTGGACTCCCTTCAAACACAGAAGAGTTGGCAGTTGAAATTTTGAAATTTTGAAAGCTGAATTTGATTTTGTGATTAATTTTATTTCCTTATTTTTAAATATATTCTTGTGAATATAAGAAACTTTGGTTTAGGTTTGGATGTTATATTTTAAAATAGAGAAGTTAAAAGAAAGACTGTTCTATTCATGCTGCTTCTGTTTGATCTTCTGCTTTAATTCCCTGTAGTGCAAAAAAAAAGAAGGAAAAGAAAGAAAAAAAAAGAATATGGTGTTCCTGTGGGGAACAAAACCTTGAAAAGAAGCAGCAACATGTTGGCAATAAAAAAAAATAAAAAGGACCATATTTCAGGTTGTGGGAGTGCAAGGAAAATTGTTTCTTACATAAACCGCACATCACCTCTTGTGAATGGCAGCTCAGGAGACTGCATATGCTCGTCTTCTTCATAGGAATTATCAAGCAGCTACAAATGAAGGCAGTTTTGATAGCTAACCTAATAAAATTCCAAAGAGTAGGAGTGGGAAGCTCAAGCTGACATTTTAAGATTTTGGAGGGGGGTGTAGAGTGATGGGTGGAAGAAGGAGGAATGTCAGTTTTGCTACAGACAGAAACTTAATTTCTTCATTTTGGATTAATTCCAAGCAGAACTGAGGCATTTTTACAATTCTTCTATTTCTTACACAAAGCAAACAGTTTGCTTCTGTTTACTTTAGCACACTGAGACAAGAAAAAATCCAGAGGCTTACAAGATCACAGCTGTCTGCTCTTCAAATACCAGTTCAAACCTTTGATGAAGGGTAGTGTTGTTTGCTTTCTGCGGATTGCAGGTTAAAATGAATCAGGTTGTTAGCAGGACATAATTTCTCTAGGGATGGAGCTTCCTGGCTGAATTAAAAGATAAATAAAAATGCATAGTGCATCCAAATTATTTTTCCAGTTTCCCAAGCAGTTTCCTATTTCATCTGAATCAGGGCTTGAGTCCAGAGACCTTTAAATCAGGCAATATGCTTCTTCAAAATTATAAGTAATTAAGAGTCAGTTTACAGCAGGTTAAAGTCTCTCTTAATTTGCAATCTCTGCATGTTTTAAAAGCCTGATGCTCTGAATCATTACTTTCATCACTTGTCATCACCCAAGTGTGTAGTCCTGACGTAGATGGTTTTTATTCATGCAACCACTTCCAGTGTCCTCATTAAGATTACTTGACCAATTAAAAGGTTCTTACATGAATAGGGCTTGTTAGACCAGCTTGTGTCACTCACCTCCCCATTTCTTCCCTTCTCTGCTCTTTGTCTTCCCTATCCACAAGTAATTCTGTCTCAGCATAGAAATGATGTCAGCAGAGACCTTTGCAGCACTATTTATGCACATCTACAGCCAAGGGTATTCGATAAAGAAGAGATATTTTACTGTGAGGGTGGTGAGGCAGTGGAACAGCTTGCCCAAAGAAGTTGTGGATGCTTCATCCTTGGAAGTGCTCAAGGTTCAGGTTAGATGCAGCTTTGAGCAATCTGATCTAGTAGATGTCCGTGCCCACGGCAGTGGGCTTGGGTTGTGTTATCTTTAACATTTCCAGGTAAAAACATTCTCTGTTTCTGCAATTCTATTTGATTTGCGCAGCTCAGGATTTGTGCAAGAGTCTTCTTGAATGAGAATGGTCTGGCATTTGCATAGGAATATAGTTCTTGTCCCTGCAGACATTAGGTGGGAGTGACACTAGTTTGTCCAAACTGGCCCATGCTAGAGATCTTGCAGAAAAGCGTATGTATCATCTGGTGAAAAAAATGACAACTTGAGGATGTAACTATGCGTTGCAAATGCACCTTATGGCCCAGGAGACTAGGCACCCAACAAGCAGATCTAGTTTTTATGGTCCTCTACGCTTCTCTGGAAAAACATTAATGTCAACATGGGTGTGCAAATCCTGTACTTCCCTCCTCTCCTCAGCTGCCGTGAGAGAACCTCCTCATTGAGCTGCTGTGGTCACTTTGTAACTCAAAACCCTATGTTCATAGATTTTTTTTGGCGTGGGAAGAGTAGGAGTGACAGATGGAGCAAAGTTTGCAATGCGATAGCAGAGTTTGGAAGTACTGCCATTTTGTATTGATTTGTATTACATATGCACCTGCCATCTTTAAATTTTAAGAATCTCCAGTATCAAAGATACAAGTATACAAAGATACTAGTATCAAAGATGCACCTACACATATGCAGACCTACATAAATATCGACATACATATTGATGGTATAAATTGAAGAAAGGTGCTTTTGAGATTCAAAATCCCATAAATAAGAAGTTATGTAACAAATATTGCAGTTAGCTCTTTTTACTATTGATCAACAATTTTTGGGGAATGGGGAATTGCAGCCAGCCATCTGCATACCTACAGAGAGTATATAAATTTGTGCTAATCCTATGAATTGTAGTTTTGAAGAATATTGACGTTCAGCAGCCATGCTTTTCTTCACATTAGAGGGAAAGAAAAATCCAAGTATAGTTTCTTCAGTCTCCTTAGGAAGTCTGTTGCTGATGTCCTCAGAACACCTAACCCCTCTCTTTTTAGCCCAGCAGGTGTGAAGGACATGTTGTGGAGATTACTTGTGGAACGGTATTTCTATCTAAAAATGCTGTGTAGACCAGATTGTTGTGATGAGAAAGACTTTCTGTGCACTTCTAATATCATTATCTCTTCTGATCAGGTTATAATGCAAATGTTATCAAAGGCTCACAGCTTATCTGTAGTATCGACACTCCCAACATTGACATTCTCAGGTCAATATACTAAAATTATAAGACACTTCCTCTTAGTTGAATGAAATTATGATACTTTCTACAGGTAACACTTCAAAAAAGGAAAAAAGGATATAAAATATAACCCTTCAAAAACGTTGTACTTGAAAGCAAGTCCTTGGATAATGTGTATCCTCACACACCTGCAAAGAACCAGGGATACCAGGTACCTTGATGTTGAGGGAGAAGCCTATGAACATCCAGGGGACTGTTGGAAGAGAGGAAGAATGCAAGGGGAAAACAAATTTACATGACTATTTGATGAGGGGAAATTTGGGATACATTTTCTTTTCCTATAGGTGTGTGGTGGTTCAGGCCTGGCTGGAGGCCAGACGCCCACCAAAGTCAGTCTATCACTCCCCTTTTTAGTTGGACAGGGGAGAAAATATATATTGAGAGGCTTAGGAGTTGAGATAAGGACAGGGGGAGATCATCCTGTCATCAATGTCATGGGCAAAACAGACTCAACACAGAGTGAAGGAAAGAAAACTCTCTAATTTATGACACTGTCCTGCACACCCAGTGACACCAGAGTCAGGTAATGAGATGCGCAACCAGATCTTAACAAAGCGTGATGAGATCTTAAAGCACCTTCCCCCACCCCTCCCTTCTTAGCAGACTTCCCTTTAGTCATGATTTCACGCCCTTCTTCCCCCCCATTGTGGCACAGGTGGTGCAGGGACTGGGGAAAATGGGGGTTTTGGTCAGTTCCTAGCAAGTTGGTTTCCTTCTTGGACGGAGGGGGGCATTCATTCCACACACCCTTCCCCTGCTGCACCGTGGGGTCCCACCCATGGGAGACAGTCCTTCATGAACTTCTCCAACGTGAGTCCTTTCCCCCAGGGCTTTATCTCTTCATCATCTGCCCCACTGTGGGTCACTGCTATGGTGGGCAGTAATAAATCACAGTGTCTCTCAGTCCCAGTCCTCCATGGGGTCACCAGCCTCCCCTCAGCAAACCTGTTCTGGCGCAAATCTCTCTCTTGCTCATGTCTCTGTCTTTCTCCATGAGCTGCAAGAGCTGACAGGGGCTTGCTCCAACCCAGGTCACAGCATGTCCTCTATGTCTGCACCTGCTCCAGCATGGGGCTTCTCCATGGGCTGCAGGTGGGGGGCACCCACTCCACCCTGTGTTTCTCAATAGTCTGCTGGGGCATCATTCTCTCCAGCATCTGGGGCACCTTCTCCCCTGTCCCTTCACTGGCCTTGGGTGTCTGCACAGCCCGTTACATCTTCTCACTCCCTTCTTTGGTGGCAAAATGCACTGCCTACAATTTTTTTTTTTTCTCCTAAACGTGATTCCCAGAGGCGCTGTGACCATCACCAGTTGGCTCTGCCTTGGTCAGCAGCAACTCTGGCCTGAATCAGCTGATGTTTAATTTCTGCGGCCTGCAGAGAGCTTCAAGCTGCTTCTTACAGCAGCCATCTTTTGCAGCCCCCCTGTTCTCTGCCAGTACCCAGCTACGCAGAACTGCAACAAGGTGTTTTCAAACATATATAAGGCATACTGAATCTGAAGGAGCTCTTTTTTCTTTTAACATGTAACGTGTTAATAGATCTTGACAATACTTTTCTATCCTCAAAAAGGACAAGATGAAGAATCCTGAGAACTGCAAACTGGTCAGCTAACCATAGTCACTAGAATGATTCTGGATGAAATTGTCGCAGAAGCCGTACCCAGGCCTATGAAAGGTATGGGCTCAGCAGCCTTTTCTTCCTCTTTCCATGGTTTTATCTGCCTGTGCTCAATGCCAAGTTTGATTTAGTGTGCTGTGGGATTTTGGATCAGACTACTGGGAAAGAGCTGGATAACAGAGATCTGGGAGAAGCAAGGTCCTGGCTTTTATTTTTTTTTTTGTGAGCAGGGCTGAAGTTTACTTGACCAAACTAGATTGTCAATACGTCTGTGCCTGGTCATGTACCCTGTTGATCCTGAGCCTGACCAACAGACTTGACTTTCCAGCTTGACCTTGGTCTTGCCTTGTCACTATTGAAATGTGTGGTAATCTGGACCTTTGGTTTTTTCCAGTTATTATCCCCAGTCCAGCTTTGTTTTTCTTGTTCAGGTACTGTGGGACTGCTTTTGCTGATGAGGGCATGACCCTGCTGGCTTTGTCTCAGCTCCTAGCTCCCCTCCCCTTATGCAGCAGTACCACCCTTGCTTCTCCTTAACAGCACTCTCAGACAGCCCAATCAAATTATTTGCCTTTCCTATATTCCCCTTTTTTCTCATGTTTCTCAACAAACAACCTGCTCTGTTGCTCTTTCTTTGCTTAACTGGTTTTGCAGATTTTCCACATTTACACGGTGTATTAGACACTGTCCCAAATAAGCCCGTGCTTCCCTGTCTTTTGACATCTTTTACCCAGTACTCCTGGTTTTCCTCTTTCACTATTTATAATGTGTTGTAGTTTCTTACATTGATTCTTACTTATTTAGCCTCAGGTGGGGTGGGCCAAACCCTTTTCCATTTTCAGGTTGTGCAGTGGCCAGCAGTTTCACACATTACTATCACACTTGTTTGATTTGGGGCTGGAGTTGGCCCTCTGCCTGTATACTTTGCTTTAATAACTTGTTTAGGAAAGGCTTTCAACATATCTTCCCACAATCAGGTACTTAACAACCAAATTTGTGAGATATAAGGTGGGGTGATAGTGGGTTTTATCTCTGGGGTCAAAACGTAGTGATCAGCAGTAGAAAATTCACCTGGAAACTGGTTACTTAGTTTTGATCTCTCTCATAGATACTGAAGCCACTTTTATTTAATGGGTTTTTTCTTAGTGATTGGGATGATAGGACACAGTGCACTTTGCTTGTTTCTAGACAATATCAAATTGCCTAATGAGCTGACAGGAAGGATCTATATAAACTAGGAAAATGGGCTTATGGGAAGCTCACGAATTTCGAAGGGAAATGCCAAGATGTGCACTTGGGGAGAAACAACCCAGTGTACCAGCAGAGATTTGGAAGCTAGTTAGCTGGAAAGCAGCTTTGTAGAAAACGGCCTGTGGACCCATAAACCTAAGTTGTCCACAAGCCAGCAATGTCCTGTTACAGCATAGGTGGCCAACAGCATCCTGATCTGCATTAGGAAGAACATTTCCTGCAGGTCAAGGGAGGTGATCCTTCCCCTCTGCTCAGCCTTGGTGAGACACATCTACAGTGCTGTGTTCATTTCTGGTCTCCACAGTGTAAAAGAGACCTGGATATACTATAAAGCTTGTCAGGGATCAGGCTGGAGCACGTGGCACATACAGAGATGGTGGGTTTATCCAGCCTGAGGTAGAGAAAACTAAGGAGGATGATCTTACTGCTGTCTACTACTGTGTAGAGGAAATCAAGCCAGAATCTTCTCAGAGGTGCACAATAGAAAGATGGGCACAAGTTGGAACATGGTAAATTCTGAGTAAGTACAAGAAAATTGTTTTTCACTTTGATGGTGGTATAGAATGAGGGATTTCCATGCTTGGAGATGGTCAAACGTCACTGAGCATAGCCTTGAGCAACTCCTCTCACTAGACTTAATCTGTCCCTAAACAGTAAGGTTTGGAACAGATGATTGCTAGTGGTGTCTTCCAACCTTTATATTGCATAAGGTATGTCTTATTAAAGGCTATGAACAGACTTATGCTTCCTAATAACTAGTATCTCACCCAGAATCATATGGGGTTTTGACAGATTTTTTATGTTGGTAATTTGAAACACAGAGACCTTCATTCTGACTACCCTAACAGTATGAAATTTTTATCAAAATATTGATAATAATATATGCATCAAAGTAAGCATCTGTGAAATCTTATTCCATCACAACATAGAGTATTATATCTAAATAATTATGTATTAAAACTTGAGCCTGCAAATATTTATGCACTTGTGTAATTAGTAGTCTACCAGTTCACCACTTCAATAATAACTTTCCAAAAATATCGCTCTTGGTTTCAATCTCAAGGTAGCAGTGTCTTAATTGCCAAGTATTTTCAGCAGGACAGTACTTAAGCAGAATTATGGCAACCCATATATTGGCTTATGTGTAGTTCAATACCATAGCTCAACAGATGTCTGATTTAATTATAGGCACCTCATACAGATTTTCATTGGTGTCATGAACCTATCTCTTATGGCCTCAGCATTTCTAAGCATCACTGCAGCCAAGTAATGCGGTAGAATCACTTAAAACCCAGTATTCCTCTGCACTCTCCTTTCCCCTTCCCCCTCTGAAAAGCAATAACATGCTAACATGCCTTGACTTGTCAGCTGGTCAGACATCCATTCTTGTAATCTCACTCCAGAATATTTTTGTTCTGTGTTTAAAGAGAAGTCATGTTTCACTTAACCAGTATTTGCATTTCATTATTGGATCAATTGTTGCTAATATATTTATTTGAGCCAAGTCACTGCATTGATGAGGCTTCCAGTGGGAACACTAATAATTTTGTCTGTATTAAGTCTTCCAGATGCTGTACATCCAAAACTTCAGTGAGCTGAGTTGTGAGTGTGGTTCTGTAACCAGGGACTAAGGCAGGAATGGAGAAGCTAAGATGCTGTGTTTCCTGCTCTGCTTTGGAAAAGGAATGTCAGTGTCTCAGGTTCTCCACTTGTAAAATGAATACACCATACTTGCCTTTTGCAGAATTATCCTTGGATAATAATGGAGTAAAATTATATGTTCTTTAGGTTAAATAATAACTCTGAATACTTCAGTATTCAGTATTCTGAGTTACACTCCAGTTGCTATTCTGACTTCAGACCAGGTAATATTCAATATTCCAAAATGCTTCAGGAAAAGAAGAAAGTTATATGTTTCCATAGGCATCAGGTTTAATCATGAGAAAACTATTGAGGTATCACTATCAGAGAAAAAGGAACAACTCATTACTCAGAAAAAAAGAACAATGATACTACAAAGATGGTGGAAGCTGAGAGGGAAAGAAGCAAATCCTTTTAAGTCCATTTTTTTTCCAGTTCCCCCAGATAAGCAGATTGAGTCTGAGCTGTACGTCAGTCAGCGTTTTGTCCTGACTCAGTGCTTTACTTAAACAGTAGAAAGAACAAAAAGAAAGCAGAATAAATGTCAGAGAAAGATTATCCTAATGAGAGAACTATTATTTATTACATCTGTAGTATTTTGGGAGCAAGAATTGTGAAGCCCAAAATCTGGCTGGTGTGAGAATATGACTGTTGGGTTCCTCCCCCCCTGCCACCCCCCCCCCCCCCCCAATTCTGCATCCTCTTATTTAATCCTTTTTGTACTCACGTAGTACTTTGCAAAGAAGAGGTGTGTTAATTGGATAAAATGAATGCAGCATGAGATAATAAAAGGCTTAAGCAGTGCAGTATGGTACCTTCTGTGAGGCTTTCAAAGGGGACATCTACTATCTAAAATGAATTTGTGGGGCTGTGGTGCACAGGTATTGGGAAAATAAAATGCTCATGCTGCAGTCCGTAGTTCCACATTGCAGCCTGATTTTTGGTGGGGCTTGGTTCTCAGAAGACATTGCAGCTCCAACTGATTTCAGAGTGAATGGAAGCTACAGTTACCTAAAAATCCAAGTGACACAAAAGCATGGAATATAAAAATAAGAGGACAGAGAGTCAAGTAAAGGTATTTACAGCATGATGTATGCCACAAACTCTCCGTGAAAGTCAGGCAAGTTCTTTAACATGGATTGCTCTTAAAAAATAAAATAAAATAATGCTTTCCTCGCTGTTTCTCTTCCAGTATTTGTCCACATGAATGTGACTTCTTCTCCTGTGGCCATTCAATGTGCTATAAATGAGTTCGTTCTTTTTCTTAAAGCAAGGTTACATGTTAGTGAAGGAAGACTGCAATTCATTGTTTCCTGTACCAGCACTTATAAGGAAGCATTGATGATACGTGTTGTGTACTTTGTAATTCTGAGGGAGGTTGCACCAAAATGAATAATTTATTATTATTCAGATAGGGATATACATTTAGCCAGAAGTATTAGGAGAGGTAAAAGGTTGCTTACACTTTAATTCCAAATGACCGATGGATATAAAGATTTATTCCTCTTTTACTTAAGTGCTCAGAGGTTGTAGAAATGTGTTTACATGTTCACTTAGATTACTGGGTTCAAATAAAATATAATAAAAATAGTATCTTGCGCCTGATACCAAACAACCAAGAATTTGCTTAATTGAATTTGTAGGTCAGACCCTTCCACTTAAGTCAATTCCCCGCTGATCACACTAAAGTGAAGAAGGGAGCAATGGGAAACTTTTAAATTCAGAGTTATACAGAGGCGTTTTCACTCAGATTAAACTGGGACTCAAAAGTGGCTATTTATATGCATGAGACCAACACAAAGTGCATATTCTGCCTCAGGATTAAAGCATTTAGTTTTTCAAGAGGGAACAGTTCATTGATCAATGCTTCATGCCCACATTTCTCATTTTGATAGAGCTTTGCCCATGAACTCTCATTAGATGTCCTGATTCCAACTTAAAACTTAAATTTGATTTCAACTCCAGCAGTGAGATGTCATGAAGGAAACAGATCGTTCCATATATTCATCGAAATACAGGGCAAGGCCATGTATATATCAACAGTATTTCTCCATCAATAACATGTGCCACCAAGATGAATTGATGTTGAGGGCTGTAATTTCTAATCACTTGGTATGTTTGCAATTAATTATATGTACAGCTAAGTGTATCTGAGTTTATTTGCAAAGGCAATTTTTCTACACCAAGCAATTTTACTGTTAAACATAGACACTAGAGAAGTTGTGCCCATTAACATGGCTAGTTTCACATGTCTAATATATAGTCTCATAGTTAACCAATCTGATAATTTAATTTCATGGTACAACTGCTCTACATTGAATATTTGATATAAGGCAGATTAAAGGTTTGACATTAGAAGGTGTACCCCCCCACACTACGTATTGCACTTTCCTGATTGTCTTCTTCCATAGCAATACAAAATTACATCTTCCAGCTAATTTTTTCAACATGCTGGTCCAGTCCAAATTACTTAAAAAAAAAAAAAGAAAAAAAAATCCACACCAAGTGCCCTCTCCCCTCCCTATCCCCCCAAGACTCATTGGTTGCAAACTTCCAAAACAGTTATGGGGTTTTTCATCAGACAACATTCAGTGATTTAATGGTAATTGTATGGCTAAATCCTTACATAGGTCCGAATGCACTGCCTTCATTATATGCCCTTTTAAAAAGCTCCTGCCAAACCTGATCTGAATAAATTGTAGAACTATGGTTCAGAAACTAATTCACACTCATTATTTTCATGAGTTACAGTATATGCCATTTCACCCTTCAGCAGATGTGTATTTAGATTAGTTTCAGAGCACATTCTAGCCTAAATCCCAAATCTCTCACTAATAAACACTAAAATATGCTTAATGTACCCAATATGTATCTTTCTGCAGTTAGAGGCTCCCTGCCATATTCTAAAAGTATTGGACCCGTTCCCAGAGTAATACTCTCAGTTCTGCAGTGAATCACCTCTATGGGCTGCAGCTAACTCATGAGGTGCTTCACGGTTTGTACCTGAGAAGCACAACATTTCACAGACACCAGCTCTGAGATCACTCTGACTTAAGTTATTAATCTTGATTTGTTTTAATATAAAGCACAATGTTAGAAATAAGCTACCTTTGAACAGTTTTGCAGAAGGTTAAACAGTATAAATAGATCTGCATTTTTAGGACAACAGCACTACATCATCAGAAACAATTCTGACAAATAAAAAGCTATTAGTCCACCAAAACTGTAATGAGATCATGATTAATAAACACCTCTGAAAGGTCTGCATCAAAGTCAAAGCTTCTCGGTGATAAATGTAAACATTCAGACCTTCCTTTGCTAAAAGCTGTGTGTTTCAGTTATCCAGCTCTCCTGATTGATTTGTTCATTACTCTAATAAATAATTTATCACCTTGAAGAGGACAATTCATTATGCAGATAGCATGAACAAGTAACTTTCAGCAGCCAGATCTTTAGAAGAATTAGCAGTGTTACCAGAGCCATGAAGTCTGTTTCTGAATTCAGACCAGCATAAAAACAATTAAATTAGTATAAAGGCAGATCATTTCAGATAACTTTTAAGCAATGGACTCTGTGAATTCACAATGCAGATCTATCAGAAATCTGATGTGTCAGAATCTCTTCAGGTCCTTTTAACCACACTGTGCTAGAAATCATGATAAGCCACAAGCAGCCTTCTTAACAATAGGCACAAAATTAAATTACACTTTTAATATACCTCATTTCCTAAATTAGAGGGGAAGTCTATAAGATATGCAGTGTTGGATAGTTCATTCTTCCATTTTCTTGCCAAAGTGTATATATGATTTTGCATAGTGACAAGTGACAGAAAAAAAATCCTATAGAAATTGGGCAGAGTGGGTAATTTCTCCAAGTGTAGGAGATATCATTGCAAGAACTAGATTGTAACGCATACCAGAGAATTGCTTCTGCATTAAAAGTTAAAAAAAGGTGGAGATAAGGACACTTGTATCATGACCACACATTAGGGGATAAAGCAGACACCATCACTCATCACACTTTCCCCTAATAGGAACACAAGGGAATATTATTATGTGGCTTATGCATGTATGTATGTATTTATTTATTTATTTAAAAGCCCTTTACATGGATCTAAGGGTCTCTTTGTTGAAGAGTACACCCCCTCCCCCGCCCAAATAAGTGTCTTTGTAATTAAATGTGTAGCATGTGCCTAAGAAATAGGGTTGTTTAACATCATTCATAAAATTGATAGTGCCACAATTCAAAGTCATTTAACTAAGTTTTCTCTCTCAGCATTGCACAAGGAGAGGGAGGTTTTTCATTTTGGCTTTGGTTTGTTTTTTTACACTATTTTATTTATTTTCCCAGGCAATATAAATACTTAACGCTTATGCACTCAACTGCATGAGGAGAAACTGGGAACATTTAAGGAACAATCTGCTGTGTTTCATCCATAGCAAAAATCCTTATTTCCCTGGGAATTAGTATCTACAGTAGCAAGCACATCACCAGTCCTGGAATACCAGCCTGCTCCCCGAAGTCTAGTTCAGAATAACAAAGTGGACACTTTTTCTCTCATCACTTACATACTACATTCCCAAGTCTAACAGAGATCTCCTTGAAGCAGTATCTCTATTACAGCATTATGTTGCATTCCACATTGCAACACCTGTGACTGTGATAATCAAAGACTACGTCACTTTGAGCTTCCTACTTTTTGTTTTGTTTTGGGTTGGGTTTTTTTCCTCCTTTTTTATTTTCCCCTGAATCATGGATCTGGTCTGGGAAAACAGGACTGTGAATAATGCTTTTTCTACTTTGTCTGTCATTATTCTAGAATTTGATCTGCTGGCTAAAGTGCAGTATATTCCTTTCCTTTGTTATAGTAGGAGCTGATGAGCTCGCTGTTGCATACAAACAGTAGCAGGATTATTCAAAACTAGGATACTTCACTCAGAGTTGCTGCTGCCATTTGTATGACTTCCACTTCTATTCAGGGAGCCTCACAAAGGCAATGCCTCAAAAGAAAAGGATTTATCAGTGTGATTTCCGCACAATCCAGAAGCAATACCATGAGAAAGCTTGGGAAGGTGAGCTGATGGATCCTTCTGATCCTATGGAAACTTTGACTTTATATACAGGGTCAGGTAACTTACATCTGGTGGAGTTATTCTGGAAACTGTAATACAGAGAACCAGGTTTTGTCAAAGCCAACACTAAGGTGCTTTCTTCTCTCATGTATCCTTATGGAAAATGTGGGATCCAGTGATGACGGATTGCATTTGTTTGAGTGGTACTTCATTAATGCTGTGAATTTCAATAGGCAAGTACAGTGCACTAGACAGCAGCTTAAAAGCATATTTAATATCAATATTGGAAAAAAATGAAACTATTGTGTGACACAAAGTTATATTTCCTCTGATCTGTATTAATTAATTAAATAGAAGAGTTAACATTTTTCCCATGATGACAAAACACTTCTGAATTTGAAGTAATAAAATGAATCTGCATTTGCCAGGTGGATGTCATGCATCAGCAACATATGTCTTCCATAATGTTTTATTCCCACATGCTGCTCCTTACTTATTAAACTGAACCAGGGGATGTGACCATGGAATGAGCAGAACAAATTAAAGTCTGAACAAAGGTTTCCTCCAAATAAGCCAGAGTGCAAGCAGTAACCAACAAGAAATGGGATATAGTTGATAAGCAGAAAGCTTGCTTTATTGATTTTTTTTCCTCTTTCCCAATTAGGTTAGGTAGATTCTATTCATCTGCTCACTTAAATAGATATGAATGTAAACTCTCTGAGGTATTCCTAAGAAGTTTTCAGGAAAAATGTTTCCATATCACTGCACTAAGAGGGTTTGGAGGTAGGTGACAGCTGTAAGTAAATTAAATGGAAGCTTATTGACTTATTTTGAAAAAACAGCAACCAAATCAAAATCAAACAAAAAACACCCCCCCCCATTTTTCCCCTCAAAACTTAGCTTTCCAAAATTGTTTGTTCAGTTTCATTTTCTATAGCCCCAGATTTATGACAGTGTGACTGTAATTCTACAAAGTAAAAGTTATTTGCCTTTAGAGCTGTCTGTGGATTGTGCTCATATTATCTTATCTGTATAGCAGGTATCTGAAAAACTCTCTCTTGCCTAAGGGATAGTGAGAGACAATGAGATGACCATTTGGATATAGTGAACTTTTCCCCAAACCCATGTGGTCAGTCACCCATAAAAAAAAATATTATGACCATCTCTGGAGATAGGAAAACCTGGTCAATGAGACCTTGATCCTACAAGGGATGGTTGAGCAACCAAAAGTATTTTGTGTAGTTCAGAAAGTTTCTACAAAATAGGGCTTACATTTCCTTCTGAGGTAGGAGAGTTCCATGAAGGCTACTGCTGTATCTGTTTCTCGGTGAAAACAGCAGAAATCAGTGCCTTGAGAAGTGCCCTGATACCAGATTTCTTTGCAGGGAGAAAGAGTGAGTCACTGTTTCTGCATGCAATGCAATAGGCACTTTGCACGCCTCCAAGCAGCAGAAAGGGACAAAAATTCAGCTCTCAGCTACGCCAGCGTGTGCATGAAGGCAGCTTGGAGGGTTCACTTGGGCTGGCTCGGCTGTAACTAAGAGAAGATGGCAAGTTGGGGAAGGCAGCCCAGTGAGAGCCAGTCACGGTCTGGAGGATGGAGGTTACCAGGTCAGCTGCGATTGCTTTGTGCAGTGAGGCAGACAGATGAGGTGGGAGGGGGCTCTCCTGAGCCCCTCGGAGTCATGATACAAGGAATATAACTAAATTAGGGAGGAAGGGAAAGGTCTGGACACTGTTCTTGGCTGGGACTGAAATAAAACAAAAAGACTCCCACAGTGAAAGATAATATGAGCCCTTGAAAAATTAAAGGGTGACATTTTAGAACTGTGGTCATGGGAACTTTGCCTCTAGGACATAAGAGAAACTTCACTATATTAAATTAACCCCTCAACATTCTACAGGGGAGCAGGAAGGGATGTCTGAACAGCTAATATCTGTCAGGTTGCTCTGGGAATGCACCTCGACTTGCAGCTTCATAGGAATTTCATGAGGCATAAAGGGAGAAGGGAGGATTAGAAGAATCAGGTTAGGCAATTCCTGTCCCAACCTCCTAATCTGCCAGCTCCCTCTCTTTCACATCACCCATGTTGCTGCATCTCAGGGACCCCTAAACTCTGCTGTGGTCACACTGCAGGGGTGACTGAAGCAGGCCTGAAGTGCTATCCAAAACATGCACTGTTGTTGGCTTTTCTGTGGGATGAAGTATTGCATCAAAGCAGTGACTCTTCAGTTCCTCACTACAATACTTTTGGGTAACCTATTGATAACAACAATATGATAGCAGATGACATAGCTTTTACTACTTGCTTGGACACAGCAGCTAACTAAAGTAGTCTGATGATCATTACAAGCCACAGCAATTTTCAACAGACAACCCTAATAATGTCATTTCAGTGACACTGGTGGTGATACTTACAAAACATACACGCTTGCATACTTACTTAACATACACTTGCACAGGCCAATGCATGGCCTATTTATTTATTTTTCACGAATTATTATTATTTATAATAAAGATGATTTTTTTTTCCCTCTGGCTTGGGGGCGTAAAAAAGTTTATACGTTAATTCTGCATGCTTACTAAATTAATTTTGAATGCAAGCACGTAGCATTATTACAGCAAGTTTCCTGGTGAAATGTGATAAGAGCAATGCTGCTCTTCCAGTTATCTGTCAAGGACTCTGGACAGTTAAGAACATGCCCAGTGTGCTGTTGCAGAGGCTTAGTGAAAAAATAAGAGTTTTGTTTTTTCTAAGTATTTGGTTTAACTCAACGGTTTACACAGCTTGTGGGAATGAAAGCACAGAGGTTATATTCCTTGACATTCTTCTGTCTCTCAAATATGCTCAGAAGTTCCTTCTCTGTTCTCTTCATAGGATACATTAATAATAGACAACCAAAGAGTGTCTATTATAATCAGAAAACAATACATTTAATTTAGCATATTTAGTTTTGTAAAGTGCTTTTATTTGCTATATTATAATCATGCCTATTATAAATGAATTGTGCTGTAATTATATTTACATTTACCAACCACTTCCATTGAACGGGAGACCATGGAGGTCACTGCACTGCAACCTCTGGGTATTGCAGGCATTTTAAACATCTGGCACTGCATTATTAGAACTGTCACAGAGAGCTAGAGAGTTTTGAGAACCTATTATCATTCATATAGGTTATGACTGATGAGATGAGATGTGAGTGGGTTTGGAGAGATGTTTTTCTTTCTTTTTTTTCCTTTTTTCCCAGAAAGAATGCAGCTCTATAAACATTGTGTACTTTTCCTGTCAATAAAATTTGAAATTAGACAGTCTTACAACATAACATGTTCGATCCCTAACTATAAATAGTACCCTATAAGTTATCTGCTAAGCTTTTCTAGGCTGACAAAATAGATACTAAAGTTGCATAAAGCAAGTGGATTAAAATCAGCTTTTCTTTTTTTTATGTTGCTGCACAGATTTTAGTACCCCAAAGAGACTTCTGTCCTATAGGGAGTACAGAAGCTTTTATATATGTATACATATGTATATTTTTCTTCTAGAAATGGTTTGTTCTTCATATTATATATGGTTTCTTCTTTTTAAATTAGGTATCAGTTTCTTCATGGACTTTCAGGGACTCCATAGTGTTAAATGGCAGTTGCCTTGAAAACTGCTACAGAGATTAAGGATCTTTGGCTCTGGTTCAGGGAAGTTCTTAACATGTGCTGAATTCTGTACCAGGCTGGAGATGATAAACCTACTACTATAGCTCAGCTAACCTATGAAGTTGTCCTGGTTCTGGACAGGCCGGAGTTAACCTCCCCAAGCTGCCAGCCCAGGTTTGCTGAGTCAGCTCAGGTGAGCTGAATCAGCCTGGGCTGTTTTCCACATCACCTAGCATCACTCCTCCATAAAAGGGGCATGAAGGGCTGGGGTGGAGTAGTAGAGCATTGGAATTTTAGTCCTAAGGTTGTGAATTTGAGCACTGAAAAGAGAACTGTTGTTGTCCTGGAGCTGTACTGAATTCCCTCTCTCCCATTTATGGGGTGGGTGATGTCAGGTGGTGTGGAAACAGCCCAGGCTGACTCAGCAATCCTGTGCTGACTGCTTGGGGAGGTTACCTCTAGCCTAGCCAGAACCAGGACAAAAGTGTCTTTTCAGTTTGGGCTTTTAAGAGCAGCTAGTGAGAAAAAACAACTTTGGAAAGTGTTTATGGCAAATGTAGAGATCATGGATTTTTGTTCCTAGGAGAAATGAATGTATGACAACTGATTACGGAATACTAACACAATTTAATTAACAGTTTTCATTTATCTTATTTGTGTTCTATTATGCAGTTGTTAGGGCCAGTCGTCATTCTGAAAGGAATTGTAGTCACTTGCTCTGGTTCTGGGAACAATTCAACTTATATTTGGCCACAGCTTCCAGCCATTATTTCCTGATACAGTTTTTCCTGGCAGAACGTATATAATTTTCAGGTAATGGACATTTCATAACATTCTACATAGCACAGAGTTTAATTTTTATGTTTCACCCTATCCGTAAGGGGAGGTAATACACACGTGGAAATACAGATCAAACCAGGGGGGGGAAAGGAGAAATAAAAGTTGAAAGAAAAACATACTCATCTATGCTATCTATGTTCAGGTATTTATTTGCTTGTTTGTTTATTTGTTTATTTTAAAACACCTTGTTTGCTGACCCTTCTTGTTAGTCTGAGAACAAATGATTTAGAAACCCACCACTGAAGGACAGAACAGAGTTGAGTTTATGCCACTGAATTTTTGCTATGTCCTATCTTCACTCTTTGAAATGTTTCTCTTTATTATAATCAACGTGAAATATATCACAATATATTGGAGGGTCAAGGAAGGTTCAGGAAAAGAAAGAAAACAAACCCTGCTGTCTATTCCACACATTTTCTCCTATTCAGTCTGAGAACACAACAGTGCTCAACCTTTTCTACAGTGGGGAAAAAACCCACAACAAACAAAAATCAAACAACAAAACAGGTTAGGTTATCTGCAAGTTACAGATATTAAAGAGCTACCCACTAGAACATAGTCTGTGTTTATGGATATTGTCTGTAGCTGGCACAGTTTTGTGACAGATTAAGGACCACAAGATCAAGGGCAAACAATTTGTTGCCAAATCCAAAAAAGCAAACCAGAGAACAGGGATATTTGAAAAAGAGTTCATTGTGTCATATCTACAACAAATTATCTGCTATTGGGTCTTATTCCACAGCTCAGTTAAATCACTGGCACAGGGCTTGAAGTCAACATTGGTCTCTCCAAGTAATTTTTAGAATATACTGTACCAAGAGATGGAAGACAGTTCACTGGATACAGTACAAGACTGAGAGGCCAGGAAAATGTCTTTTATTTTATTCATGTAAGACTTAAAAAGTGTTTTCTGTTAGAAGTATCTCTGATGAGATGTTGAAAACCAGTACTCACAAGCTTACTTATTATGGAACAAAGGGGATCAGGAAAATAATAACCATGGTTGGAAATGAACAGAGCACCCTGCACCTCTGTGCAAGGCGCAGGGGTCGCACAGTACAGGACAAGTGGGTGCATCATTCTGGTAAAGGAGCGAAACCCATCATTAGGCATTGGTCATGCTGCAGATTTCTTGCTCCACAAAGCAGGGAGAAAGTGTCAGGTAGAATGGGTCTCTCAAGTGCTGTTATCAAACAAAGGCTGTTATGTTGCAGCATTAAGCCCATGTGAGGTGGTGTGTGGGTGCTCCTAGGGTTTTAAACTGTAAATTACAGGAGTATACTAAGCTGGTGTGTGTCTACACAGGTAGTTTCACTTAATTTAACTGTCAATCTAAATCATTTTAACATCATGCCTTTAGTTAAACCATTCATTCTGGGCAGCCTGCCTTTAAACCCTAGTCTTGCCACGAGTCCCTGATGGATCCTGTTTGAAGCTAATGGGGCTGCATGTGGTTGTAGAGTAGCAATTGCATAACATTCATTAAAGGGCTGGGGCTTTTTTGTATAAGGACATGTCTGATCCTTGTGCTTATGGGGAGCTCTTTACACAACAATTACTCCTCTGGACTTCAGTAGGGCTGTTTATGGGTTAAAGTATAGCTCAGAAAGAATTTGGTCGCAGTCAGGTGGAGGTATCTCATTCCACTGAAATCAAGGTGACAATGTCTGTGGGTTACTTGAATGGTGAATGTTTTGCAGGACTGAGACATTTGCTTTCAGAATACCAGAATGTCAACCATATCAAAAAACAACTCTAGAAACTATGTTAGAAGATAAATAGATAAAAGGGAAAGACAAAAGAGAAAGGAAAAGGGGGGAAGGGGAAAGAGAATGCTCTGTCCTATACCTTGGTAATGTTCCTAGAATGACTGGGAACAGTTCGTGTTACGATCTTTATTTCTGGGTTAGATCAAACAGTCATTTCTCTGCAGATGAAATAGGCTAAAAGCCAGACCCTACCCTAGCCTTACGCAGTTGCATTCTGGGGAGGAAGGTGCCCCTGGGCAGAAATACACATGCCTTATGACATAAATCTTATACAATCTTCTTAGAAGTTGGATCTTGCAACAAAGGTATGTGCTTTCTTGTCCAGGTGCAAGGCAATGCAGCTGAACTGATTAATGCCGATACCTAACCTACCCTTTTTAAGAGTCTGACAGATTACACACAGCAGCACAATGAAATAAATCGAATTACTTATGTAAATGCTCTCCCACATAAGGGCTGCAAAACTCAATCTTGCCATGATTTCTTCCCCTGTCCTGCTTTGCAAGGTTAGCAAGGGATCCAGGTCTGTCCCTAAAATGCACTAACATATTCCAGTGTGGAAAAACAGAGCACTGCTGTTCATGGAGCAAAGGAGTATTCTGCTTCGAATAATTTGGTTTTGGTTTGGGTTTTTTTGCCTCTCAGGTTTCAGCTCAGCTGATTGTTGAGTGGGTTAAGTCGTAATAAGGAGTGATAGAAATGAAAGGACCCAGTATAAAATTGATACAAATTGCTATGAGAACAGGCACAGAAGAGCATTATTGGGGTTTCTCATTTGTATTACAGACCATTAGGCATGAATACATTAAGTCTCTCACCTTTAAATTTTGCATTTCAGCTTTTCTTAGACTTGGAATGCAGGGATGTCATAATTCGCTTAAGTGAGATATATTCTGCTCTTGTTCCTATAGGAAAGAAGAAATCACATTGACTTCAGTGGAATTATTCCAGATTTGTCCTAAATAAGCTAATTCTTTCTATGCCTTATAAAGCAACCTGAACGTAAGCGGACCTTCTCCATGATAGATGATCTAATCCCAGCATCCCTGGAGGGTGTACAAAGAAAGCTGATCCAGGGGATGAATAGCTCCAGAACTAGATATCTCCTGACTTTTAGAAAGAGGAAGTAAATCCATGTACTGTGATCTCATTGAACTTTATTCTTTTATTTTTTCACATCAGGGCATAAAGGTAATGGAAAGCACCTGAATATCTGCTCTTCATAATACTGAAAAAACCTCTCACCAGTACTTTTACTTATCATCACACAAAGCCTGCTTGATAACATGTACAGCTATAAGAATTCAAATCTTCGGGATTCCACAAGCTTTTGTATATATTAAACAAATCTTTCTGTCAAAGGGGGATATGTTTTCATAACGTGGTGAAAGATTGAAAGTATCTGGGCCTTACTAAGGAGTCACTTAACACTTTAGAAAACTTACCTCTCCATCATGCTGTGAAAATGAATCACAGCATCAATTTTTAAAATCATATCCTGAAGTTCATTGATCACACAAAGGCAAAGGGAAGACAAAGGGATGATCTTTGATTCCCAAACACGTTTCATGTTACACGAGAAAATAAGATGAGATTTCACAAACACTTTCAGATAGTAAAACACAGGTAGAGGAGAAATGATTAAGCTGAAGATGTATCAAACCTGGAGTGGGAGTATCAACACAGAAATTCATCATAGGAATTAATTGTATTGTATGAAGAAACAGAAGGATGAAACATCAAATTGAATCGCCTACTCCTTTTGCCGTAAGAGCAGGAGGAGATGGCAATGCATTAAGTTTCATGATTCAAGATATCTCAGTTCTTTCCCTTAGTTCTGCTGCAGAGTTTCAGAAAAATTAAGCAATTTTGTCACTGGACTCCAGTTCTGCATCTGTAAAATGAGAGTAATCACACATTTTTTGTCTAATTGGGCTAGACAGGTATAAGGAAACACAGCAAGGTTCTTATCTCACCTGAAGCCTTTAGTATTCCTGTAATAAAAATATGAAGAATGTTGTCATGCTCCCATTTTATCCGTTGAGAGGAAAAATTTCCAACCAGCTGAGCTGGCAGTGTTTGCCCTATTCTGAATGCCTATCTTTGCTAGACAGCGCAATTGCTATTGGCTCCATACATACCTTCTGGTATCTGTTTTGCCCATTTGGACACATAACCACCTCTTCTGTGTTTGATGTTAGTATTTCATCTTGATTCCATGTTAAGCCTGTTTATTCATCTTACATATTCAATGACAAAAAGCCAAAAACTTTAGCAGATGGAAGGTATCCTGGTGTATTTTCTATCTTGTCAGGGTGTTGATTTCTGAAAGCCAGAGGATGCAGGATCTCTGCCTTTCCTGGGGCAGTCCATAGCCAATGGAAATTATCTGCAAATGCTCCAGAGGCAAACACCTTGTTAGATATAGCTGTATTGAACTGATCAAGGGATTAGTTGGAACAGATTGACAGAGCTGTGCTTGTGATAAAAAAAGAACCTGGGATGACTGCAGGAGGGAAGGTGGAGGGAAAGAAAGGAGTGTGTGTGCAGTCTGAAATACCTGATAGGACTTATTTCATGCTCCATTGAGCAATAAGGAGGCAAGAAAGTTTTCTTGTGTTGGGAACTGTGTGAAATTGTTTACCCATAATTCACAGGATGACAGTCACCTTAAGTCAGCGCTTCCTCCTTTCAGAGCTATTAATTTAGGTTACTTTCTGGAAATTCTAGAGTCTGATTCATACAGAAAGCGGGGAGAACACTGCATGTTTCCATGCAAAAAGTACAATAGGTACTCTCCAAATGTTATCACATACCCAGGGGTTTGAAAGGACACTGAAATCCACTAACAAAACAAAACAAATACCTTGTCCTTGCCATATACTGGATTGTAAACTTGAAATAGAGTTTATAGTCTTTCAGAGATCTGTTTCAACCCATGGATCCCAACATTCCCAAGGTGCCGTGCATCACTCCCCACACAGGAGGAATGGAGAATACAAGCTAATAGCTACTCTTCTACTCGCAGTATACCTGTGTCATTTCCTTAGCCTGAGTTCTCCCAGTGCCTTTCCTTTCCCCATACTGTCTTCTTTCTCAGCTGGCTCATGCACAGGTAGCTTATTTTCTCTTCAAAATCTCACAGGGTGTTTCACTTCTGAATTTTACCCAGATTTACTCAGTTTATTTTTGCTTTTCTTCCTGTAACTGAGGTAGGCAGTAGCACAACATACTTCTCCCTTTGTCTTCAGCAAATGCAGGGAAGCAACGACTTTCATCTGGCCAGACTAGCCACACGTTCCCTTGAACTACCCAGGTGACATGTATCACAGCATGGAAGTCCCTTCAATCTGCCTATGTGAGATGCAATTGATTTGATTTATAAAATGAAAAGCTCATGATATGTCAAGCGTGATCAACAGTAACAGTTTTGTCAGCATTCAGTATTTCAATTGCAGAGAAAAGTCCTGCACATTACTTCACCTGAAATTACAGTAAAGAAGAAATCTGCTTAAATTATAATAGAATATGTGCAGGCTATAACAGTCTAGAGAATGGGAGACCTATGTATTGTTTCAGGATGCGAAGTTGCTGACTGCTACTGTATTAATTGGTTGATATTGTAGTTGGTTTTTAATATTTATTGGAGATGTATTTTGTTACTCGTTCAGTAAGCGCAGATGAACTCTCTTGTTTGTGTAACTAAAATACTTCTCCTATTGTAAATCAGCTTAAGTAAGTGTTGCATTTCTGGAGTTTATTTCCCCCCTTCTTATTTTTCTCCTCTAATGAGATCTGGTGAGAGATCACAGAAAGAATAGGAGGAGTAGGAGTATAAAAGAGACAGAGAGAGAATGCTGATCCCAAGCAGTATAATTACAAATGTCTTCTTGTAGGAGGAACCTGTCTTCTCTTTGATTTCACGGATGGTTGGGATTTTCCATTTGAGGTTATGGGAACAAATGTGCTGGCTTGTCCAAAAACGTCTATTTCTCTTGACAAGGTCTTTGTCCTAGAATGTGCTAAAAGGACTTAAAAAAAATATCCTAAGATTCTATTTTTGGCTGCTATTTTAAGCCATTACAGATGATCTATCTTACACCTTTTATGCAGTATGGCTATTATTTATACATGAAAGAAAATTGTACAGGACTTGCATGGAGAGGGGGATCTTTCACGTTCTCTCCTCTTGTGCTTTAGGTCAGCACTTGCAGCCTTTTCTCCAAAGTTCATTGCTCATGTTGTGCAATCTTATGTCGTGACCCAAAGCCCACTGAAGTAGAGAAATATATGCTTCCAATACTTTACTTTGTACCTAAAGGTGTATATCAGCTTAGGACCATTCTTTTCTTTCTCCAGATCCTTAGTGCTGTGCAGTACAGGGGTGAAATGGGCCAACCCCTTCTCTTACGGGGCAACTGTGTTCTTTAAAAACCTTCAGTCTCTTCCTTGTATCTAAATATTTGCTTTTACTTAGAATGTGGGTAGTATAAATTGGTACCTAAGAACAAGTTTATCATAACTCCCAGAGATGCTTAAATAGCAGCCAGATCATTTCTATGAGGAAGCTCTTTGGTAAAAAAATACGAGAAAACAGACAAAATAGTCCCTTCTTTATTCCTCTTATTGACCTGCTTTCCATAAGTCTACAAATTAAAATCAGGCTGAATAATATAGAACTGATGGTCCTTCTGGAAATGATTAGAGACTCTAATTAAAATTAACATTGGATGGTTTCTTTTATGCAAAAATTACCAGCACTAGTTTTTGAGCACTTGCATATATGCATTTGCCAACTCTCTCAGCTTGCAGATGAAAGGAGTCTGGAACCTAATTGCAGAGTGTGAAGCATGTCCTATTTCATTCAAACTATTGTCCAGGTAGTTTCACACAGGGACATTTGCACTGAAGATACAGAAATCCCTATGCAGAAGTTCCCATTTTGTGGTTGCCTCCTAAGTGTATTTTTCCTTTATAAAGGGTCCCTTTCCCATGACCTTAACTTCCATTATGGCTTTTGTTACATTTGGTAAGAACAATGCACTGCACTGAGAAGTTGCTGGTTCTCTAGCTGAATATCTTTACTGGAAAATATCTGCAGGAGCCACACATCCCTTGCTCGGTCACACAGAGCAAATATTTAGTCTGTCAAGTGCTCACAGATTCCTCTTTCATCCATAGAACCAGTAACATTTTCTTTAGGCAGTGCTGTTAATGACTTGCTGAAGTCACTGACGTCACTTCTTCAGTTTCATATGAAACATCACATGAAATACTTTCTTCAGTGTTTGTTAGAACTCTGAAAGTAGTGATTTTGGTTGCTTGCAAGTGCCCAGCTTCCTTCTAATCATCTAAATGTTTGCAGCAAGTACAATATCAAACCATAAGTCCTTACATTACATTTAAAAACAAAACTAAAACCAACCAGCCAAACAAACAACCCAGAGAAGAAACCTCAACAAAAAAAAACACTTAAAAAAACCAGTAAAAAACCCAAAACCCCACAGCCATTCCTTTTGGTAGGTATTACCTGCTCTTTTTATGCCAAAACAGGAAAGAACTGATGATAAAGAAATCTGAGACAATCAGGTCAAAGAGGAAACAAAGATGCAGAGGGATTAAAAGACTTGGGCCCAAGATCATACAACAAAGTGGTAGAACTGGCCATAGCACCTAGCATCACACCTCCAACCAGTCTGTCTTCTAGACTAGCATAGACAACTAGATATTGAGAGTTCGAGTTATAAAATTATGTTGTATAAGTCAAGGAGTCATATCTTTCCTGATTAAAAAGTCCAGCAGGAGGTAAAATGTTCTGCCATTCTCCTCCTTATCAATTCTTCTGCAGTAACATGACCAGAAGACATCCTTTTGAAAACGGTGGGAATACAGTATGTATTACAGCTGTAATGGCTTTTTTCAGAACACGTCTATGAAAAGTCTTTGTAAGCCTGAGACTGAAAGTCAGTTGAATCAGGAAGATGGACAGTCACATAGATCCGCCTTATAAGCTTATACCAGTTATTGGTTTAATTTCTAATTACATACATTGGTGAACTGGATGACCAGTCTCTTGGCATTTTAATCTGCCTTTTTTTTTCAATAATACCACAGAGTCAAGATTCTCAGTATTGTCACATAACTGTATTTCAGCTGCGACCAGAAAGGACTGGGGCTATTTCCTTTCAATTTGATCTTCAATTGGCGTTTAACCTGAAGCTATCCTGACGCTGTCAAATGTGGTAACAAATTCCATTGTGCAAATAGTATAAGGAACAGGGTTTAAGCACAGTATACATTGCCCAGCCATCTCCCTCTTTACAAAAAAGTAACAGATATAGGGCTGCAGTATTGTCCACGTAAGAGTACACTACTTACTTTGCCCTTTTTTTCCAGAGGGCAATATGTTACAATATAAGCAATTCCTTGTTTCTGCCAGCCCTACCTTGCGTTGTGGTGCCCATGTATAGGTAACGCACATGGCTTTATGCATATTTCTGTAAAGCATCAATTACTTCTGTCTAGTGTGGAATTATTTCTGTCTATTCCCAGTGTGGAATTAAGCAGTTTTAATCTATTCTTTTCCAAAAGAAACCCAAGAAAGCTGCTTCTGCTTGCGACACTTCAAGCTGTCCAAACATCTGCCCTGCATTTCTACCATTGTTCCCTGTGCCATGCCTTCTTGCTGCTGTTATCTCAATAGTTTTGAATGAAGGGGAGGGAGTCTCAACTCCTGTAGATGGATGGAACTGGTCTTCCTGCATCTTGATTGTCTGTGTCAGGCAATGGCTATAGGTCCTATCCATTCCCAGCTCAGTCCATAACCAATACTCTCCTAATTAGCCATAAGACTTTTCAACCAGACTGAGTTGAATGAGGTTGCCAGGGTGCAGAATGAAATTACACAGCCTTCTCGAGCTTTGTGCAGAAGGAATAGGGCACATAGCATTTAGTATGTATAAATCAGCAAGAATGATGCACCTGAAATGTGGTTTGAAAAGGGCAGCAGCCTCTTAAAAAGCTTTGGAAGCTAACTTTTAACTCTGAAGAGAGGCCTGAAACTTGAAATTCAGCTTGTGGTATTATTAAGAAGATTATTGTACCCATTATCTCCCTTTTTTCCCCGTGTCTGTAAAAGGCTCATAACTCACCAGCGATGTGGCCAATGTTAAGAATATTTGCCAGACCTGAAGAAACATACACATTCTTTACTGTTAAGAGATTTTTGTTTATTCTTGAGGAGCTGTTTCTTTATACTGCATGTCCACAGATTTTACTTGAATTGACATATACCTTGAAAAATAATCCACTTTATAAAGTTGTACAATAAACCTTTATTACCATTTAAATTGTAACTGTAACACTATATAGCACTGTTTTTTTCTTCTTGTGAAATCAGGTGGTTTGCACAAACAAGAAACATTTTTTTGCAGAATCACAGCCTGCATTTAATGAAAATATAATCACAAACTATCCTACAAGGTGATTATTTAATGAGTTGGATATAACAAAGAATGTGTTGTTTTGCAATATAGAAACCTAGAGCTGTTGGTGGCCAGAAGCCAATTGGCTTCTTAAATCCACGCAAATTGCATAATGGAACAGAAATACGCATTATGAATTTATTCTTAAGGAAATTAATTTTTATAAAGAAAAAATTTATAAAGCTATTTGAGATCTACTTAGCCATTGCAAGATATTCTAGACTTTATAATTTAATTTTATAAAAACAGGTTCAGAAACTGACAAAATTCTGTGTCTTTTAGGGAAGAGCTGGGTTCGGTTTGGGGTTTTTTTACATTTTGGGCTTACAGGTAAGCCCATTTTTCTGCCCACTTTTTATTTTATCTGCTATCAGTTCAGTTTTAAATTGGCTACCTATCAAATCCCTACTGCTAGTAGGAGCTTCTTTCAATTTCTGGAAAGCTGATAAGATCTATATAGCCTTGGTGGACTCCAAAGTCTAAAGTACATTCCTTTACCATTGGAAATTAACTAATATGTAAGAATGACCAGTGACGTTTGAATATTTTTCCCTGGATTTTTCTCCTTTATGTGGAATTGGCTAAAAAGCACTGGTCAATTTATTAACATGAAAAAATGAATCCTTGGACTAATTCACATCTTGAAGGCAATTAAGTTAATGCATTAATTTTAATTATTATTAATTCCATGATTTCCTTACTGATTTTCCTGAAAAGCTAGAGATAAAGAATTTGTAAATCAATAAATACATGCTCAAGTTATCCATGCGTGCTACACACACAAATTTTCTGGCCCTCACATCAATGTAACTTTATGTCCATTTATAAACACCACTTGCTGATTGTCTGTATTAGTACACAGAGAATGTGTACTAACACAGACACAGGGCACTGCATTATTTTGCTACGTAAAGCTACAGGACAAGAGTTTTGAATACTGAACCAAGAACATCAAGCATGATTGTTAACTTCTCTGACAAATCCTGGCCTAGGCTTGAATTAGGCAAAGCACTTCAAGATGAGTTCAACTTTTCATCATTAGCTCAAGTTCCTTCCTTTTGGAAAAGTGGTTAAGCAGGTCTTTCAGGTTCACAGAAGTCTGTGCTATTTAGTCACACTTATAGAGTTAAGCCGGTACTTGAATGGTCCGGCTGACCTGGGGTCTTTGGAAAGGCTGAACAAGAAACCTGTAGGTACTTTGTCCTTTTGTCATGGCTATGGCTCTGTTCATACTTTATATTGTGATGCAAAGGATTTTTAGCTTTATCATCTTGTAACATTTGGCATACTTCATGAAGAAGTCTAGATTGTTCCTACAGTTCTTTAGGTGAGATTTTGCGGTAAATCATGATGCAATCTACATGTTCCCATCTGGTAGTTAGACTTCTTAGTAAAAGCATCCAATCATTTAATCCAAGAAGATTAATTTTACTTTCATCTTAGAATACAAGATTCATTAATGACATAGAAACAAGTTTGCACTCAGTTAATTAGTTGAATGACGGTCATCCATATCTATCGCCAGTGGCAGACAGCTGGAGTTGTTAAGTCCAGGAAAATAAATTGACTCTCAACACCAAAGTATTAATCAGCTCAGGAAGGCTTGTTGAGGTGCTGAGAAGTGCCACATAGGTGTGAAATAAAAGTATCCTATAGTTGTTCGTCTAACTGATAGTCAGATTTACAGAGTGGAATTCGTGGCTTTAATGACAGGCAGTAATCTCATTTGATAATATTATTTCTGGTTTTCTGTGGCATGTATTTATTTATTTTAGAGAAAAGGAAACAAAGGCTTGCATGCTGATACTTTCCACTGTCTCCTGTCTGAAGCAGTAGAGGAGCGTAACTTTTCAGAAGAATCCACATCACCTCTGCATGAACGCTTCCTTTAGCAGTATACTCACCAGCAGGGAAGTTTCATGCAGAAGCTCTGCAAAATGTACCTTTTTGGAACTGTTCCTGCTTATATGCAGATTCCTTACTTAGTCCTTTTGTATATTCCAAAGGCTTTTAAAAGCTGTAGACTTCTCAATCCAGTATATGGCAGACCTGATATCAAACATTCCCAACAGAAATTGTTGCTGCAATACCAAAGCTTGTTGGATTTAATGATGACCAGAATTACTTAGGTGTACTAACTTTCATTCTAAGCACATCTATTGACTCCTTTCTCAGCTCTCCATAGTACCTTCACTCTTGTAAGCTGAAGCTTATCAATATCACACTTACAGTAAAATTTTGATATGCATATGACAATACAACTCTGCAAAATACTTCAGTTACCATGAATTTAACATATTCTAAAAATTTAGCTCAATCTCCAGCTACAAATTCATTTTACCCGAGAAATTAGAGATGTGGGTCAATTACCTTGTAAAATTAGTGACATTCTTATGAAGTAAAGCAAAAAAGAAACTGATATCCAGGGAGAATAATGATACCTAAGAATGTATCTTATGTAAATCTCCAGTATTTGAACAAATTAAAATGATTGAAACATGAAATCCACTTTTCTTCTGGCATACATACTAGGGAAAGGAAACTACAATAAATTCCCAACCAGGCTCTGGTTCTTCATGCACCCTCTCACTGCCATTGTTATTTCCCTAAGCAATTTTTATATTTGAAATAAAAAAGAGCAGTGTTAAATATTTTGTGATGAGATGTGACAAACGAATGAGATTAGATGTATTTTTGCATTTTACTAGGCACTATTTAACAGTCCCCCTAAAAATTTAAATGGTCCAGCTATCAAACACTTTGTATCAGACAGCGTGACTACTCATATTAGAATCAACCTTCCCAGATTGTCAGCTGAAATAAGCTTAATTTTTACACAATAAGGATTCATAAGAACACATGACTCAGATATACTTTAAGACCTTCAGAATAGGAAGAAGAAATAAAATTGCAAATATTTTTTATCATCACCTCAGGAGATTAATGCCTTCCATGAGCATTGTTTTTTAGATAAACTTGTTTGAGCCTAAATCCATAAAAATAATACACACCTAACTCTTAATAATAGTGTTTTACTACTGGTGGATAAAAATATCCTATTGGATCTCAAATTTAGGAGCCTAGTAAGATAGCTGTTATTTGACTTCTAAACCAGAAGCACATTTGAAAATTTCATGAAAATTTCACTTTCGTTTGTGAAAAAACGTAGTGTTAGGATAGTAAGTGAATTAACATGATGGTAAACGTGCTTGTGCACTGTAGAATATAGAAATCGTATTTTGACACTTTTTAGCAGTCCATGGTTAATTTTAAAACTCCTTCGGGCCTTCCACATGATCAATTCTACCCCTCCTTTTAACATCATTGGCATATTATGATGCACACAGAGTCCCAGAGCAGAGAGGGGTTTTGTAAAGATTTGGAATGTCCCAGTAGAATAAATTATTGGACCAATTCTATCAGACTTATTATTTGCGTTACAGTAGTTGGAATAGTGCCAAGTCACATAGATTAGAAACTGGTTTAGGACAATCTTATCCATATTTTTATACTTCCACTTTTGAATAGAGCTGGAAAAGAGGTTCAGGGAAACATTAATTTTATTTCCAATTATTTCAGCTTGTAGAGAAGGATTGATCATGATGAGTCTTCAAGCAACAATTCATGGCAAATATCTTTTGCATTCAGAGAAGTTTACAGAATGACTCTATGCCCAAAAATCTTGCGCAGGGCTTACCACAAAAACTCTCAAATCAAAGAAGACGTAATGCCTGAACTGGGATACCCATGAACACTGGTAGAAATATTACTTTGGGAATGTGCTGTGCAATTTATCTTACTGTTACTTGCGCTTGCATTGCTGATTTCAGCTCTGGTTCAGTTTTGGTAAGTGAAGTTTTTGCAATGAAACAGAGACCTGAAATTAGGAGTACCACCCTTGAGGGCAGTTGTGGTGAAGGTTTGTACCTAAGATGTATGCTTTGCATTGAGGTTCAAGAAAGTAATATTCCTCAAAGTCTGATCCAAAGCTCCTGAGACTGTTAGCTTCAGTGGGCTTTGGTAAGGTTTGCTTTTGAAAGTAAAAAGTTATTGCAGGAAAGAGAGAGAAAAACATGGGTTTCACCACAGAATTCCAGATCTGTACCTGTTCAAATGTTAGTTATCTCTGCATATTCCTGCATGTATTTTTTCAAATGTGTTAAGAGGAACACAGTCTGCCTTCTGTTGTCAGATGTTAAATATGGACTGGCAACATTTGCCTTGCAGTTGCATAAATAGTTATAAACTTTATTTGTTGCAAGTAATCTGTTTTGCACCTAATTTGTCATTTAGAAAATCTAAAATGTTCATCTTCTTCATGTTCCTAATTAGTTAAACCATCTTGCCAAAAATAAAGAAAATTCAATATATATGTATGTAGTTGCAATTGATAAATTCCCCAATGACAATAGATTTATTCAGTTACTAATGGGTTTCCACCAGACATCTTAGTAATATAATTAGTCTGTCTCATAATCAAATAAAAGATTAATCATTACATCTTTTTTTCCCCCCAAAGATAATAATTTATTATAGATTTATTTTTATATAGTATCTTCAAAATAATTGCTTTTTCACTACTATTCCACCAAAAAGTTTTGTGGAGATGATGAAAGTTCCATGTATCATTTACAAAGTTTATTGAAAACAGAGTTTGTGACAGGTATTCAAAGCCAGCAAATAATTTGTTTATTTTAAACTTCTTTATACTTCACAATAACATTGAAAAGATGATGAATAATAATCCAATGTACAGCCAGTGAGAAAATCTGACCTCTGTAGAGGTTCAAAAGCAATGGTATAATTACTTCCACTTGTGTCAAAAAAAACTATGTAATGTATATAATCCTCTTATTATTTATTTCTACACTCTCGAAGCAATTAACCATATGCTTTTACCATGTACTTGGCTGTTATGGTTTTACAGAATAGATTTAAAATTAACTGGGCCACGTTTGTTGTGTCCTTGACCTAGTTAAATATCATGCATAAGCGGTAGAATGTGTGTAATACACATGTATATATACATTTGTGTATTCAGTGCATATAAAATTTACATACCATTTTCATCTCTGGTCTGAAAGTAATTAAAATCAAGCCATAATTCAGTTCATCTAGATATATTCATTGGTGGAAATGGCTTGGGATACCACAGTGTGCAATAATAATACTAAACCTCAATGATTCATCATTTTTTCGAGAACATATAAGTGAGTAGAAGACACCTTGAGAAACCTGATTTTATTTATGGGTATGTAAACATAGGGGGTTTTAGTAGTAGTTACATATTTTAACTTGTCTACCTCAAGGATTCTTGTACATAATTGTATGCAACTACATTTGATCTTTGATTATGCATTTGTGTATGTACAAATGGTACATGAAACGAAAAGATAGGTGGAGGGATAAAGGAATATGATAATTTAAACTATATTTCACTATATAGGCTCTTTCTGTGTTCTTTGGAGTAAGGAAAAGGTTTAAAATCAATTTACTGTTTTGCTATTGCAACAAATAATATATTTTGCTAGGATTTGATCTTAATGCTTAATGTCTATGTCTTAAAGCAGCACAATCCTTGCCTCTATAATTCCTGCCTTCCTTTCTCACTCCTGCCTCCCTTATCTGATTGTCTGTGGCCTCCTAAAATGAGGGAAATGGACTCCTAAAATGAGGGAAATGAAGGAAATAATAGTTCTTTTTGATGCTACCTTGCCTGCGATGTTTGGGAGATGTGAGTCCTTACCCCAGGAGTTTGGTACAGAGACTAAAATCAAATTCCAATTTCCAGACAAGTTGAAATGACTTGCTAATAATAGAAATTAATTATAAATTAGAAAGACTCCCAAGGCTGGTTTCAGACATACCAAATGAACAAAAGAAAAAGGGAAAAGGGGAAAGTGAAACAAGAAATACCTTGAAAATAATAACCTCCATCTCTCAGTGTAACTTTAAATACTAGACTGAAGGTTTGTTCTCGTGGCTTCCTTCTAGGTAAAAAGACAAAATCGTGCTCTATCAAAGCACTTGTGATTTCTTTTCACTTGAATTAAAATAATATTTTAAAAGGAATTGCGCATACTTAAGGGTAAGCATGTCTTCTGTTTCCTTGAGTTGATCTGTAGTAATACACACAGTTCTGTTTAATTTACCAATTGAACTGGACATATTTAAAATGTCGTGGCTGATTGAAAAGTACTCTTTAACTTTGTGATTTTTTTATATGAAAACAAAGTTATTTATGAAAGACTGTGAACATATTCCACATTATAGATGCCTTTACAGAATTTCATTTTTATTCAACACAGAACACAAGCAACACCAAGCAGCTTAAATGACCAGTTCTGTAATGTTTTAGTCAGTAATCATCTGCCTTTAAATGTTCACAAAAACCCTTATTTATTTTTTCCTTTGAATTACATAACAAATACATTTTTCGTGGGAGGATTTGTGAATAATTAAAGAGTGATTCAGTCAAATTCCTATTAAAGTATTTCTTATAAAACGGTGACAGTGAAAGAATGTTTTGATGTTTAAAAATAGAATTATTTTTACTTTTGCATGACAAATGCAGATTTTTTTCACTGCATTATCCAATGTGATTTCATATATTGTAGCTTTTATACATTTAAAACTATATGAGATGAAACCTGAATTTAAAATGCCCATCATTAGAGAAATCAAGAGATTCTTTCTAGAAAAGACTCCAGTTGGAGTCTTTTTAAACTGAAAATTTCGTCTTAAAAAGAAAAAAAAAATTCATCCCACAGTCTGTAGACAGGTACACATTCATATTTTCTGTTAAAACTATAAAGAAGTCAGCTAACTTTCATTGTTTTACTAATGAGTATTTCATTATTTCAAGCCACTGTTCCTACAACATGGATAATGCAACTGAAATAAATAATTTTATTATTAGCAGTTGACAATATGTGAATATCAGGTTAGTCATTATTGATCTCAATAAATATGGAACATCTGCTAACAAAAAGAGGATGGGTTTAGTTGATTGATTTGTGGGAATTATTTCAATAATATTGTGGCACAAGAGTAGTAGAGAGTTTGAAATATATGCAATTGAGATTTAATATACTTCCAAATGTATTTATTAGTGTTAATTCCATGCTAGAAAAGTGGACTTAAAAATAGAAATTTTCTGTGAAATCCATTGATTGAAATTTTCTCTTTAGATGATCATCAAAGACAGACAAGAGCTATATAAGTAAAATACTCTAATGAAAAAAGAACAAACATGTTTACATACTGAGCTTGTGGAAAGACATTTGTGAGGAAATTGTAGTGAGGAAAGCTGATGTTTAAGACAGTACTAGGTAAGTGATTTAATAGGTGACCCTCAATACAAGAGAAGTGATTCAAAGACCGAGGGGTCTCCTTCCGTTTGTGTAGTGTTTCAATTTCAAACCAGGACACTTTCCTGCTGGATGGAAGTTATGCTTTTCACATCTTTCTAGCTTAAACTCTTCAACTGCAAGAATATTTTTTAACAGTTGGCTTTTTATAGAGAAAGGCCTCACATTTAAAATTCCGCCATATTTTTTTCAAATCCATGATGTAAAATTTTACTGAGAAATTATGTAAACAATCCGTATTGTTCCAATTTGGAAATATTTTGCAAAAAGTTGCAAAAGGAATGCAGATGAATGAAGTAATAAATAAGTAACTTAATACATAAGAAAATATAGAATACCTGGTTGTGGTTTTGCACATAAAAATGGTTTAAAATCATCAGACTAGTTATTGGTTGTGAATTATGCTCACTATGTTCTACTGGCTGCAATTTTTTTTGCATTTAATTACAAGGGACTACAGATTACTTAGAGGTCTTGTAATGCATGTGCATGACTGCCAAGACCACTAATGGAAATTGCATGCCATTGCTGAGAGAAAAGTATACACTTCAGTAATTACATGTGGTACTCTAAATGGAGATGCAAAAGTAATTATCATAAACTGGTACTCTGCATATTGGAATGCTGTATTGGCTCGGTGCATTAGCTTTCACTTCCAAAGATCATCAGGACTCACTACATAGGTAGTGAAATAAGATTAAAGGTCTCCAAGTAGCTTCCTTTTGTTCTTAGAAAAAACCAGTGTACTATATGACAAGCTCAACAAGATGTTCCACATTCATTAGTACACTAGAGAAAAGAGTGTTACTGGCCCACACTAAAGTATTGTGTTGGAATTGTAAAGGACAATTGTATAATACTTGGATTTAGCTACTCTTATTTGTCACATTTTCATGACCACTAAAATTTATATAGTAAAGCATGGAAACCTGAATTCACAAGAGCTTTATTCACATTCTCCTCCTAAAATTTCAATAACGGTAAAGCCTTGAAACTATGACCTTGCAAAGCAATGGACATATATATACTACAGAAAGGAAAATAATTATCTATGTGTCAGCGATAGGATTGGGTATCTAGCAGTACTATGAACTTCAGGAGTGGGTGACTCCTTTCTTTAAAATAGTTTTAATTTTTGGCCGTTGGTGGTAGCAGTTCTCCAAACCTAGCAGAAACATTGCAAAACTTCAGCATTTCTCCAATAAAAAATGTGAAAAGGAACATTTTCAAATATATTCGGTCCTCATGCTTAGTAACACACAGTTGATATGTTTCCTTGGTATACCTTCACCAGCGCTTTTAGATGATTATATAAGAATACCTGTCCTATTTTTGATTTTTTTTTTTTTTTTTGCAATATGGCATTGATAATTAAATATGAGTATCTTATATTAAAAATATTTCTTTAAAATGATGGCTCAAAACTTTTTGGTGAACCGTTATGAAATATTTCCCTGTCTATGAATTTTTTTGAGGTAACATACACTTGGCATTTTTATTTTTAAATTAGAAACTAGGGACTAGTTTGTGTCTCCATGTTAATTTCTTTTTTTAATAACAACTCTTAAATATACATTGTAGCATATTTTAAATGTTTTGACTTCTTATTTTTTGACAAGCATAATAAACCTAAATAAACCTAACAAATCTTATTTAGCCATTTATTCAAGTTAATATTCTTAGGTAAATGCTTGTTTTCTCATTGGTATCTTCTGCTTGGTGTTACGCATTCTTTCTCTTTTGCATCATTTTCATTTACAGTGATTGCTAAACATGAGAGTTGAGTTTATAATTCATTAGACCTTTACTAATGATTCTTGAAAGTGTCCATTCCTTATTTTCAGTTTTTCAGACTTTGTACCTGCATCACTCTTGCTATGTAACTTTTCACTCTTGCTATCTGTGCAGCTCCACTGTTTTGCTTGGACTTTTCTTGATTGCAGTTCATTGTAAAATATTTTTACGCCTTGTGAATGTTGATATTTCCAGACTGGGCTTTGCCTGGATCTCTGTAATTTGTTACAGTTCATGTGTCTTTTCTCTGCATCCTCTTGCAGTTTTTCCTGAAGTCTCCTTAAAGTATTTACTGTTTGCCAGTTTATAGGCCCAGTGATCAGCAGTGTATCTATAGCTACCTCTGATTTGCCTTCCCAGCTTTCTGCCCGGAGTAATTTTTTATAACCTGACATTCCCTGAGAGTTCTAAGTTTAAGCCCCGTATTTTATCAGTCTCCTCTGGCACCATGGATTCTTGGACCACCATCTGATTTCAGTTGTCAAAATACTGCAGTTATATTTCTGACTTCTGAATTTCAAATCGGTCACTAGAAATGGTTAAAGATTCTCTTTTTGCAGTCCCATCCAAAACGTTTCGAAGTTCCATTCTTCATGAGATTTACTACATTTTTCTGGGACTTATTTACATGTTATTAAAAATGTGATAACATGACACATGGCAATAATCAGGAAAATTATATTTTTATGACTCTTTTCTTATTAAATCAAGTTAGTGTCTCTATCACTCTCACATTAAAAAAAATAAAATTTGATAGCAACCACTGCCCAAGGACGAAGTTCATGAAGGTGTGTTTGTTGCTTCGTCTATTTCCAAATGTCCTTTCTCTTGCTCTTTATTTAATTGCAAACTTTTTCTTTCTCATATACCGCTTCTGGTCCTGTGTGCTGTTTTAGTACCTCAAGCAATGAGATCCTTAACTTCACAAAGCTTTGAATTAACTTTTTTAAAAACTGTTTTTAAAAGAACTCTAACAATCTACACATGGAGCCATCTGGGAAAAAAAGAAAGTGTAAGCTTCCTTATGTCTAAGCCAACTCAGACTTATTCACCATGCTTTTAGCTGTGCTGTTAATAAGGGGTGAAAAAGGGTATTCTCTATGCTGTGAGTCCCTGAGAAGCTACTTATATGCCTAAAGTTAGATGGCAGTGTTAATAAACTGAAGTCAACTGCAACATACTTCATCTGACCAAAAGGTATAGGCATTCTTATGCTGGGATCTTCATAGCACTCCAGAGCCACAGATGAGGAGGAAATCTTCTTTAAGAAAAGAACATAATGAGAAGGCCCAGGGAGAGGAATCCTGGCACTAAAAAACCACACAGGAAAATGCAAGCAGGCAGTTACCTCACCCATCAACACACAAAAACCAGGGTAGTTGATGTGTGTGTGTGTGTGTATATATAAAGCATCGCTTACCTGCAGCAGGAACTGTTTAAGTATCCTATTCATGTCAAATATTAAAATGAAGGTGTTTCTGTAGTGGTTGTCATTATTATTTACAATCTGCTTGCAAGTAAATTCATTACCATGAAGATTTAGCCAAATAAAACAAGTTAACCTGTTACAAGTGATGAAATACTGTAATTAGCTGTGTCTGAAATACGAAAATAGGGAGAACATACACTTTACCTAATAGCTGCTTAACAGACTGCAAGAAGTGATTCTTTTTCATAGTACTTGTAACTAAGAGAAATTGCATCCAGCTGAGTCAGAGATTAGATATGTTGGTGGGGGGGGAATGTGCACAGAGTGCAGATGTCAGGTCAGGTACTTTCGTGCAGACAGTATAAAAAGCATACACCCCACAGGTATGTGTTTCTTAAATGAATGCACTAGATTTTTTTCCACTCCTAGAAATATATATCTTAACTAATCTTGCAATATATGCTCAGTTACAAGAAAAAAAATATTTATGGAAGTGGGAGCATCAAAGAAGCAATTCAGGAAAAGGGTTTGTTGAAAATTGCTATGAAAGTAAAAAGGAAAGGTGTATTTGTATATATGGCAAATAATTAACAATAAAAATTCACTGCTGTTAGCACTGTTAATGAAATAATTTGGTTTTGTCAAGCATTTCGTATTTGTAACTGCAAGTATTAGTTCCTGGTTTTCACTGAATAAGCAGGCTGCCATCTGCATAGTCTATAGTTAATAATTTTGAGCTGAAGAGTTTATTCACAATTATTTCATAGGGTTGCTTGGTTTTCAATGACATAGAATTAATCCTTAATGACATTACTTTTAAAACAATAAAAAATGTTGCAACACTGAAGAAGATACTAAGGGTCTTAGTGTTGTCTTAGGACTTATGTCCCAGTCTTGCAGGACAGCTATCATGCCTTTACTTTAAGAGCACTTAGAATCAATGTTGTCGGAATGGGATGAAATGTGAAGTGATTTACAAAGGAGAATACTAACATTTTTGCTGTTTTGTCAAATCTTGCACACTGAGCTTGTTTTCTTTTTTCTTCCCCACCCCTCCCCCCCCCAACCCCCCTTAACCTTTGGGCATAAATGACAATGTCAATTGCAGTTAAAGCAGAGCACTTTGACATAGCTGACATCAAATTTACTTAATGCTAGATAGGCTTGGAAAATATGCAATGGCTGGTATGTCTAAGAAATAAAGTGTATGTATGACTGCTGTGGAATATTATCTTATTCCCAGGGTAATTGTTCCGGAGTGCTAATGTCAGAATGTCAACAAGGGAGCTTTTAAACACCAGAATTACACAAAGATATAACTTAAAGCATTTCTGAGAATAGGTTGTGCAAATGGATTATCCCCCATTGTTGTTTCTTTTGCTTTTTTTCTTTAAGACATATTAGTTCCCTCAAACTTGATACTTGGTTTAGATTTCAGATAAATTAAATCAATTTGGTGTATACAGGTTTATTAAAATAACCATTAAAAACTCATTGTTTTTTAAACACAACAAGTTATTTATTTATTTAAGATTTTTTCCACTGTGTACCTCAATTTAGCTGAGATCAGCTGAGGATTCAGTCAAACTATTCCAGGTAGGAATGTTGGTTCTACTAACAGACATTAATAAATCAAAATATAAAGGGAGGAATATGAAATTATATGGCAGAGGCAATCTGCATGCAATAACATTTTAAATATTTTTTTTAAAAAAGTGATGCATAGATTATGCAAGTTTGATAAAATTTTCTTTTAAAGTTTGATTAAATACATTTTTATATACATTCAAATATGTTCTCATGTCTACAGATTAATAAATAGAGAATGTACCCAAGTATGCTTGGCAACAAGAGTAAATGAGTTTTCAGATCTGTCAAACACTTTTTTTCGTTGTTGTTGCTTCAGGCTTCTTCTTTTCACATGCTATACTTTGTATCTTCGGTTATGCTAGCTGGGTATGCCTGCATTTGTGGGGGTGCCAGGGGAGCAGCCTACATCAGAACAGAATACCAACTCATCAGAACAGAATAGCAACTTTTTTGAAGTTTACCTTGAAGTGAGAAGTTTCACCCGTAAGTTATTTGAAGCAATCATATTTTATGTCTTAATAGCACACTGTCTTTTCATTTGTCAGAATATTACATGAAATAAAATATTGAAATGCACCATAGCCTTTGCCACACAAAATTAAGGTCTGAGTGAAACATACTACCACCAAAACAAAACAAAACAAAACAAAACAAAAATTAGGCCATTTTAGCCTTTTTTTCTTTGGAACATGTCAATTTTTTTTTCTTTTCCAAATAATGTTTATAAGCATTATCTTCAGCTCCCAGGAGTGTGATTTTCCCAGATTTTCATCTTTCAGAGTGTCTGTATGGAGTTGTTTTGATAGTATTATAATATTGTCTGATGGCATTCTCCTCAACTAGTTTAGGACAGCTATTACATGAAAATCTACATTTGATCAAATTGACTAGTCACTCTGTAAAGGCAGGGAATAGAAATATGTTCCTCTTCAGTACAGTTCATCTCACCCAAATACAGACTTGTTAAGAAACATGTGAAACTAACTTCACTTCAAGATCTGTTTATCTCTACTGAGTTGTATTGGGTGTAGGTGTCCAGGTGTTGGCAGTGGGGGGTGGAGGGATGCTGGGAAGGAGCCTGCAGAGGTGGCATCTGTGGCCTGTGAGACCAGGGCAGCCAGCCGACTCCACAGAGAACAGCTGAGCCCATCAGCCATTTTCCCAGTCCTGGCAGGACTAAAACTTAATTTTATGTAGATTTCTGTGTATTTGGTCTGAAGGTCCCAAATCTCTTACTACCAGTGGTGTTTGTACTGTAAGTGGAGATGTAAACTTAAAAAAAAGCAGAGTTGTTCTCCCAACTGCTAGTTTATACGTCTCATGCACTAGTCTATCTAAAGGATTATCAGAATGAACTTTTGCTTTCACAACATTCCACTACAACACAAATGTGGAGTGATGAAGCTTACGCTCCAATTATGTTTTACAATGTTGACCATGAAAACTTCATTGTAATTGTAATGTCAGATAATTTCCAAGAACATGGTTCTGACTCAGAACAATGTGACCAGCTGCAGAAAGCCAGAACCCTGCCAAAACCTGTCACTTTTCATTTGGTCACTGTTTCCAACAGAGTTGTTCCTCGTTTTATGACTGTTCAGGGCTTTTCTTTTCTGAAATTTGGCTTCTTGCAGTGTGATGATAGCTCAATGCAATATCTGCACATGTCAGCAGGCCTAACACGGGATCGTGCCTTTCCACATTAGCTGTGATGAAATTGGTGTGAATGAGGACATGAGCAAATGTCTTTTTCCAGAGAGGTTAAAATGACACTGCCCAAGAACGGGAGGTTATGACCCCACGACGGGAGGTTACGACAACTCCATTTCAGCTGGTTCATATGGCAATTTGTTGGTGGCTACAGATCAAATTGGCTGGCTGTGCACTGACCAGGAAAGGATACGCTCCTGTGTTCCAGGCTTTGCTCTCCTTTGCCCTAAGGCAGTAATTTCCAACAGAAAGTGGTAACAAACACTATGAAAAAGTAGCATCAGAAATAATGTTAGCCCTTTCCTAAATGAACACAGATCTGAACCCTAGGAAATTCTTTGTTAAACTCAGAAATGAAGCAAGTAGCTCAGTTCTCCTTTGTCAATCTTTTTTGCTTTCTTTTGAATTTATTTCCTGATGGCAGGAGTAAAACCCCAAAGCAGGTTAGTCTGAATGTCTTCAGTTTCATTACAAAAGTTTTGTGCAGATCTAGCCAAAATCTTTGGTTTAGCACTATAATGATTAATGTCCTGAGCCACAAAGAGAGGAAATCTGAGCCAGAAAGAAAAGAGAATAGAAAAGTAAGAAACAAATGGGACACACAAAATTGAATACAATTTCCTGACCCCAAACCTGCTGAAAGAGTCTTTTCACAATTTGATGTTTCATATTCCTCCTCTGCTTCTTCAAACTTTAGAAACTGATAGTACTTCATTTTCCCATCAATGGCAAACTCTTCCCTCATCTCCAATAATCCTATTTCCAGCTGAAAGAAGGGTGCTTTGTTTCTCTGTGTGTTTTTTCCTCACACTTGTAACAGATTGCCAGCCATCATAGAATCCTTTAGTGTACTAAATTAGAGTTAGGAGTGGAGCATCTTATTTCTGAATTAAAATTCTAATTTTAGACTGCATCCTATCATCATGTCTTGTCACATATTAGCAGGGGTGATGGAAAATAAATGGACTTACAATTGTACTGATAGAGAAATGCAAAAAAGTTCCTATTGGCTGATATCTTGCTTGTTTTATAATCAATACGTTAACTGACTAATAAAATGGTCTCAAGTAAGAAGCAAAACTCCAGGATATGTTAGATGTAATACAAATCAAGCAAAAGTCTGAATATCTCAGTTATTAGCCCAATTAGAATGGATTTCAAAGAAAAAGATACAGTGTCTGCAGGTTGTTTTCAGCTTTGAGAAAGAAATCAGCTGCATTGCATCTTGAATAAAATCAAAGGAAAGAATTATTGATAGAATTAATGATCCCCATCTACTCCAGGTGTAAGTCATACACAGATCTGCAATGAGTTCATAGGTACATACTGCTCGTGAAAAGGTCGTACTTGTCTATTTGTATTACAAGCTATTTTTATAAGGTCACTATTTGCTATATGGCTTTAAGAAATACTGCAGGAAGGACCAGTGAATATATTTATACAGTAGCCATTTTAGTGACAAAAATCTATTTAAAGCAAGTCAAAATATATTCTTTTGTTTGAACAACATTTGAAAAAGTCATGAATTTATTTTAGGTGAATAACTTTCTTTAATACTCAAACAGGAACATTGGCCACTTGTAATGAAGGCCAATGAAACAGTGTGTGGAAATTCAGGAAGAGGAGGAACCTTACCATGAGCTGATTAAAGCAGGCACCCAGGATATAACAGTCAGTGAAATTTCCTTCTCTGCCTGAGAGGACACAAACTATCCATGCTCCTCTCTAACCTTTCCACTCCTCCTGCCTGAATTACCAGACTATTAGCTGAGCCGAGCAGAAGTTGGTCTCGGTTCCACCGACAGACATCTCTTTGGCTAGCAGTATTTAAAAGTTGAATGGCTTCTTTGAAAGATTCAGGCTAGATGCAGACTGTACCTTTCAGGAAGGTCAGAGATTTTGGTTCTCATAACTGTTCCAAATCAGGCTGAAAGTGTATCTGATTGGTCTTCTACTTCTGAGGAGAGTGCCCACCTACTAGGCAACACAGTAAGCAAACAGCCAAGGAATAACTTTAAACACTGCACAGGAAAGGATTTAGCAAAAGACATCTCTGTGAAAATAACCTATTGATATTAAAGCTAATAGGATTAAAGAAATGCTAATCCTCCTATCTGGTGCAAGGGGTGACCCATGGATGATGTTTCAAAGCAAGAAGGGATTGTAGGAGAAGGCTGGTCAGAAGGAGGAACAAGGCTGCAAACCACTGAAGCATTACTGCAGATGAAAATGGAAATCTGCCCGTAGTGAATGGAAAAGGTTACAGAAAATGTCCCTGGCCAGCAGGGTGTACCGCAGCAATTTCTATTTTGCCAGTTTTATTTTTATTTACATTTGCTAAGTAGGTCTAGGTAAGTTTTGAGAACCAAGGTGAGGGCAGATCAGACTAGCCATAAACATAAAGAAGGTACATTGGTTGCATGTGAACTATGGCATAAAGAGACTGAGGAAGGAGAATGGAAATAAACGCTGCATAATCTTTGATATGATAACCTTTGTTTTACAATATCTTGTTAATGAAAATTGTAAATATACTTACCAATGTATTTCAAATACTTTCTGTGGGTCCCAAACTGAAAAGAAAATAAAAGAAGAAGAAAAAAGGTATAGACAGCAGAAGAGAATAGATCTATCCTTTAAGCTACCTATGTGATCAATTACAGTACATCTTGCTCAGTTAGCTTTTCAATTATGAACAGGGCTATTTTCCCTAGCTTGCCATGTTGTTCGAATGATTTATTTTCAATACACTGTATTGATTTCCAATAAATTTGCCATTTGAATTAATTTGAGACATAAAATAATGACAATAGTGTTTGCTTCCTTAGCTGTTCTGCTGCTTCGCTTGTGCACAGTCACATTCTAATTACAAACTAAGAATGGGAAACTTCAGAAGGAGGGAGGTGATTTCAGAGCAAAAGTAGGGAGATTGAGAAATGAAGGAAGAGGGTGAAGGATGTGTGGGTAGGGGGAGAAAGAAAAGAAAAAAACATTAACATTGTGACGTGGTGACTGCACACATAAAGCAAGGTCTATTAGGGCTATGTGTACACAGTTCTGAAACAGCAATCCCCAGGGCATGAGCACAGCCTGATCTGCTGCCTGCATTTAGTTTTTCTGCATGAGTGGCCTGCAGCTCGCTGCTGGATGGCCCCCACGCTGCGGGCAGGCAGGAAGCCCAGCCTGCGCGATGGCACGCAAGTCCACCTGGCACACGTAGGCACGCAGCCTTCTATGCTCTGGAGGGGAAGCCAGCTGCATCTGAGGCCCTGTGTGCAGCCTTGTGCTATGCACACTGCATAGAGTCATCTTCAGCAGGTGCAGGCCAGGGAGTTCATTTCTGCATCCCAATTAGTGGGATAATTACGGACCTGCAACTGCCTTAGGCTCATGCTTGCAGTACACGCCTGGTGTGCAGAAGGTAGTTTCTTCCCTAAAGTTATCCTTCAAGAGGGCATGTATGGGTTGTGTTTCTTCTTTTTTCCTCATCTAACATGCTCCATGGCATACCTCACTGCTGTAGTGTCTCAGCTGTAGCAAATTAGGAGGATAATATTTTTGACTCACAGTTTACTTCCTCTTCAGGACGTGGAGCTGGTTCTAAGTGGACTACAGTAGGTCTTCTGCTTTACATCTTTTTATTGCAATCAAACTCTAAGCACTAGGTGTTTAGCACCCTAAGTGGTCATAGCAGAGGTGGGATATGCAGGAAGATTCCAGTTAACTAATCTTTTTTCATGCAGAAAAGTGCAGCAAATACTATTCTATTGACTAATTCAGTATTTTTTATATAGAATTTTATTTTGTATGAGATCCTGAAGTAGATAAATTGTTACACACTTATTATTCACACAAATACATTCATAAATGGAGGTATAGTGGACTTATTTCTGCAGCAAACAAAATACACAAATTTATTTATTAGAGCTCAGTGAGAATGCATCTGAATCATATTTCTCTCTCTCCCTCCCTCCCTCTCTCCCCCTTCCTTCCTCCCTCCCTCCCTCCCTCCCTCCCTCCCTCCCTCCCTCCTTCCTTCCTTCCTTCCTTCCTTCCTTCCTTCCTTCCTTCCTTCCTTCCTTCCTTCCTTCCTTCCTTCCTTCCTTCCTTCCTTCCTTCCTTCCTTCCTTCCTTCCTTCCTTCCTTCCTTCCTTCCTTCCTTCCTTCCTTCCTTCCTTCCTTCCTTCCTTCCTTCCTTCCTTCCTTCCTTCCTTCCTTCCTTCCTTCCTTCCTTCCTTCCTTCCTTCCTTCCTTCCTTCCTTCCTTCCTTCCTTCCTTCCTTCCTTCCTTCCCTCCCTCCCTCCCTCCCTCCCTCCCTCCCTCCCTCCCTCCCTCCCTTCCTTCCTTCCTTCCTTCCTTCCTTCCTTCCTTCCTT